>NC_067401.1:296607072-297207072 GCF_016432865.1 Antechinus flavipes | reverse complement strand
GTTAATAAATTGCTCTCTATAGTTTCATATACTGGAAAGTAGATACGGACATCCTGATGAGCAATTATTCAATGGTGAGGGGATATCCAATGCTTAGATACTAAGCTAGACCTTCTCTGATCTAATGAAAGTTCTAGCTTACTGTGGCAATAGGAAGGTGAGTTCTACTCTCCTAAAGCAACAAGAATATTGTACAAAGCTGAACTCCCTATGTATTTCTAATGCTGCTACTTGAAAACTGCATCTCATCTCAGTTACACTAGCATTCCAGTTCTCCTGGCAAGTTCCTGACAAGTAGCACTTCCTCATAGAGTTTAGACAGGAGTTTTAGAGCACCAGGGGCAAGAGCCTGTCACATAGAAAATGTGGAAATTTATTTAACTGTTTCTCGGAAAACACTCTAAGTGCTCCACCCTGCCTCAGATAGTTACCTTCTATTGTTTGAAGTTACTCACATGAAAGAGGAATGAGAAATAATGAACATTAATGAGAATGTTATAGATAGAACTCTTAATTTGTTTAAATGTTGTACTAGATCTCTTAAGTTCCATCAAACTCTAAGTCTATGATTCAAATCTGTACCTGATCTGGTTTTAAGAACTTTTGCTTTTTGTTGAAGCTGTGAATCAGTGCAAACAGTTTGAAATTATGCTAATAAAATGACTAAAATTTTCATATCTTTTTATCCAGAGAGCTGCCCCAAGGAAGTACTTGTTAAGAAGAAATCTCCTATATGCATAAAAATATTTACAGCAACATTTTTTTTGGTAGTAACAAATAACTAGAAAACAAAGTAGATGTCTTTTTTATTATGAAATGGATAAATTGGCATATGAATATATATGAATGTAACAGAATATTACTTCATTATAAATAATAATGCATTTGATAAATGTAGAGAAGATAAGACACATGAAGTGATACAGAGTAAACTAAGCAGAGTCAAGAAAACAATAGACATAATTAAAGTGTCTTTACTCTTTGATACATAGTGTTCCAATACCTGTGATCTTTTAGTAGAACTGCTGTTAGATCTTGTGAAATTGTAATTATGCAAGACTAGCAACAGTTATACAATAAAAAAAAAAAAAAACACAGGTCTTGGAATACTGTATATCAAAGAGCAAAAGAACTGGATTTGTGGCTGAAAATGTCATACACAGTACCCAGCAAAATTAAGCATAATCTTAAATAATATATATATGCATATATATATTTAACAAATTGTCAGACTTTTAGAATTTTGTTGCAAAAAGATCTGAATTTAATAGAAAATTTGACATAGAAGATACAAGAGAAATAGAAGATAAACATCAAAGACTAATTATAAGAAACTCAATAAAGACAAATTGTTCACTTTTTATGTGGAAATGTAAACCATATGTATAAGATTGTCATTAGAAGTTGGATAGTTCGATAGAAATGTTGGGGTAGAGCAGATTGTGATGCGATTCTAAAAAACAAAACCATGTACAAAAAAGATAAAAAAAGTAATTATCTCATACAAATGAAGTGCAAGAAGATACAGAGGAATTAGATGGGGAGCAAGGCTGATAGGGTCTGGAACCCTACTCTCATCAGGAATGGGTTAAAGAAGGAACAATACAAACATATCTAGAAGGATATAAAAATCTTAAATTGGGGAAAGGATAAAGGATAAATTCTTAGAGAGAACCCTACTCACATCAGATGTTGGTTAAAGAAAAAACAACATATACATTTAGAAGGGAATAAAAATCTTCTGCATTTATAGAGATATAAGAGAGTGAGGGAATAGAATAAAGGAATGTATAGATTAAAGGGAAAGGGATAAAGAAGGAACAATAGATAGGAACAAAGAGACAAAGGGATGGGGGAGGGGAATAAAAGAAGGCTTCCTGGTGAGGAGAGGAGTGGAGGGGAGGGGTGTAGGTTAAGTAATAGGGGGAAAGTTAGCAGGCAGACGTAAGAAGTAAGAGGAGTCAGGAGGGATAGATATAGATTGAGAAGGAAGGTGAGGAAGATAAATAATTATAGTTCAGAATGTGAATTGGATGAAGTCACCCATAAAATAGAAACAGCAGATTAAAAATTTAAATTCAACAATATGTTACTTTCAGGAAATGTTATAAGAATGAGAGATATACACAAACATAAAATAAAGATCAGGAGTAGAATTTTTACATAAAAAAGCAGGGGTAGTAGTCATGATTTCAGACAAAGTTAAAGCTAAAATAGATTTAATCAAAAGAGAAAAAATAGGGAAACTATACTATATGTTAGCCATATTAATCAATATTGTATAGATCATTTAAAATGATTAGACAGCATATTGGAATATTATTGTAGTATAAGAAATAAACCAGTAGATTTAGAAAAATATGGAAATACTTGTATTTATTAGAGAAGATGCTGCCTACCTTCAGACAAATGGAAGACAAGTAAAAATAAGCACAATATAGTCTTAGATATATGTGTATGAATCTATATGTGTGTATATATATATATGTATGTATGTATGATTATAGATATCTTATGTATATGTATGAAGGTATGCATAGATATTTCCATGTTTAATTATAGCCTTCTTGGGAGGATGGAACATAATAATTTTGAATATACTCTGATATTCTGCTGTGTACATGGTAATATTTTTTTCTTTTCTTAAGTTTGTATTTAAGTTTAAAATAATCTTTTGGTTGTGAGAAAAGTCTAGTAAGTCTAATGGGTTCTGTGAGTATTTTTGGTTTCCTCTCTTTATTATTATTTATTATTAATTATGTATTACCATTACCTGAGTTTAAATGAAGAAAAGAACAGAGGAGCTTTAGACAAGAATAACTTCCTTTAGTCTATTAGCCTCCTAAAAATGAGGACCCAATCATTAGTATTGGGAGTTGCCAAGAAATGTTCTTTTTTCTTCATTGTTCTGGAAATTAAATCATGGGTTCATCATGAAAAATTAATGAAAATGCTCAGGCTTTCTGCTTCAGTTTTAGCTTCTGCAGATGGCACTGTGAGCAGCCATCACCTAAGGAGATGGTCAATGCTAACACGAGGAGGAAAACCAAGCCAACTTTGCTGAAAAATTTCTTAACAATGGCAGATAGGTATCTTTCGACTTCACTGGTCATGAAATTGCATCAGAGAACTGATTCAAACTATAATTTATTCTTAGAACTTGGGTTTATTAAATCTTCTATCTCTCTTGTAGGGATCTACGCTTTTTGTTAAAAAAAAAAAAAAGGAGAGGACAGAGAATTTGATTTCTTTTGAAGAATTAAAGTCTTAAAATTAGAATGGATCTCAGAGGTCATCTAGTTAAACATAATCTTGAACATGAAAGTCATATCTGATGAGTTATCATTCAGTTGTACCCTTTAAAATGCTTGCTTTATAGGCAATAAATTTATTTTCATCTTAAATCTTTTCCATTCACATTCTTTACATTTTTTGGCTCCTACTGAATCCCGGTTTTCTCCTGATGACACAATCTCCCTGGATGTTCTTTCCAGCAATGGCTGCACTTTCATTCATTTTCCCCAACTCATTGGTCAAAGTGAGGGAATTAGAATACTGTCTCATTGTTGACATTTCCAGGATTTCCCCCATCACCATTTCTTATATTTTCTCTTCTTTTGAAGTTCACATAATCCATATCTTTATTTTGTCCTTCTATTGTCTCCTTCTCTACTGCCTACATGATCACTTGTTTCCTGTTCTCAAAAAGCCCTCATTTGATATTTTCACTTCTGCTATTGTCCCATATCTCTCTGTCCTTTTGAGGCAACATTCCTTGAGAAGGCCATCTAAAATAAATACCCTCATTTCTTCTTTTCACTTTCTTAGCTCTCTAGGTCATCCTCATCCATATCTTGCCACTGGACTCCACTATACTGAAGGAGAAAGAAAGAGAGAGCTTATGACTTTGTACAGCTCTGTCTCACTTAAATCCAATTTTTTTTTTTTTTTTTGCAAGTCATGGCAACACCTTCCTGATATCATTGGTCCTCTTAGAGAATGAAGGACAAATAACAACATTCTACAGTCTAACTTCTGATCTCATCATTCAACTGAAGCTGTTCTCTCCAAATTTATCAATGATCTCCTAATTGCCAAATCAATGGCCTTTTCCTAATCTTCATTTTTCTTGACTTCTCTACAACTTTTGATGCCATAAATCACCCTCCTTCTCCTTGATGTTCTCTTTTCTCTCAGTTTTTGGGACAAGACTTTCTCCTGTTTCTCCTTCTACATATCTAATAAATCCTTCTCTTTGCGGATCTTCATCTAGGACATTCTTGCTAACTGCAGGTGTTCCTCCATCCCTCTCATCTCCCCACTCTGTCCTGAGCCCTCTTCCCTTCTATAATGTTCCATTTGATGGTCTCACCAACTCCCATCAATTCAATTATTATCTCTATGTTTATGGTTCTCTAATCTGTTTATCTAGTCCTAACATTTCTACTGACCTCCATTTTCCAATTAGATATAATGGATGTCTCAAATCAGATGTCTTGTAGACATTTTAAACAATCACTCCAAAATCAAACCCATCATATCCCCCTAAATTCTCCCCCTTCCAAACTTCCTTATTTCTGTTAAGAGTACCACCATTTTCTCAGTCATTTAAGCTCAAAACCTCAAGTCCTTTTCAAATCCTTACTCTCTCACTTATCATGTTCAATCTGTCCCCATGATTTTACTTTTTTTTTTTTTTTTAATACCTCTTCAATATACTCCCTTCTCTTTTCTGATACTGCTACTACCCTGGTCCAGGCCCTCATCTCCTCATGTCTAGACTATAGTGATAGCTTACTGGTTCGTCTCCCTGTCCCGTGTCTCCTTACTCCATTCCATCCTTCATTCAGTGACCAAATGACTTTTTTTTCTCAATAGTATTTTATTTTTCCAAATACTCACAAGCAGTAGTTCTCAAAGTGTGGTGCAGTGAATCTTGGAGGATTTCTGAAATCTTTTCAGAGGGTCTACAAATTCAAAATTAGTTTTTTTCCTATTTATGATAAATATCTAATATGTATCCCATATAAACAAAAACTCTTTGGACATATTCTCAATAGTTGTTAATCCCATAGAGATACTGAGAAAAAGAGTTTGAGAACCACTGCTCATAAGAATAATTTCCAACATTGATTTTTTGTAAGATATTCTGTTCCAAATTTTTCTCCCTCCCTCCCTTACCTACCCCCTCTCTAAGACAGCAAGTAATCTCATGTAGGTTAAACATATACAATTCTTTTAAACCTATTTTCCAAATGATTTTTCTAAAACACCTATCATTAAACTCAGGGCAGCTGTTGAGTTTACCTAGAGGGAGAATATAAAGGGAGAAGTAAAGAAGGCTCAGGACTGAATCTCAGGATACACCCTCAATTAAAGAGTGTGATGATGAACCAGCAAAGGAGACTGAGAAGGGGCAATCAAGTAGGAGTCTAACCTAAAATTTCTTAAGATGTAGTTTTTACTTCCATATAAAGTCCTGTAACTGAATGTGAGAGTCATGAAAAATGTGACAACAATGAAAGATATCAAAATTCCACCAAGATTTAATTCTTTATGTTAAAAAGCAAACACATCCATCTCATTAATAGCAAATTTGCTTTCATCTTTAATAAATGGTAAAATTGCACACATACTAAAGAATTGTTTTAAAATAAATTTCTTTATAGTTTATTGTCAGTAAACATTTGATTTGCATACCTATATACTTGGGGGCACATAATTATTTCAGAGGCAAAAAGGGGTTGTTGGAAAAAGTTTAAGAAGCCCCGGTCTGACCCACTGAGGAGGAAAGAGTGGTTAAATGCAGCATACGGTAAAAAAAAATCATCAAATCTGGTAATTTAAGAGATCATTGATTAACTTTGAAGAAGGCAGTTTCAGCTGAATGATTAAGCTAGAAGCAGGATTGTAAATGGTGGAAAAGTAAGTTAAAGAAGAGAAAGTAGATCATGGACTTAAATCAAGAAGACACCTTAGAAGTCATCGAGTCTAACCCCTTTATTTTAGAGAGAAGGAAATTAAAATATAGTGAGGTTGAATGATTTGGCAAAGGTCACAGAGTGAGGATTTAAACCAGGTTCTCTGATTTCAAATCCTCTGCCCTTTCCATAGGGCCATACTGCATCAAGTCTTAATAAAACAAAACTGGCTATATACCAATCTAGAAAAATGTGCCCTTCCTACATTGAGTAGATTTCTACATCATGCCTCCTGCTTAACATGCAAATGGATACCTACAAAGTGAGTGTCATTCTGAGTGAGTCTGCTCTAAAAGTCAACAAGTCTCCTAAGCATACTATTGTTTTGCTTATGATGCTTAATTCTTCATGACCTAAACTAGGAGCTCACAAAATGAGATTTGTGAACTTGATTTTTAAAATATTTTAATAACTGTATTTCAATACAATTGATTTCCTTTACAATTCTATGTATTTTATGTGTTTAAAAACATTCTGAAAAAGAGTCCATAGGTTTTGCCAGATTCACAAAATGGTCCATGAAACATAGGCTAAGAACCTCTCATCTAAACCAAAAAACTTTGAGACTGTAATTCTCATCTACAACCAGAGGATTATAGGCCCGGAGGCAATTATTGTCACTTTCAGGTAATAGCATTTTTATTTACAACTGTCATATGTTTAATAGTTTCTTCTAAAAACTCTTTTGGGCATAATTAATTGCCAATTCTATTGAATGAATCCATATTTGAAAAAGGTTTAACATGCAAATAAAACTCATTGTTTAGTTAGCAATATAGCTTAAGTTTCTTCTGTTTACTTTGCTTTTTGAGGCAATAAGGATCCAGTAATTTGCTCAGAGTCATATGGCTAGTAAGTATATGAGGCAGGGTTTGAACTTAGGTACTCCTGACTCTGGGACCTGGGCTCTATCTACTATATCACCTAATTGCTCCTGGCACTTAAGTTTCTGAGGAAAACTTGGTGGCACAAAGGCACTAAAGGTTCAAATCCTGGCTATGCCATTTAATGTTTATGTGACCATGGAAAAGTCATTTAATCTCTTTGGTCCTTAGTTTCCCCATGTGTAAAATGAGAGAATTAGATAAAATGACCTGTGAGGTCCTTTCCAGCTATATATCTGTGATTCTGTGACCTGACTCTGGATTCATGAAATGGGTCTGGAGCAGAATGACTATTCAAAATAGCCATATGGTTATTTTTCTAATAAGCATGAAAATCATTTTATAAGCCTGAGCTTCATTCCATATGAATAGTTGGTAATAAAACCTTTGTCCTCTGTGTCATAAGGAACTTTCCCCAAACCATTATTTTATTTATTTTTATTTTTTTCTCTTTTTTTATTATAATTTTTTATTGACAAAACATACACATGGGTAATTTTTCAACATTGACCCTTGCAAAAACTTCTGTTCCAACTTTTCCCCTCCTTCCCTCCATCTCCTCCCCTAGATGGTAGGCAGTTCCATACATGTTAAACATGTTAAAGTATATGTTAAATACAATATATGTGTACATATTTACACAGTTACCTTGTTGCACAAGAAAAATCGGATTTAGAAAGAAGGTAAAAATAACCTGGAAAGAAAAACAAAAAGCAAGCAAACAATAATAGAAAAAGTATAAATGCTATGTTGTGGTCCACACTCATTTCCCAGTTATCTTTCTCTGGGTGTAGCTGGTTCTATTCATCACTGATCAATTGGAACTGATTTGGATCCTCTCATTGCCAAAGATATCCACTTCCATCAAAATTGATCCTCATATAATATTGTTGTTGAAGTGTATAATGATCTCCTGGTTCTGCTTATTTCACTTAGCATCAATTCATGTAAGTCTCTTCAAGCTGCTTTGTATTCATTCTGCTATAATTTCTTACAGAAAAATAATATTCCATAACATTCATATACCACAATTTATTCAGCCATTCTCCAATTGATGGGCATCCATTCAATTTCTAGTTTCTAGCCACTATGAAAAGGGCTGCCACAAACATTTTGGCACATACAGGTCCCTTTCCCTTCTTTATTATCTCTTTGGGATATAAGCCCAGTAGTAGCACTGTTGGATCAAAGGGTGTACACAGTTTGATAAATTTCTGAGCATAGTTCCAAATTGCTTTCCAGAATGGTTAGATCCATTCACAACTCCAACAATGCATCAATGTCCCAGTTTTCCCACATCCCCTCCAACATTTGTCATTCTGTTTTCCTATCATCTTATCTTAGTCAATCTGACAGATGTGTAGTGGTATCTCAGAGTTATCTTAATTTGCATTTCTCTGATTAACAATGATTTGGAACACCTTTTCATATGAGTAGAAATAGTTTCAATTTCATCCTCCTAAAATTATCTGTTCATATCCTTTAACCATTTATCAGTTGGAGAATGACTTAATTTCTTATAAATTAGAGCCAATTCTCTATATACTTTGGAAATGAGGCTTTTATCAGAACCTTTAACTGTAAAAATGCCAAACTGTTATTTTAGAGGATAGCAGAATGCTCATCAGATGTTTTGAATGGATTGAAGGGGATGGCTATGTGTGATGACCGCATTTAGCACCCAGGATATTTTAAAATCAGCTGGAGTCAGAATAAGTGAAAGTCCTTGATCTTTATTCTTTGTGGAGGTGAATGAGAATGGCGATAAGAAGTGAGAGCAATAAATACAGGAATCTGGCCAGCCATACCTCTGGCTCTCACACTCCACCCACCAAATCCTCTACCCAATCTCCTATACAACACATCAAACTTGCACAGAGAGTAGGCAGGGCCATTCTTTTTCCAAGCATATATTAATAGACAGTACTCTATTGTATTATGTATATGTAATATATGTAATATGTAATAATGCATATATTAATAGAGTATTGTCCAATTGGTAATTAGCCATAAGTGCTTGGACTGGACCTCATTGCATCTGCTCGGCTTCAACCCATTACATCTCCTGCTTTCTTTTGTTTTAGAACTCAGGTGGTCATGCCATCCCTGACTTCTCAGGATGGTGAGAGCCTCCAAGGGGAGGTGATCACACCCTCCCTGACTTCTCAGGAAAGGAGGTAAAAACACCAAAAAGGAGGTGATCACGCCTCCCTCTCTGACTTCTCAGGAAGGGAGGTGAAAATACTAAAAAGAAGATGATCACGCCCTCCCTGACATCTCAGGAAGGCAGATGAAAAGCACCAAAGGGAAGTGGGGATTGCTAGTGGGTTTCTAAACAGGCTGAAGGGTCTTATTAGAAACAGGTATGCACAAACCCATCAGCATGGGAGGTATTATACAAGCACATAGCAATAACGCAGAGGCTATTAGTGATGACTCTCCCCACAGCCAATGCAAGCTCAATGTGGTATAACAAACATGAATTGTACATGCAAGAATGATATAGCAAACAATATGAATCAACATGGAGTTGTAAAGATTTTCAGAAGTCCTAGAAGGAGGGTATGTAAACAACAGTCACACATATGCCTTCTTCAGCAGCCAAGAGTTAGTCCAAAACCAATCTATTATCCATTGCTTCGCGTGCCAGGGAATCCAATGGTCCCCAGAAGTTTTTGAAGTCCTGCAACAGTCTTTTTATGTGTTAGGGAATCCAATGATTCCAGCAGATTTTGAAGTCCTACAACAGTCTTATCATTTCTCAGAAAATCCAGTGATTCCTGAGGATTTTCAAGTCCTACAACAATCTTATCATGTCTCAGAGAATCCAATGATTCCTGAGGATTTTGAAGTTCAACAATTTTTGATGTTCATGAGTCAATTGCCATAACTGCCATATTCTTTCAGTGGTGGCACAGTCAGCAACAGAACCACCCGGTGTTTCTTGGGTCTTCTCCTTGTTTTAACGGTCTACTCCATCTCTCTCCAATGGACAAGGCGAATACGGCTCATTGGCACCCATCTGATTCCTTCTCCACCTGTAGAGATACAAGCAAACCCTCTCTCCTAAGCAGTTAGCCTATCTGGTCCCTTCCATTCACCATTTTCTGGGTCTCTCCACATCAGCTGGTGATTATCTAAAGACAATGGAGCTGCTCGCACTGGACACTGCCCTTTCAGTGGGTTATAAAACCTGCCTGCTGGAGCCAATGCATCTTTGTCAAAAATCAAGAAGTTTATAGTATAAAGGGCTAGATTTAAAAGTTCTCTAGGGTTACCTGTGGCTCCCCCTTCTTTTGTTTTTGGAGGAGCATCTTAATGTCTCTGTTTCTCCTCTCTACTATTGCCTGTCCTTGAGGATTAAAGGGTATGCCAGTAGTGGGTAAAATCTTATACTGTGCACAAAAGTGTGCAAAATGTTTAGAGATATATGCAGGTCCATTGTCTGTTTTTATTGCTTGTGGCACACCCATAATTGCAAATGCTTGTATAAGGAATTCAGTGACCACTAGGGCTGTCTCTTTTGCTGCTGGTATTGCAAAAGTGAATCCTGAAAAGGTGTCTACCACAACATGGATAAAAGACAAACTACCAAAAGATTTATAATGGGTCACATCCATTTACCAAATTTCATTGGGTCTCAAACCACAAGGGTTCTTCCCTGGAGGCAGTGTAGGAACGTGGAAAGGAAGGCAAGCTGTACAGGCTTTTACTATGCTCCTAGCTTCCTCTCTTGTTATCCTAAATTGTAAATGTAAAGCTTGAGCAACCTGATGATATTTAGAATAAGATTCCTGGGCTTCTTGAAATAAAGGAGTATTGACCAACATAGTTAGAAGGCTATCTGCCTTTGAATTACCATCAAAAATAGGACCTGGAAGTCCACTATGAGAGTGGATATGCAAAATATAAATCTTATCTGGATGCTTTCTCACTTGCTCTTGGAAGTTTCTTAAAGAGCTGATATATATTAGAAGCTACAAATTTTATTTGGGCTGTGGCAATTCTTTGTACCATACCTACTGAATAGGCCAAATTAGATATTATATTTATATTTCTCGGATAAGTAAGAGCTAGAATGATTGCATACAATTCATTCTGCTGAATGAACTGAAAAAGAGTTCTGACTACTCTCTTTACAGTTAAGTCACGAGAATATATAGTGCAAATATTATGTCTGGATGCATCTGTAAAGATAGTTGGTCCTTTAAGAGGAATTTTAGAAACCTTTTCTTCAAGAATCCATCGCCAATTATGTAATAGTCTGGTTATCTTTAATGGAAACCTGTGTGTAAAATTTGGAGCCATGGCTAATAAAATTTGCCACTCTGGGATGGTCTCACAGCACACATTAATTTGTGTATTAGTATAAAAGGTGGTATATCTTGTCAGGTCTTATCCCAGATAATTGTACTGCTCGCTTAATGACCTTCAATAAAATTCTAGCCACAAATACTGGGTAAGCAGTAAGGCTTTGTTCTGGTTATGCTGGGAAGTTCATCCACTCTATCACACTGTCTCCTTGATGAAGGACTGCTGTGGGTGCCTCTCGTGTAGAAAAAATATTTCCAAGGGTTTTTGAGTGACTCTTTCAACCACATTGGATAAAGCCAGTTGAACTTCTCTCAAAGCCTTTTGAGCATCTTTTGTAAACTGACATGGTAAATTTAAAGCACTGTCTCCCCTTAAAATGTCATATAATGGTTGCAATTGATAGGTAGTCAAGCCTAACACTGGTCGCATCCATTGGATATCTCCTATCAATTTCTGAAAGTCATTTAAGGTGTTTAGCTTCTTTGTTCTTAAGGACAGTTTTTATACTGTAAGCACCTTAGGGTATACTTCGTATCCTAAATATTGAAAAGGAGCATGTCTTTGAATTTTTTCTGGAGCTGTGTACAATTTGTAGTTCCTTAGTGTTTCTATGGTCTTTTGTAGACATGCTTCTAATATTTGTTCCTCAGGTGCACATCCCAATATATCATCCATATAATGTAATAACATTACTTTTGGAAATGCTTTTCTTACTGGAGTAAGAGCAGCAGCAACATACATTTGACACATAATAGAGCTGTTTTTCATTCCTTGTGGAAAAACTGTCCATTCATATCTTTTATAAGGCTCAGCTAAGTTAACGCTGGGCACTGAAAAGGCAAATCTTTTCATATCCTCCTTATCTAGAGGGATAGAATAGAAACAATCCTTAAAGACTATAACCCAAAGAGGCCATTCTCTAGGCAATTGAGTAGGAGATGGAAATCCAGGCTGAAGAGTTCCCATAGTTTCTATCTGTTCATTTACCTTTCTTAAATCAGTCAACATCCTCCATTGTCCAGATTTCTTTTTTACAACAAATACTGAGGAACTCCAAGGACTTAGAGAAGGTTGTAAGTGTCCTTGGTCAAGTTGCTCCTGTATTATATCTAATAAAGCCTGAATTTTATCATTACCTTAGGGCCACTGTTCTATCCGTACTGGTGTATCAGTTTTCCATTGGATAGGAACAGGTGAAAGTGTTGGCAGGCCTTCAACAGCAGCCCTGCCTAAAAAACCGAAGTACTCATTTTTACTCCTAATTATTGTAAAACGTCTCTTCCCCACAGATTGATGGGGATTTTTTCACTATAAAAGGAGTAAAAACTCCTATTTTGCCTTCAAAATTCCATCTCATAGGGGCAGCATTAACTTCAGCTGCTATTGATCCTCCTACGTCAGACATGTAGGTGTCTGCTTTAATCTTTGGCCAGTGACTGGGCCAATTGGCACCTCTAATGACTGTATGATCTGCATCTATGTACAATCTTTCTACTGGTATACCATTTATATAGATCGTGAGCATAGGTTGGTCAGGTCACAGCTGCTGTCCAGTATATTCCTGGATTTTGTGGTTTGGAGTTAGAATCTGGGTGACTAGCACCAGGTTGCTTATCAGGACTCTGTATCAGTAAACCTGATGCTACTACTTCTCCTAATAAGTCACACATTGTCTACCTGTATTAGTGACTGGGATATTATCTATACATTCCCCAGTTTCCCTCATCAGTGTGTGGATGGACACTGTTTTGTACGTACTCTCAGGAGGTGAAATGGCCAAGCCTACTGTGCCTGGAGGCAAGGGATTCATAGGTTGGAGAAGAATAGATTTCACTTCTTCAGGGGGTATCTCAGTTGTCCCAGCTGCTACAACTCTATTCTTCCCAATTGTAATCCCTTTATCTCCTCAGATTGCTTCCTAGCTGATTGATTGTGTAATCCTTTTCTCCCATCAGATGGCTTCCTGGCCAATTGGTCATGTCTGGGTACTGCACTTCTAGGCACTCTCTGGGTGCACCATCAGCTGTCATCATGCCCCAAGTGTTTTTTGCCTGGGCCCTGGAGCTGGACCCCTTATTCCATTTCTCTGAAAAAGTCTACATTCTGATACCCAATGGAAGCCTCTGTTGCATTTTGGACATGGGGTATTGGGTCTTGTTCTCCCACCCTGTGTTCTCATTCTGTCTCTATACCAACATTGAGCTTTCAGATGCCCTACTTTACCACATTGAAAGCATTAACGAGTATCCCTGGAAGTCCCTTGCCAAAAGGGACCCTATCTTCCCATGTTGGGATCTTGGGAAGTCTGCATCATAGCCTGGCTATAAAAGGCATTTGTACCCATTGTGGCACAGCATCTTATGATCTCCTCTAAAGGGGCATCCTTGCATAATCCTAGTACAATTCTTCTACAAACCTCATTAGCATTTTCCTTAGCAAGTTGCCTTATCATAATGTCTGTTACTGCATTTTCACCATTAGTTCTTGTGATAGCTGTCTGCAAACATTTCACAAAGTCAGCAAAGGGTTCACTTGGCCCTTGTGTTATTTTTGTGAAGGCCTCACTCTTATTGTGAAGAGAAGCCCATACTTCGATAGCAGTAGCAGCAATTTGCTCATATGCTGCTATGGGGTAATTAATCTGTACTGAGATGTCTGCATAAGAACCTACACCTGTTAGTTGGTCATAGGTGATTGCAGCATAATCTCCACTTTGACTATTTTGTTGGGCTGTATCCTATAGAGCTCACTATATTCAGAAAGCCACAACAAGTTTTGTCCAGGTTCTAAGCAAACCCTTGCTATAGATTTCTAGTCACTAGGGGTTAAGACTTCATAAGCCAAATTCTGTAATAACATCGTAATATAAGATCATGTAGCCCCATAAAGAGTGCAAGTTTTTTTTTTCAGGTCTTTGAGAATTTCTATATCAAAAGGAGCATATTTTCTACTTTCTTAACCTGAAGAGTTAAACTGTTGAATCACAGGATAAATTTGTAGTCTTAATTCAGTTACATCTTTCCCTTCCTCAGTGGCTTTTGCAATCTACTCATAGGAGGAGTTGGTTGCTGGGGTGGAGGTGCCGGTGGTGTCACTGCCCCTTCCACTACTCCTCCTCCCTCCATCCTGGTAGGTGGAGTTGATGGAGGAGAGTCAATTATCTGCTCTGTATGCTGTGTTGAAGTTTCCTGGTGGGATGGAAAGTCACCACACCCTTGAGCCTCACTTAAATCTCCATGTCCTGTTGATAATGGTCATTAATCTGTTTATTGTCTTCCTCTTTTGTTTTTTGTTTTGTTTTGTTTTGTTTTCAGGCTTCCTCATCTGGCTGTCTCTAGAACTTTTCTTTTTTCTATAACTTTTTCTATAACTTTCAGGATTCTTTAAGGCCAACTGTATTATGTTGTATATATATATATATATATATATATATATATATATATACACACACACACCCTGATGTTGGGAAAGATTGAAGGCAAAAGGAAAAGAGCATGGCAGAGAATGAGATGGATAGATAATCTCATGAAAGCATGAACATAAGCTTGGACACACTTTAGAATATAGAGGAAGGGCCTGGCATCCTAGGATCATGGAATTGCCAAGCATTGAACATGACTGAATGAATGCATAACAACAATTCTCAAAGAATTGTATTTGCTTCCCCCAAATTATACTTAACTTCCCCAAAATTCAGTCAGCTTTTTTTTGATAAACAAAAGTTAATAAAAATTCAGAACATGACGAGTAATTTAAAAGTAAATCCTTTCAAACCAAGTTCCAATACTCTTCATAAGAAGAAAGTTTAAGCCTGATGATTTACATAATTTCACTAAAACCTACATGGTAATTTTGGAAAATTGGTAGTCAAATTATTTAATGATACCTTTTATCAATAATTACATCTGTATTTTACTGTTTTCTTCTATCTTCTTTTTATAATTATTCCATTTACTGAAGAGTAAGAATGATAGTTATAAAATGACATTATACATAGTTGGTAAATATGTAATCCCAAATCATCCCTCCCAGAAACATAATTTATCACATCATTACACATTAAATCTTCAATTATCAATGGAGGCAATTTTACAGATTAAAAAAAAAAACATTTTGTAATTTTCTGACTAAATATATTGTTTTATACAATGGAGACCTAATCCAAAGATTCATTTACATAAGAAGTATGTGTAAAAATGTGATTGCTTGAATTGTAGGAGGTAAGTTACAATCAGTAAACTTTCCAAGATAGCCTAAGATGAGGCTTGACTATCAAATTAGAACTTGATTATTTAACAATAAAAATTATATTATGGAAAAGTAGAATCAAAAAGTCATTAATTAAAAGTCATTAATAAAATCTTCTCATTTTACAAAAATAGGAAAGTGAAGCCCAAAGAAATTTCCAGGATTTCACCAGTAATAAACAGCAGAATCAGGTTTCAAATCCAGATCTTAGCTCCAAATCTAGCAGTTTTTCTGCTATATTATATCACTTGCAATTGCATTTAGTTTTCCTCTAATTCTAGACTTGCTCTCGTATCTTCAATAGTTTGAGGAGTGTTTTTTTTTTTTTTTTTTTTTTTTTTTTTTGTTATTATTAATGAGCCAAGAAAATTGGGCATACATGTGATTCGTTGTTTAGTAAGTTCACACATGTGAAGGCAAATAATTTGTTTTTTTTTTCACTTTTTTCTCCCATTTAAATAGGATATTTATGGGAAAAAATGTTTTGAAACTAGCATGTAAATATAAGGATTAAAGTTTCATCTCACTTTTCTGGTTATTAGACTTTGGACAGTTTCAACCATCTGGAAAATAGAAAGGCCTGAAGAAAGTGAAAAAGGCCTTCAGGATAGAGCCACATGTACAGTGAGAATTCATTAAATGTTGTTAAATGGAATTGAATCCAAGTAAAGAAAATAGCTGTCATAGTGTTAATGAACTTGACTTCATAGAGAAGAGCAGAGTAACTATTCCCAAGCCCTGAGGCTTGAGCCTATTGATTTATAATTATGTGTAAAATTAAGCTCACTGCCACCTTATTTTTCTCTCCACCCCCAAGGCATTTCTTCTTCAATTCAGTCATAATGGACAGAGGGTTAGAAATAGTAGGTCTTGGGAGTTTGCTCGCTGACAGACACAGTAGCTTTGAGTTCAATTCAATTAATTTCAATTTAACAAATATTAATTAAGCATATATCTAAAGCACTAGACTGGGGATATAAAGACAATCCCTTGTCCTCCTTCCCCCCCCCCAAAAAAAAAAAAAAACCCAAATCCAAACCTTTTTCTGTCCCAGAGAATGTAAATTCTCCAGGCGTGATATGCCATGTGCACAGATTTGTATGATATATAGTGATTAGAGGTGGCAAAGAGTATTCACAACTGGTGGGATCAAGGAATCCCAGAGGAGGCAACAACAAAGCTAAGCCTTGATGGAAAATAAGGATTCTAAGAAGTGACAAAGGGAAGACCAGGATGTATTCTAGCCATAGGGGACAATTTGTGCAAATGAGTGGAAGTAAAAGATGGGAGTGTTAGGAATAGCTAATAGTCCATTTTTCCTGAAACTCTCTATGAAGGAGAGTAATAGGAAATAAAGCTTGGTTGGGTTGGAATTAAATGTCAATATGCACAATTTGTATAAGCATTCTAAATATATTAGAGAGCTATTAAATTTTATTTTGTTTTTTATTTATTTAAAGATTGACATGTTTAGACTTGTGAATTAGGAAAATTATTTTGGCAGCTGTGTGATGGATGAATTGGAAAGGAGAGAGATTGGCAGCAGGGAGATAAAGTAAGAGTCTATTTCTATAGTTCAGACAACAGGTGATAAAGGCTTGAACAAGATTCTTCTCTATTCTACTAGCCCCAAAAAGCAAGACTTCAGATCCTTGAACTTTAGACAATGGGGTAGTTCTTTTAATGCTAGAACAGCTACTTGAGTACATCAGCAGTACACTCAGACCATGGAAACCACAATAGAAATAATTGTCTTCCCCTGATCAGAGCAGTCTCCAGAGTACCTATGTTAACCCACTTCCTGACAAAGATTCAAGGTGCAGAAAGAGACATATATTTTTGGTCAATGACTAATTTTGATGGAACACAGTTATTTATTATGAAGATTTTTTTTCTTTTTTCTTGGTTTTTGTTTGATAGAAGTTAGTAATATTAATGAAAAGAGGGTTGTTTCAACATTTAAAAATATAAAAACATGAACAGAACAAAATCCAGAGGCAAACATAGAAAAAGCAAGACAATGATATTGGACAAATGAAACCTGATTGTCTATTGTTATAATTAAAAGCATTTTTATGCTGATAAAAATCTAATTATTATACTCTTTTAAACATGCAAATCTTAATCTTTAAATTGAGGCAATGAACCCATTCAGATTCACCTTAAGTTAAATGAACACTTTTCAGTATTTGGGTTTTATCCACAGTTTCACTGAAATGAGTAAAGTATGCCCTCTAGTAAGTCACAAAAACTCCAAAGCTTCCTTATGCTGTGCTTTTTGTCCATGTTTTCCTAATCATCACAGAAGAACTCTATAATATCATGGGAGGATTTGGGATTCTTTGATTTCTTTTTAAAAAAATTCAGTTAAACCTGTGTTTTAAATAAAGGATATATTCCTATTTAGATAGATACGTCTAATGCTGTACTACTTTGCAGAATTTCATAAATGTAAATATATTTGTATTTGTAGATTTTAATTGGAGAAATATAAAGATATATATATATATATACATATGTATATCAAAGGTATATTTGTGTGATATGTGTTATCTATGGTTAAAAAAAAAATCATTCCCCATTAAAAAAAAAAAAAAAAATCATTCCCCAGAATGTAATCTTCCTTTTCCCTTTGTTAATTCCCCTAACCTAGATAAGTATGGAAAACAGCTTCAAATAATTTTAATGATCCATTTGTCCCATAGTTATGCTTAGAATTGAAGTTAAGGAATTCAAAGATTTTTGCTTAACCTCTGGTTCTCTCTCTAGCTTATTAAGTGTATTCCTAGATGTCCCATAGACATCTCAAATTCATATATCCAAAACAGAACATATAATTCTTCCTCTCAAAGCTACTTCTCTGCAAACTTTTTTATTTCTGTTATTGAAGCCACCATTTTTCCAGTTTCCAGGGTTTATAACCTTGGCATTATCTTTGACTTCTTATGCTCTCTCATACCACATAGCCAGTCAGCTGTCAAGTTTCACCATTTCTATCTCTATAATTTCTCTTGTGTCTGACCATTTCTCACTACTCATAAAACTACCAAATTAGTTCAGGCCCTCATTACCTATTGGCTGAATTATTGCAACTGAGTCTTAATTTTCTCCCTGACTTAAGTCTTTCTTCACTTAAAATCATCTTTTGCAATGATTTTTTCTTAAGTGACCACATCACTTCCTTACCTTATCACCTCAAATGGTTTTCTATTGACCTAGAGAAAAATATAAACTCTTCTTGCCTTTTAAAGCCCTTCACAGGCTAGCTTCACTCTATGTTTCCTCCCTTCATTCTCCTCTTCCTGTACTTTATAGGCCAGTTTCTCTCTGTTCTTCAGATTCTATTTCCTATCTTTTTGACTTTCCATTGGTGATCCCTCATGGCTGAAGTTCACTCCCTCTTCAACTCTGCCTCATAGAATCCCTTCCTTTCAAGATTGAGCTCAAGCATCACCTTCAATGCACAAACCTTTCCTGATTTCTACAGCCACTTGTGCTCTCCTTTCTTATTTTGTCTAATTACCTTGTATTTTTTCTCTCCCTTTTCTTTCCTTCCCTTTCTTTTCTTCTCTCCCCTCCTCTCTCCTCTCCCCTTCCCTTCCCTTCCCTTCCATTCTTTTCCTTTATCTTCTCCTCCCTTTCCTTCCCTTCCCTTTTATATGTCAGGTTAGGGAGAAAAAATCAGAATAAAAGGGAAAAAACATAAGAAAGAAAAAGACAAAACAAGACAAAAAGGTGAAAATATTATGCTTCAATCTATGTTCAGGTGCCATAGTTCTTTCTCTGAATGAGGTTGGAATTGCCATGGATCACTGTATTGCTGAGCAGAACTAAATCTATCACAGTTGATCATCACACAGTTTTGCTGTTACCATATACAATGTTTTCCTGGTTCTGTTCATTTCACTTGAAAGCAGTTCATATAAGAATTTCCAGCATTTTCTGGAATCACTCTGCTCATTATTTCTTATAGAATAATAATATTCCATTACATTCACATGCCATAACTTATCCAGCCATTCCCCAATGGATGGGCATTACTCAATTTCCAATTTTTTGCCACTACAAAAAGAGCTGCTACATTTTTCTACACATAGGTACTTTTCACTTTTTTAATAATGTCTTTGGGATGCAGACCCAATTAGCTACCTTGTATTATATGCATATATATTCATGTACATGTGTATTTATATGAAAATATGTTACATATTTATATATGTATATGTTGTGTCCTCCATAGAATATATGACTCTTTTAAGCAGGAACTTTCTCTTTTTTTACCTTTGTGTCCCCAACACTAAGCACAGTACCGTATACATAGTAGGAGGTTAATAAATGCTTGTTGTAGATTAGAAGGGAAGCAATAAACTGGGAAAATATTTTTACATTCAAAGGTTTTAATAAAGACCTCATTTCTAAAATATATAGAAAATTGATTCAAATTTATAAGAATTCAAGCCATTCTGCAAACTGATAAAGGCTATGAACAATTTTCAGATGAAGAAATTGAAACCATATCTTGTCATATGAAAAAGGAGCTTTAAATTACTATTGATCAGAGTGCAAATTAAGACAATGCTGAGGTACCACTACACACTTCTCAGATTGTCTAAGATGGCAGGAAAAAATAATGACGAATGTTGGAAGGGATATGGGAAAACTGGAACACTAATACATTATTGGTGAAATTGTGAATGGATCTAGCCATTCTAGAAAGCAATGCTTTCTAGCTTTCACTATGCTCAAAAAGTTATCAAATTGTGCATACCCTTTGATCCAGCAGTGTTTCTACTGGGCTTATATCCCAAAGAGATCTTAAAGGAGGGAAAGGGATCCACATGTGCAAAAACATTTGTGGCAGCCCTCTTTGAAATGGCAACGAACTGGAAACTGAGTGGATGCCCATCAGTTGGAGAATGACTAAATAAGTTATGATATATGAATGTTATGGAATATTATTCTACAAGAAACAATCAGCAGGATGATTTGAGAGAGTCCTGGAGAGACTTGCATGAACTGATGTTAAGTGAAATGAGAGAACCATAAGATCATTATACATGGCAAAAAAAATATTATATAATGATCAATTCTGATCTGTGGCTCTTTTTAACAATGAGATGATTCAGGCCAGTTCCAATGACCTTGTTCTGAAGAGAGTCATCTATAAGATAAGAGGATTGTGGGGACTGAGTATGGATCACAACATAGCATTTTCACTCTTTTTGTTCTTTGTTTGCATTTTATTTTCTTTCTCATTTTTTCCCTTTTTGATTTGATTTTTCTTGTTCAGCAAGATAATTGTATAAATATGTATTCATATATTGGATTTAACATATATTTTTTACATGTTTAACAAATATTGGATTACTTGTCCTCTAGGGAAGGGGGTAGGGGTAGAGTGGGGAAAAATTGGAATACAAGGGTTTTTCATGGGTTAATGTATGAAAACATGCCTAGACTAATAGACTTATAGACTAATAGTATCCCATTAGAATCATACCACAACTTGTTTAGGTATTCCTCAATTGACAGGTATCTCTGCAATTTCCACTTCTCTGCCACCATAAATCATTTGGAAGAATTTGCAAAG
The DNA here is from genome assembly GCF_016432865.1 of Antechinus flavipes. Taxonomy (NCBI): domain Eukaryota; kingdom Metazoa; phylum Chordata; class Mammalia; order Dasyuromorphia; family Dasyuridae; genus Antechinus; species Antechinus flavipes. Next base: position 297,186,055 of record NC_067401.1, on the reverse strand, counting down.
AAGGGAATCCTATCTCACTCTCCTATTCAATAAATTATAGCAACTTCCTATATTTTGACAGCTGAATTGGGGATGAAATGGAGTGGGAAGAGAGATGTGGCAGGCTATTGCAATAATCCAGAAGTGAGATGATATAGGCACCAGAATGGTAGCAGTATCAGAAGAGTGAAGACAGGTTATATTGAGAGATGATGCAAAGATGAGATCAACACGCCATAGTAACAGATTGTATGTGAGGGTGAGAGAGAGTAAGAAGCTGAGAATGATACCTACGTTGAGAGCATAGGTGACTGAGAGAATGTGATACCTTGAACTACAGAAATTTCAGAATGGACAGAATGGGGGAGCAAAGGGGTGTTGGAGGAGAAAGATTAAGTTAAATTCTGGACATGTTGAGTTTCCAATATCTATAGGACATCCTATTCAAGATATGTGATAGACAGTTGGAGATGTGAGTTTGGAGGTTAGGAGACAAAGGGCTGGATAAATAGATCAGAGATATCATTTGTATAGAGATAACAATTGAATTCATGAGAGTTGATGGAATCATCAAAGGAAATAGTATGGAGGGAAAGGAGAAGACCCGAAGTACTGTAAAATACCTCCAATTAGGAGAAGTGACCTAGATGAAGATTGAGCAAAGGAGATTGAAAAGGATCAGTAAAATTGGTAGGAGGAGAGAAGTTAAGACAGATGAAGACTGAGAAAAAGCCATTAGATTTGGCAATTAAGATATCATTGGTAACTTTAGAAAAGGTAGTTTTTGGTTGAATGAGTTCAGAAGCTATTGTAGAGAGTTAAGAGGAGAATAAAAGGAAATGAAGAGGAGATACTTATTGTACACAGATGTCTAAAGGAGGTTTGCCACAAAAAGGAGCATTATGGGAAAATAATGGGGATGAAAGAAACAAATGAGAGTTTTTTGAGATGGGAGGAAACATGGGCATGTTTGTAAATAGTAGGGAAACAGTGAATACATAGGGAAAAATTGAAAATAAATAAGAGAGTGGGACTAATAGAGGCAATGGAAAAGGACAGAGATTATTTATGCATTTATAGGGGTTAGCCTTGGCAAAGAGAAAAGTCACCTCTTTAAACAAAAAAGGGTGAATGAAGTAGGAGATAGGGGCAGAAAGCACCTGGATAATATGAGATAAGGTAGGATGAAGAGAGTAAATGGTATCAATTCTTTTCAGTGAAATATTAAGCAAAAGTTTCAGCTTGGAGGATGAGGAAAGGCTGAGTTGGAAAATCCTTTGTGGTAAGTAGCATAGTGAGTCAATTAGGGAAATATAGAAAGAGTTGTCTAGCTGAGGGAAGGACATAGTTGAGATTATGTAACTTAAATTTGTAATGGACTCAGTCAACCACTGTTTCATGGGTTTTTGTTTGTTTTGGGTTGTGGGTTTGGTTTTTTTGTTTGTTTGTTTTTTTGGTGAGGATTTCTTTTTGTTTGTTTGTTTTACTGTTTCACTCAGCATTATGTGGATAGAAGTGAAAAAAACAGATGGCAAGAATAATTCAAGGCTGAAATTTGACAGAACAAGATTAGCACTATAAGAGGAGTTTGGGACACAAAAGAAGAAAAATAACTAGGGGTCAAGATGGGGAAAAGTACAATTAGTGTAGGAATGCTGGACTGGATAATTGGATATCATGGTAAGATCAGAGAATAAGATTTGTGGTTGCAAGGCAGAGGGAGAGGTGGAATGACACCACATTGTGATCAACTAAGGGAATTTCAAAATTCATGAGATTGTAAATGGTACATTTGTGGTGATTCAGCCATCCCTCTAGCTATTATGCCACATTTCTCTTTCCTTTTGTGGCTAAACTCCTTGAAAAAATTGTTTGACTCTTCTTCCTTTGCTCTATCTCTTCTTAATTCTCTGGTTTCTGGTTTCTGACTTCAGTATTCAACCAAAACAGTTTACTCCAAAGTTACTAATAATCTCCAAAATTACTAATTACCAAAACTAGGTAACAATTACCAGAACTCTCTCACCTTCAAACTTTCCTATCACTATCTAAGACTCCACTTTCCTACTAGTCATTCAGGCTTTCCATCTAGATGTTATTATTAACTTTAAATTATTAACTCTATTAACTCTCCTCCTAACAAAGGATTTGATATACTATATTATTGAAAGGAGTTTATGTACCAGAAGGTTTTCATACTGACAAACTCAGAAGTCTGGATGACTTTCCTTCCCACCAAAAAAATAGCAGAAAGGATATTATTATTATTGAAATTTAATGGATTAAGTGCCATCTCAGCCAAATATGTCTTCAAAGAAAATTTGATCAAAGGATGTAAAATTATAGTTTTAGGATCTCCTAGAGATAATTTTACTGTGATAGAGATGTCATTTTACAAATTCCATGCCTTTACACAAGAAAAACTGGTTGAGCCTGTTTTTCTTGGCTCATTTAATCCTCCCCCTCTTCCTTAAGCAAGCCTCACCCAAAGTCATCATAACCAGTGGAAAGCCTGTCATTACAATTTCTATTTCAATTTTACACTTTTATTTGGTAAGAAGCATTTTAGGAAAATACATTTATTTAAAATGTCTTTTGTGTGAAAAGGCAAGTTTGGATGGTTAATTTATATTTTAAATAAGCTTTATTTGTGAAAGCTCTGACACTGAGAAAAAAACAAGCAATGTCTTCAGAAAGGTATAGTCAATTCATTTAAAAATTTCTCATTGAAAAGTAACAACAATATTGGTAGAATATTCCTGGAAATGTGAAATCATAAACTTAGCATTCCAAGTGAAATGGTCTAGTAGAATGGAGGATGAGGTAGAATGTAGGAAAAATATGTATGTACATACACATACATATATACACACATGCACACACAGACAGAGACAGAAATAGAGACAAAGACAGAGAGAGAAAAAAAAAGAAACAAAGAGAGGAGGGGGAAGAGAGGGAGGGAAGGCGGGGGGAGAGAAAAACTTTCCAATCTCATATCTTTGTTTAAATGGAGAGTAATGTATGACCTTTTCTTGTCAGACATGAGTACAACACTTGTTACACTGACTACCCTGGCCCCCACTGCCTAAAGACCAACTATGTTATATTTCACCTTTCCTTCAAGGAGTCTGAGGGTATGTAGGCTCTCTGTAAATGGCACTTGATTCCCACTTATGCTGTTCTTCCAATTATAGGTGTGGTCTCCTACACCCCAGTTCTATTTAGCCACTTGAAAAATCATATTATCTTTTACAAATAAATATTTATTTCAAAAATATAATCATAAATACTTAATCATCACTAAATGAGTGGGAGGTATGATCCCACCATCACCTCAGTTTTTGGGGAGGAGAGTTAGATTTCTAGTTTAATTTGATTCTTATAGAGCACTGTTCTAAGTTTCCAGTCCAAAACCCCACTCAAGTCTCAGACTTGACCCAGTAGATACAGGTCTGGAGGACTGTAGCATTTTAGCTGTACGCTAGGCCATAGTGACTTAAACTCTCAGGTTTGAGTGTAGGGCTCACTGTGACACCTAAAATTGAGAACAAACAGACCAGAAATGAAAACCCTAGAGTCATTCATTTGAGTCAGGTAAAAGAAAGGGAAAGCAGTGGAAAGAAGACCTCACTGTAATTATCTTTTCCTTTGTGATGCAGAAGGAAAAGCTGACAGGAAAGAGAGAGACTTTTTCAGTTTGGCCAGTTTAAAGTTGCAGCCTATTGTGGTGATGTAGCCAATCAAAGGAGGCTACCTCCACCCATGTGGTAAGGTCCAGCATATTTGCATTTTAAGCAATGTTATACACTGAAATCATGACAGACACCATTCCTTTATCTCTCTCTCTCTCTCTCTCTCTCTCTCTCTCTCTCTCTCTCTCTCCCTCTTTACTTTTCTTGCAGATTTTTTTTTTTGGGGGAAAGGTGATCTATGTTTTTTTCACAACATGACTTTTATGGAAATGTTTTGCATAACTTCACATGTGGATTCTTAATGGTGGCTGGGAAAAGGGATAAAGGAGAGAATCTGGAACTCAAAACAAAAAAAAAAAAATTAAAAACAAATGTAAAAAAATTGTTTTAAACGCAACCAGGGGGAAATATTAAATAAATAGATAATTTAATTAATTTTTTAAAAGTCCTGCACCAAGGTAGTAGTAGTGTCAGAAGAAGAAAGGGGGAGATATAAACAAGAGATGTTTTGAAGATAAAATCAAAAGACCTTAGCAAAGATTGGATATAGTAGATGAGTGTGTGGAGTAGAGGATGATGCTTAGCTTGTAAATATGGGTGAATGAAATTTATCCATTGTGTTCTAAACTAAGACTTTTGAAACACTGTATAATACTTTTAAGGTTTTCAAGTCAGTTTATCTTCACAACATCCTAGGAAGTTAGATAATTTCATTATCCTTTTTATAAATTAGGAAATGGGCAGACAGAAGTAAAGTGACTTGTCCAGGGTCATTTATGAGATTTGACACTAAAGGAGATGACATGGAACTAAAGTAGGCACTAAAGGAAGACTGAAGGGGAAAGAAGGGGGCATTTAAGTTTGTTTTTACTGCTTGTAAAAAAACAAATCTATGCAAGTTGTGCATACAAAATGAGGAGAACAGGAGCAGTTTAAGTTCAAAGTACCAACTGTAGGAAATATAGAAATTATAAACTGATTACTTATTCCTGTCCACATACCTGCCTTTTTTTCTCCAAAGCTCATGCAAACTAGGTGTTTGTGTAAAGAAGTACTTCTTGTACCTTTAAAAGAAGATCATATAATGACAGAGCTAAGAGGGATCTTACAGTTTATCTAGTGTACTTATTCATTTTACAAGTAAAGAAATTAAATCTCAGAAAAGTTAAATGGTGCATACAAAGCTACACACATAGTAAGGGAGGAAACAAATACTTCATCTGTGTGTTTTCCCCCCATCATACTGTCCTCTCTCCTTCCCCTTCTCCTTCTCTCCCTCCCTTCCTTCCTTTTTTTTTCTTCCCTCCTTCCTTTCCTCTCTCCCTTCCTTCCCTCATTTCCTTCTTTTTCTTCATTTTCTTCCTTCCTTCCTTCCTTCCTTCCTTCCTTCCTTCTTTTTTTCCTTTCTTCCTTCCTTTTTTCCTTCCTTCTTTCCTTTTTTCCTTCCTTCCTTTCTTCATCTTCCTCCTCCTCTTCTTCCTTTTTCTTTCTCTTCCTCCTTTTTCTGCTCCTTATTCTTCCTTCTTATTCTCTTCTTCCCTCTTCTCCTTTTGAGATCATTAGCAATAGGGTCTACAGTCATTGTCCCTGACTGGTGACATCACTTCAACTCAAAATATTAATAAAGCCTTCAGTCATTGTGAGTCTTCTTGCCCCATTTGGTGTTTTCTTGGCAGAGATACTAGAGTAGTTTGCCATTTCCTTCTTTAATTTATTTTACAGATTAGGGAACTGAGTTATGTGTGATTTTTTTTTAAGGGCACCCAGTGTCTGAAGTCATATTTGAATTTGGGTCTTCCTGACTCCAAGCACAAAATTCTATCTATGGTAGTACCTAGCTACCACAACTCAAAATACTTTGTATTTATTTATAGCAAACTTCAAATTTTTCTTTCCCTAGTGAATGGTAATGCTAAGAAGTGCCTGGTTTCCTCTCCCTTCCATGGATAGCCTGAAAAATATGTCTACTTTCAGGGATTTGAATAACTCCATTCAGTTGCTCCTAAAGGAATTGTAGTAAGCTGAAAGTCACAAAACTGTGGTGTTCTTCCACGTTTCTACATCACTGAAAGTTTTTGATGTCAGTGAAAGTTGAAAACATACCACCAGGCTGTGAAAAGATACCCTGAGCTACTATGGGAATGGAGAAAGAGAATGGAGAAGCACACATGCAAAAATGACCACTATGAGACAATGTTCTCTAGACAGTCAGCAAAATGTCACAGCAATGCCCCAAATGAAGCAACCAAAGTGGATGCCTCCTCTCAAAGCCCTACCCAGATTAGTATTGTAAATGACTGAAACTATAATCCCTGGGATAGTATTACTCATTAATTATCATTTTATATAAACTCTGTTTTAAATTCTATTTGTTTTTCTGGACCTGAAAATTCAACTATTCATGATTTGACACTCATGAACTTGTAAGCTTGTTTTAGATTTGATAGTTGCATCCTGGAGCTTGATAGAAGTAGTGTAAGATATTAAAATTTCTATACTGTATCATCTGAATGGGGATAACATGCCACTCAGTTAACAAGCAATTAAACATTTTCTATGTGCCAAATCCTGTGTTACATGCAGAGGCAAATAATTTAAATGCAGAGATTAAAAAACATGGTCAAATATGGTTCCTCCTCTAGAGTAATATCACAAGGGAAGACTCTAACAGCTGGAAGGACTCAGAAAAATCCCCTGTTAAAGGCAAGATTTGAATTGAGTCTTAAAAGTAGTCAGGGAGACTAAGGTGGAAGTGAAGAAGAAACACATTCCAGACATGAGTGAAAACCTGTGCAAAGTCATGGAGAAGGAAGAAGGATGTGTGAGAGGAACAGTATATAGGTCAGTGTATTTGGATTATAACAGAGTGTGTGGAAAGGATTAAAGTGTAAGAAGACTGGAAATATAGGAAAGGGAAAGATTTTGAAGAGTTTTAAATGTCAAACAGAAAAGACTTCAATTTAATAGCCACTGGAGGGGAGAAAGAGAGAGAGAGAGAGAGAGAGAGAGAGAGAGAGAGAGAGAGAGAGAGAGAGAGATACACACACAGAATGAGAGAGAGAGAGAGAGAGAGTCAAAGTCAGTCAGATCTTAACTTTAGAAAAATTACTTTGGCAGCTGAGTTGAGGATGGATTATAAAATGAGAAAGATCAATAATCAATGCCTTGAGTGCTTTACTTTGTTTTACAATCATTTGTCAACTGTAATTATCTTGATTGAATAAGAAATAACTCGGTGATTTATAAGAATATAGACCCAGAGAAAAAACCTGTGTAACCAAAACTATGATACAGATCCAGGAAAATTCCTCTATTAATTGCCCTAAGGATGTAATCATAATCATCATAAAGTGTGACCATATTAATCATCTTTATATTAAAATGTAATGAGCTGCCATGAGATTATGATGTTCTGCTTGAGCCATGAGCTGGCTTAAGTAAAGAGGCACTTGCACCACAACAAGGCCATTTACACCATTCATGAATCAAGAGACCAATAAATAAATTGGAATTGTGTATTTTGGGGTCTTTGACCATACTAGGAAGACTATAGACCTCACTTTTGTTTCTTTTAATAAAGATTTCTTTTTTTTACCTAGAAACGTTTCCCAGATACTTTTTTTTTTTTTTTTTTTTTTTTTACAACTGGAGTGGGAAGAGGTAGCTTGGAGTGCCTATAGAGACCAATTTAAAGGCTTTTGCAATATTCCAGGCAAGTGATAATGAGGGAATGAACTAATATGGTACCTGTATGAATGAAAAGAATGAGTTATTTAAAAGATAAAGATAGAAACAAGATTTGTCAGTGAATTGGATATGTAGGGTGAATGAGAATGAGAAGCTGATAAAAAGATGCTGTGGTTGCCATCCTGGGCCAGAAATGATTAGTCTTCAGAAGGGTAGCCAGAAATATACTCAAGCTTTTTGTGAGTGTCAGGAGGTGGTTTCTAACTGGATTATTTACTTATCTATGTAAATTTTCTTTCTTTGCAGTAGAATGTAAACTCTTTGGGGAGCTTGCTATTTTTGTCTTTGTATTTCTATTTAATAACATTATCTTGTATACATAGTAGATGCTTAATAAATGTTTGTTGCATTGAATTGAAGTCTTTGCTAAATAACTTTCAAAACCATTCAAAACTTAGTTTTGAAGTCCTTATTTTTTACATAATTTATGCTTCAGTCCAACAGTGGTATTCCAGCACTCAATAAGCATTTACCAAGTACCCACCATGTACAAAACATTATGCTATATACTGGGAGATTATAAGCAGAGTATCTCCGTGTAGGTTTAAGCTATTTAAAACTGTATAGATTGGGTAAAAGACATAGCTTTTACCGAGGTTATGATCTCATAAGATATAGTATGTAGGCCAATAACTATAAAGAAAATATTACAGAAGTAGATAGGAGAAGTGTAATGTGTAATCTCAAAGTGAAAGGGAAAATCTTCACTGAATGGAGAAATAAGAGAAGCTTTATGAAAGAGAGAATTTAATCTAGATTTCGAAAAATGGGAAGATTTCAAAAGATTTATTTTTCAAATTCTTATTGAATTGAATTAAAAAGGTGGACATGGAATGACAGGGCATTTTAGGCAAGGGAATGGCTGTTTGAGGAAAAGAAATGGGAAGAATAAGAAGTAAATGGGGGACAGATAGCAAGTAGATCAGTTTGCTGAGAATATACCATGCAGGGAAGGAAGCTAAGGAGCCTCCAAGTTGTGAAACACTTTAAATGCTAGACTAAATGGTGTGAACTTTTTTCGGAAGGCAACAGGAAAGTAATAAAAGCTTTGGGGCAGAGAAGCAATATTCCCTAAGCTCTATACAAAATTATGATAAATATAGCAGTCATGTGGAGGATGGATTAGGAAGCATAGAGAGGGTGGGGAGGTGAAGAGCCTCTTCATAGTAGGGGTGGTGAGTTATAAGAATAAGACAAAGAAACATATTCAGGAGGTATTGTAGATGGAAAATTGATAGGACTTGGCAATATATTGGATGTGGGAGGGTAAAGAGAAGAAAGAACCTAAGATAACTTTTCTTTTTTTTTTTTTTTTTTTTTGACCCCATTTACCTTTTGGGGTTTTCTTGGCAAAAACTACAATGGTTTGCCATTTTATTCTCTGGTTCATTTTACAGAGGAGGAAACTGAAGCAGAATGTAAGGTTTAGGTGACTTGTTCAGGTCATTAAAACTACTAAATTTTAGTACAGCTAATTAAGTGTCTGAGACCAGATTTGAATTCAGGAAGATGAGTTTTCCTAATTCTAGGCCTGATTCTATCCACTGTGCCTAACTGCCCCTAAAAGGATATAACACATGTACAATTCTGCTATTTGCTACTTGTGTGATCTTAGCCAAACGACTTCTCTATACCTCAATTTCCTTATCATAAAAAGAAAGGTATTAAACTAGACAATCTCTAAACTCCCTTCTAGTTCAAACTGATAGAACTAGTAAAGTCAAAGAAGAATGGTATAAGAAGAAAGGTAGGAATTTTAGATTTTGGTAAGACATCTAGATAAAGATACATTGCAGGCACCTCTCTAATTGGAATTATAGATATAAAAGTCATCTTCTTTAAGATAATCTTTGAAGCCATAGAAGTGAATTGCCAAGGAAGAGAATAGACAAGAAATAAGAGAAATGAGAACAGAATTTGGGAAATAATTACATTAAGCTGGGCTAAGGAAGAGGAGGAAGTAATAAAGGATTTTGAAATATATTGTGAAAACCAGTTCTGTGTGTTCTATTTTCTTGGGCCTGTCCATGAAGGCTGAGCTAGTTTAGCTTAATGCCTCATGTCAGGAAAAAACTGGTTTCCTTCCTTAGAAAGTATAGAAATTTATCTTGAGACTTGATTAGGTAAGGGAATTGGCTCAGATTGTTGAGATTTCCTGATTGGCTGAGCACAAAAGTGAACTCAACTGAGAGTATGACCAATATTGGGAAGCTGTTTGAATCTGGGAAATTTGTCTGAATCATAGTGTTATTCTCACTAAATATTCTTTGTAAATGACTTCCTTATTCTCTAGTGTCAGCAGTACTAAAATCCGCTTCTAACCTGTGGATGGCAGGAGTTGAAATAGAAAAGACTAGAGACAGTAGAATAGTGAGGAAAATTATATCTGCAGGTAGAAATCCCCACTCCTAAGAAGGAGCTTAATGTTGTTGATGCTGGGATCACTTATATACATGAGAAGGATTGTCCCACAACCGAATCATTTTTAGGTCTTGAGATAGTTCTCATGATTAACATTTCTTGGGACAATGAGGCATTCTTGGGTCTTCTGAGAGCAGTCATTGTCTCAGATCTTGGGGGTCATGATCACCTTTCAGGTATAGGAGTAAAGTAACTGTCAGTGACAAGGAACAGGGATTGTAAACATGGTGGATGACCCCCGGGAGAAAAGTGGGGAGCTAAATCCTTTAATGACTACCTGGTTCTGGTCAAGCAATACACTTTGCCAGAGGGTAATATCATCCAGAGTGCAAAGGATTAATTGTGGTGCCAAATTCAGGGCAAAGTCTGCTTGCTGGGCCTTAGCTCTGGAAAACAGATATCTCCAAAATATATTGAAATTAGCTAAGTAAACCCTCGAAGATAGTTGGATGATGTGTAAGTGTTTCATTTTATTTTAATATTTAATTTAATTTAATATTTTAATATTGAACCTTAATTGTCAGGTGGTCTAAATCTGGTCCATTCTACATCATGGAAACCAAGGGATGTCACAGAAATCAAAGAATATTCAGAAAGAGATGTGGTCAATTCCAATCTAACTATCATATCAACAAGTGCTAATCCTTTCAAGAGATCGAAGGGATTGAGGATTTAAGAGAGCATTCCCTGTAGCAATTAGGAAGTCAATGGTAAACTTCATAAGAACAATTTCTTCTGTTGTATTTTACTTTTTAATAATGTTTTATTTTATTTTTTCCAATTACAAGAGAGCAGTTTATGTACAGTGAGGATGGAATCTATATTTTAAAATTTAAATTTTAAAAAGAACTGAGTCAAAGAAGTGGAGGGATGCAAAATAGATGATTTTTTTCAAAAATAGTATATCTTTTTCCCCCCATACAACAATCCTGAGAAGTAGGGGCTATTTTTATCTCAAATTTAAATATGACAAAACTGAGGTAAATGGGAGGGTAAGTGACTTGTCCAGAGTAATACAGCTAGCAAGTATCTTAGACACTGGATTTGTTTAGCACTCTATCACCTCTATTATCTGTGCCATCTTTAATGAAACTTAACCAAGATAAATGGGACATTAATTTGAAGTGACACAAGCATTAAGGACAGACTTTTTAGGATTGGGGAAAAGTGAGCAAATGAGAAGGAACCAAAAGAAGGGATTGAAGGTGCATAAGAGAGAGAAGAAGGGTGTTATGTGGAATGAAGTTAAAGGGGAGACAAAGGGGAAACTTCATAATGAATACAAGTGGAATGATTGGCTTTAAGAAAGAATAAGGATCCCTCCTTCTTCTGAGATAGCAAAAGAGGAAAAAAATGATAATGAGGTTTAAGGAAGGGAAGAGGGAAGTTGAGGTATCTCTAGTTAAAAGGTCTTGATTTTCTCAATTAATTACAAAGAAAGGTTGTTATATAGAAAATGGTTACCTATGGGAGGAGCGGTTAGAAGGATTCACATTCTCTCTAGTAGTTCTGCTGATCACGTGACTGCAATGGGAAGACAACATTCTGTGCAAGTTGGGCTGCCAACAGATTATTTATTTGGCTGCCCACAGATTATATTCTTCCATCAACACATCTCAGAAAAGGAGCACTTATCATCTCAAGACAAAAAATATGTGAATTAGAAGATGGACCTCATCCACTGGTTGCTAATATTTTTGCCCACCTACTCCCTTCAGAACAAATTATCCAGATAATGGAGGTTAAGTCTAGATTGCAACTCTAGTACATTTTTCCTACAGAACCACAGGAAAAGATATTATATTTGAAGTTGCCAGTGGTTCACACTTTCATCTTCCCTTGTTTTGTGAATTCCAGTGTGAATACTTGTCCAATGTCAGGAATTTTGATCAATATATCAAAACAGGATGGTCTTATCACCTGTATTCTCTAATAAAGAAAATTCCTTGTGGGGCCTCTTAGTCTTATGGGTTCTTTTTCAGTGTTTTATTAATATTTTTCTCCATTGTCACTATTTGTCAGTTGCTTACTTCTTCCTCAATTAACTATCTTTTGTAGTTAAGAATGACAGGTAAGCAAAATAATACATTGACCATATCTGGCAGTACATGACTCATTTTGCATCTTCTCTCAACTAAGAGAGAACATCTCCATGTTTTGGTCTTTGCATTGATCTGAGCCCCCCACTCCATTATATTAAGACGATTATTACGTATATTGTTCTTTTGGATCTATTTATCTTCCTCTTCATTAGTTTCTACAAGTCTTCCTAAATTTCTTTGAATTTATCATAATCCCTTCTTATGGTATCATAATACCATAATACCATATTAAAACCCTTCTGTTTTATTCATATGCTACAATTTGGTCAATTATTCCCTAATTGATGGGTAACTACTTTATTTCCAGTTCCTTATTATAAAAAAGCTGCTATAAATATTTTGATATATATAAGGCTTTTCCTTGGTCTTGAAGGGTAAATGATCAGTGGTGTTAAACTACTTGAAAACCTTGTTATAAATCTTGTTATTCTACAATAAGTGCCTCCACTTTCTTTCTTCTCACTCCTTAACTCTTTACAATTGGACTTCTGACCACATCCTTCCATTAAAACTGCTTTCTCCAAGGCTACTACTGATCTCTTAGTTGTCAAATTCAAGACTTTTTTTCAATCTTTATTTTCTTTGACTTCTCTGAAACTTTTGACGATCAATTTCATCATTGTCTCCTCCTTAATAGTGTTTTCTCTCTAGGTTTATGGAAACCACTCTCTTTTGGTTTTTACTGCTGGATCTGTTTTACACTCAACACCTTTTATAACTTAGCCCCCTTCTATCTTTCTAGTGTTCTTACAACTTACTCTTTGACATATATTCTTTGATCCTGAGACAATAGTCTCCTGATTTTTCTACAAATTAGACACTCCATCTCTCTGTTCTGGGTATTTTTTCTAGCTATGATCCATGATCCTCCATTGCAACTACTGATCTCCCTGACTTAGGTTAAATACCAATGAAAATCATACTTTACACATGAAATCTTTTCTAACCCCTCTTAATTCTAGTGTCTTTTTTTCTATTAAGTATCTCTTATTTAATCTCTATTCAGTTTGTTATCTATATATTGGTTTAGATATTTTCTCTCTCACTGTAGTATAAATTCCTTGAGAGCAGGAATCTTTTGTCTCTTTTTGTATTCCCAGCACTTAGCATAGTGCAAGGAAAATAGTAGGGACTTAAATGTTGACTGATTGATTATTAGTTCCTTTTGAAGCATAGCTCCAAATTATTTTCTAGAATAATTAGACCAGTTCATATCATCAATAGGATCCTATTGTGCTTATTTTAAACCAATTATTTTTGCATTTCATCATATTTACTATTTAGTGAGTGTGAAGCAAAATCTCAGAATGTTTAAATTGCATCTCTCTAATTAGTGATTTTGGAACTTTTTTTAATATGCTTACAGATCATTGTATTTCAGCTTGGAAAAACTATTCAAATTCTTTTTACCATCTATATGGAGAATGATTCTTGATTTTATATATTTATATCCATTCTTTACATAAGCTCATTATTTGATCTTTAAAATAAATTGTTTTAGGAAGACCCCCTCCCCCACCCTAATTGATAGTTGCTTATCTTATTCTAGTTAAATTGATTTTGTATGCGCAAAAATTGTTTATTTTATATAATCAAAATGTGTTGGAATCTTTACAAATTGTTAAGTCATTAGAGTTGATAGAGACAATAATTATCTAATTTAGCATGGTTTAGTATGATTGATCTAATCCTATAAAGAGATGTTATGGGCCAGAAGAAACAAGGTACTCAGTAGAACTGATAGACAATAATGCTTGTGTTCACATCTTTAGAGAGCTCATATAAGCAAGAAGTATTTAAGTACTCATTGGAATTCACAGGTATGGGAGATTCACAAAGTTAACTGTGTAATTTTGTGAATTCACACCTCCCTTGAAGCTCTTAGGGCCAGAGAGCACTCTGGGAAGAAACCCCATAATCTCTCTCTCTCTCTCTCTCTCTCTCTCTCTCTCTCTCTCTCTCTCTCTCTCTTTCTCTTTCTCTCTCTCTCTCTCTCTCTCTCTCTCTCTCTCTCTCTCTCTCTCTCTCTCTCTCTCTAGATTGAGAGGGTAGTGTCAAGTGAGTTCAGGCAGAAGCCCTCTCTGAGTGAGGAGTTTTACTTGGGAACATTGACTGGGGTCGGAGAGGAGCACTCTGGGAGATTGAGAGCCAGAAGCCCTCTCTCAGAGGCAAGATAGATTCACCTTTGTGCTAGCTGGGCTGAAGGACAAATCTTTGGATTTGGAGACATTCGGAGGGAGCTCTTGGAACCAAGCAGAGAAATAGACCTCTAAGCTAACTGGGCTATATTGGAGGCAATAAAAGATCTGAACTTTTATCACCTGGCTGTGTTTTGGGTGATTATTTACTCTTAACTGATACTAAGACTGCCTCCAGAAAACCTCCCCAAGAAACCTGCTCCCAGAGAGAACCATTATTATTTTAAAAAAAGAAAAATACCACAAAAATGGCCTATGTTGTCTTTTTTGATCTCTACTATTTTTATTTGGTTATGAGCTTTTCTATAGACCATAGATCTAAACCTTACTGTATCTATTTTTTTCTTCCCTTTAGTTTTTTTTTTTTTTTTTAATTATTTCACCTTTTACATTATATTCACATCCATTTGGAACATATTGGGCTGAGTCTGATGTCTGCCAAACTGCTTTCAAGTTGTCCCTGCAATTCTTGTTAGAGATTTTAGCAAGTGGTTTATATTCTTGGGTTCATGGAACAGTAAGTTACTGTGTTTTGTAGCTTTTACAGTTTACTTATCGTGTTTTAGTTTGGCTATTTTATTTTAATAAATTATATTACATCTTATGATTTTGTTTTTTGAAACAGAATCTCCCTAACTCACCCAAGCTGAAAGTGAAGTAGTTTAACTTTACCCCTGACTGCTATGGGAACTTTGATATAATCTGTTCCTGATCTGGACTGGTTCACTCCTTCTTAGGCAACCTGGGAGCCTCCTGCTCCCAGACACTTGTCATATTGATGCTAGACTTAGTAAGGACACATGATTGACCTGACCCAATTGTAGCTCAGAACTACTGAATTTGAGTGACTTGCTAGTCTCAGTTTCACCAGAGACAGCCCAGCTTTTTGTTTTTTCATTCATTTATTTTATTTATCACTGACAAATAATATTTGATGAATCTTTGATAATATATAATAGACTTTGAAATCTGTTCATGTTATATCATGATCCATTGATGTTAGTGCAGCTACGAATAGGTCAGTGATCCCTGGAGAAGCTTGATTCACAGGCTTTTCTTGAGAAAGATGCTAGTAGATTTCATCTTTATTTGAAAAGATATAACTGTAGAAAACGTATCACTGGGTGAATATTTGTTGTAGGGTCTGGCTCTCTGTGACCCCTTTTGGGGTTTTCTTGGCAAAGATACTGGAGTGCTTGGCTCCAGCTCATTTTACCTATTAGAAAACTGAGGCTAAGAGGGTTTGCCTTTTTCTGGGAAAGACATAGCTGGTGAGTTTCTAAGACCGGAGTTGAACTCAGGGAGATAAGTTTTCCTGATTCTAGACCTGGAACCTAAATACAGCAGACACCAAATTCCCCTTTCCATGTTGTCTCAGATAAGTATCTCAAGCATGATTCTTTTTCTGGGTTGATGGAGTTAGAAGTTTGGTACCTCTCAAATGCTTTCTAGTCAACAGAGACAGTTGCCCTTTGGGACTTTCTTATTCTCTTCTTCACACATATTCAGTCTCTCATTTGAACAGAGTCTTTGTATCCTAAGATGGTCAAAAAGAAATAAAAGAGGAACCTCAAGCAGGTGATTTCCTTGTTCTTGTCTTCACTTCCAAAATTCAATTTCTATTGAGAAGAAGCTCAGGGTTCAAGGATGTAATTCAATTTCTGAGAAAAATATATATATATATAATTCTGACATTTTATGGAAGAGAACAATTTGTCAGCTAATTAACAGCAAATGAATCTAGACCAATAAAAAGATATTTTATATCTTAAGATAATATATCATTCAACTAAAGCTGTATTTCAGCCTTTCCACAAAAGCTATTTTCATATTGCTGGAGGCATCCTTCAATGTGATATGAGAAAACACCAATAAACAATTACTGAGATCTTATGTAAAATGTTAACTGCTAGTCTCATCATGATTTTTAATAGATGTTTGCTAACATCATGACACTATCATACCATCTCTATAATTGTAACAGTTTGGTGGTTTCTGGTTAGGTAGGATATTTTGCCTCAGGACCAAAGTATTCCAAGTAGAGCAGATTGATGAAAGGCCTGAATACTGCCTCTCTTTTGAACTCTGTCTACATTTTTGACAGATATCAAAGTGAATCATCGATTAGCAAACCCCTGAATGAAATACTTTATTTACAATGATAATTGGAACAGACAAGACAGATGTTAATTTCTGTTATCATCTTGCCTAATCTAAAAGAGACAACTGTGTATGTCATATCTTTCTTGGCTCATTCTAGTCTTCCTCTCTTCTTTCCTCATCAAATTACAAATTACAGAGAATCTGTGACATTATTTTCCTCCCAGACAACGTCAATGCTCTCTTTTTATTAAATAACTGAAATTAGTATACAATAAATGGATTTCCCTGAAATTCCTAGGCCTAGTGTGCCTTATGAAAAGATTTCTTGTATCCTTCAGAAATAGTATCACCAATTATTTTGCCCTTTAGGCATGACAAATTGTGATTTGGGAAAGACTTGTACTTTCAGTGGGAGCTGAATAAGAGGAAGGTCCTCCAAGTTGCCTCTGTCATATAGTACCCATTAAGTTAATCAATTAGTTAAATTGATTATTCTCAAAATTTCATCCTGTTCCATTTTATCTCCTTCAAAAGATTTCCCTCTCTCTCACCTTTATCCTCTCACTTATCTTCAGTCTCTTCCTATTATCTACAAATATGCCCATCCTCAAAAAAACAAAAACAAAACAAAACAAAGTCTTCTCTTGATCCAGTCATTTCTGCTAGCTATCCATATCTTACCTCCCTTTTATAACTCAACTCCTTAATAAGCATATGCAATAGCTATCTTTATTTCCTTTTTTCTTAACTCTCTACTGGCTTCTGACCTCATCTTTCTACTAAAACTTCTGTCTTCAAGGTTATTAATGACTAGTTAGTTGCTAATTCAATGCTTTTTATCAATCCTCTTCCTTTTTTCTTTTTTTTTAATGACCTCTCTGCAGCCTTTGACACTCTAATCATCCTATTTTCCTTGATATTCTTTTTTCTCTAGGTTTCTGGGATGCTATTCTTTCTTTGATTCTCTTCTCTCCCTCCCTTTTTCCCTCCCTCCCTTCTTCCCTTACTGTCTCTTTCCCTTTCCACCTCCTACCCCCCACCCCCGCTGGATTTTGATTCATGTCATTGTGAGTGTCCCACCAAGTCCTATTCTGGTCTCTCTCTGCCCTCAATCCTTTCTTATCAGAGCTCATGGATTCAATTCTGATCTCTATATTACTGATTCTCAGATCTACTTTTCAATTTCTAGTCTTTAATCTTCAAAAACTCAAATCTTTCAGTTTTTTTGGATATCTCAAACTAGATGTTATGTAGACATTTTAAGCTCAACACATCTAAAACTGAATTCATGACCTTTCTTTTCTGCTTTGCCTTTCTCTTTCACCCTTCCTGCCTTCCTAATTTTCAAGTTACTATTGAGGGTACCTATAAAGATATATAAATTATTATAAATAGCAATTGTTTTTATTTTGACTGGAAATCCTGAGGGTTTCCCACTGTTAGGTTGATTTTATTTTATTTTTTCAATAGGTAAAAGAGGCTGTTATTTGCCTCATTTTTTTTTTTTTTTTTTTTTAAACTTAGCCTTAATCACTGAATGGGCATTGTCTCAGACAAATTGAAACCTGGAAAAACCTTAGTTCAAAAAGGCCAAGACTTTTCACCGCCTCCAGGGCTATCTCTAATCATCCTGATCTATATCTTGCCATTGGACCAGTTGGCTCCAGAGGAGAGAGTGAATGAGGCTTTTTTTACTTAAATGCAATTCACTTGAAAGTCATGAGTTCTCCTTCCTGACATCATGATCCTTCCTGAGAAAGACAATTAACTACCTGTGGGTACCATCATTCTCCAATCATTCAAGCTTTCAAATTTTTCCTCACTTTCTATTTCTGTCCATATTCAATGTTACCAAGTTGATTTTTCTCTTCATAACATCTCTCTTATATGTTACCTTCTCTCCAGCGACATTTCCATATCTCTGGTCCAGGATGCAGGTCTCTATCATCTCATGCCTAGACTATTAAAATACCTTGTTTATTTTCAGTTTTACATTTCTGCCCATTCCGATTCCATCTTCAATATAAAGCCTAAATGTTCTTCTTAAAGCACAAACCTGACCATGTTTACATTTCTTCCCAATAAATTCAAGAGGCTTCTTTTGATTTCCAGCATCAAATATAAAGATATTTTTTGATATTTGAAGTCTTTTACCCCTTCCCCACCTTTTTAGTTTTCTACCACCTTAACCTGTCTTCTCAAAGCTCAATTTATTTTGCAGTCCAGTAATACTTTTTTTTTTTGCTGTTCCTTGCATAAGACATAAGTTCCTTATACAGGAAGCTTCCCCTCCCTTCTCCCCTCCTCCCCCCCCCACCCCCCCGCCCTCTCTCCCCTTTTTTAATGCTAGTATCTTTCTTCTGCTGATTATCTCTAATTTAGCCTTATATATAGCTTGTTTGTACATAGTTGTTTGTAGTTTTTTATTGGATAAGATTTTTTTAGTAAAAAAAAATGGATATGGATAAGACTTCCATATGATTTTTTTTTCCAACTCAATCAAGATTTTATCAATTGTCAGATGAGATAAAGACTAGATCTATGATTTACTGATAAAGCAAGAAAAAGTTTTGACCAGATCACAAAATCTATAGGTGTCAGAGATAAGACATTAAGGTAGAGCTTCCTGTCTGCATCACCCCATCTTGCCTCTTAGGCCATTAGAAGCCAGTAAAAAAAATCTTTAGAGAAGACAGAAATGCAATATACTTAACTCTTTGATCAAAATCAATTTCCTTATCTTGAGCAATCTGTTGAATTTATCATAGTAAAGTAAAATTTGTTAGCCTCACAGGGAGTTGGAGGACTCTCTGTTTCCTCATGTAATTGTATGGTATAACAAATCTAAATTTATTTTTTCCACTCTTAACTCCTTATGGATTTGTGGTGTGTCACAGTGCCACCATATGGACAATAGACAGAAGTGTACAGAGAAGAATGTCTCACACCAGAATACTGAGTATGGTAATTAGCAACATCCCTGGGAAAAAAATAGCATAACATGCTTTTTAAAAATATAGCACATTTACTTTTTGTACATGCAAAAAAGTACACCTATAAAATTATCATTATGAATTTGTTTTAAAAATCATAGCCATTAAAATAAAAATTACAGTATATTGATAATTAAGAGGTTAATATTTCATTTTATATGGAAATATAAATTCCATCTCAGAATTTGGAACTTTCTAGAATTTTCATATAAACTAACTCCCAGTTTGATATACATGTTTACCCTCCTTTTTGGGAGTTGAAATATTTTAATTGATATTTAATATTTAATTAATATTTAAATTGTCTTTTCATGTGGCATACTAGATTAAGAGTCAAAGGACCTGTATTTGAATTCTGATTCTGCTATGTGTGATTTTGGGCAGTTCATGGAATCTCTCTGTCTCAGTTTCCTTATTTATAAAAAAAGAAATGGTTCTATTAGATGATCTCTAAGAAGTCTTCTGACTCTAAATTAATGGTTTATGTGGTCTAATCAGCATTTTAACTTACTTTTGAATTGCCACCTCTTGTGCCCTGACTGAGCACGGGATAGGAATATGCCCTATTTAGAAGAGTTTAATGTGATCATTTCATTCAATGAATGAAGATTATTCAGGGAAATAGAAAACTGGCTATGGGATTGTATCAGCTGAAGAAAACCTGTCAGACTTGTTCTGAAAGAAATGCCACCTTTGTTTGCTTTCTATGTTTCCAAAGGTGAGGGTAACCTTTCCATTAATGCAGATCTCAATGTCTCAGAATTTTTATAGATGGTTTAATGAGTATCTTTTCCCTCATAACAAATTTTCAGTTGATGAGTTTATCTAAATTTTACTAGGCTGATTCTCAAATGAAGGACAGTCTGTTTGTAGGCACATGCTGGCAGCCTTTCCAGCTTAATCTGTTCTACTAGAGATTATATTTTGGGCATAGACTTCAAGAACTCTCCATGTTACCATGAGGTATTGAAGTTGGATTTTAGTAAAAGTGACTCTCAATGCAATCATAACAATAGTATTTTAAAATAATTTTATTTCTTAAATAAATTTATAATTTAATAATTTATTATACTAAAATTAATAAATTTAATAATTAATTGTTTGATCTTACTTGATTGTTATAAAGCACATTTCATAGTTATTTGATCTTTAAAAGAGTCCCTTTCACAATTATTATCCCCATTTTGTAAATGAGATTAGGATCAAAGAATAGAACTGAAAGGCAATATCCTTCAACTACTTCATTTTATGAATGAGAAAACTGAGACAGAAAAAATAAGTGATTAAACCAAAGTCAAACAGCTAGAAAGCAGAAGAGCTGTATTTTGATTTTGATTCTGACTCCCAATACAAGTGTTTTTCTAGTATACTACATGGCATCTTATTTAAGTGACATGTTCAAGATCACATAGTTGTTGAAGCCAACTCTTTAACATCTTATTCTTTCAGAGCCAAGTCTAATGTTCTTTTGAAATAACAACTGAACAAGATTTTGGAAAATTTTGATTTTGACTTTACAACTTCCATTTCTTCTAATGGCACTAATTTGAGATTTATCTAAGAGCAAAGGAGTCAACGATACATATGTTGTAATGACAGTAGTTGCTGATTTGACCGTCATTCATGTATTCATAATTCTAGAGACTGTGAGATAGATATTTGTTGGTGTCTCATCTGATTGAAGCACTAGGCACAAAATCAAAGGCAAATCTCACTAAGCACATAACTAACCACGCAGTAAGATACATACTTCTATTTGGACTCTTCTTTTGCTATGCAATATTTGTCATTTGATTACATTTGATTAAGATTTTAATTAGAAAATATAAAATCCTTATATCCAAATAGATCTCATTAATAATGGATGATAGACATCACTATCAGCTACAATAAGCACTTAACTATATGCAAGGCATTACATGTTACATCTTTGGAGATGTGGCTTTATACTCATTCTGTTAGCATTAAAAAGATATATTTTTAAATTCCCATTGAGCTTTTTAAGGTCATTAAAGATTCTGGGAAATTTTCTAAATACAACCCAGTCTTCCTCTTATACAACATTAGGTATAATTTAGGTAATGCTGTGAAGTTGGTTCTGATGGACCAACTCTGTGGAATTTCTATCAAGTTGCATCTAATAGTCTGGACAAAGATAGTCTTCATTCATTTAGTTTTTCCTGTATAGACAACTGTGCTACTCCTTTGAGTGATTTTAAATCTCATTTAGGGATTTCTGAACTTTTGGAGGGTTTTATACAATCAATATAATGTTCTGTGAAAATAGAAGTTTTCAAAGAAATTCCCCATCTGTACAGAATCCTTCTTCCATTTGAACCCTGTGCTAGACTATGGCAAACATCTTAGGAAGCATATATCCCCTGATGTATTTTTACTTGATTAAAAAAAAAAAAACCCAAACCTCTTTATTTATCTATTCATTCACTTATTTAACATTCATTTTTAGTTTTCAGTTTTGCTTTTAAAAAATTAGTCAACAAACAATAAACACAGTAGGATCTTGTACTTTCTGGACTTTTCAGTAATTATGTGACTACTAATAAGTGGCCTGTTGCAGGAGGAATAGGAATAAACAAAGTAAGAAATAAAGTGCCTTCTCAAAGCATTCTGCTTTGTTAGAAAACTTAAATTTTCTTAAGTTAGAAGTTAGGAAAGTCTTTCAAATAAGGGCTGTATATTTTATGAAGCTCATCTCTACCAAAAATCTGTTGGTACTCTAACTGAAAAACAACAACAATGAAATCTCAAAAGGAGGATATACTGGGAAAAAAAATCACCAAACATAAAATAGGTATTTTATGACTCACAACAGTCAAACATGAAAAGCTCAAATTGACTAGGTAAAACTAGAAACCAAATTAAAGGGAAAGCATGTAAGACATAATGCATTATCATGTCATTAAACTTGCTGATTTGTGTATATTACTATAAAAAGGAATAAAAGTTCTGTAGAGTAGAGAAGTAGCTGGGGAGACATTTTGTAGCAAGATCAAAAAGAGGCAATGCTTATCTGAAATTCTTAACACATATTCCTTCTTACTTTTTATTTTCCTGGTTGTAATACAGAACACTTCACTAAATATTTAATTTTTTACCAGTTTTCCAGTATGCATTTATTTGTTTGTTAGAATAAGTACCAGTGTGTACTGCTGAAAAATGTTTTATATAATCTATAAAATTTCAGCATAATTGAAATTTCTGATTTATAAAAGCAAAATGATGATAGTGCTGATAATAGTGATTCACTTAGAGTAGAATCATTGACTTAAACTTTAAACAATTAAAATTTAATCTCTTTGAATTTAAAGACTGTTTTCTTCTATTTTTGATCCATACAATTGTGGTATCCTAATGATGTAAAACACAATTATATTTTCCCTTATAAAGGATTAACTGTGATTTTAAGTCAAATATGATAAATCCAAAAAGTTAATGATGTCCATGATGGCCTGCTTATAATAAGTTAATAAAAAAATAGAGCAATAGTTTTAAGGAAACACAATTTATGTACATCATATATTGATATTGTTTCAATTGTTGTTTTATTAGTGCGGATTGCAATCCTTTTGTAACATAATATATGTTCTTTGAGAGTTACTGAAGCTAAAGAATTCATCAGCCTGTGGCTAGCTTGAATTTAGATGGACTGATCTTCCAGCAGGAGCATTACAATCCATTATTGACCCCATACTTGAAATCTTTCCAACTTGGCAGAGTTTGTGTTTTGGGAGCACATCCTTTGAGAATTCAAGGTCATTTCCATCAGAGTAGGATTTTGTTTAGCATAGGAAAGGAATGAAGAAAAAGAAATTCTCCAATTGTGCATTTTTAAATAGGAAAGTCAAGCAGTAGGTATAAATGAACACAAATCCAAGTATTGTGTTTTCAAAAATGCAGTTAAACCTCCTTTCTCTTTAATGATTTATCTTTTCTAATGGGATCCAAGATTTAATTTAATTCCCCCCAAACTAATTTATTTTACTCTCATATTGCCTTTGACTCTGCATGCATGCCTGCTTTCTTGATGTTATCTGCTGCCTTGAACAGAGCTTTGTTTGGCCTAATGGAGATCTCTTATTCTGGTGCTGGGATGCCTGTGGTTAGAAGTGACCTGCTTTTCTAAGTACCTAGTATATGCAGCAGCAGGATAAATTCTCTCTTGGTCCATTTTCGAGTGATTTTTTGATAATTAAAAATTTCCTTCATTTTATTTGAAACAAATGGGACTTTTCTGCTTTCCCTTGCCCTTGCAAGTGATGTCTTTAATGACTTCTAAATGTAGCTTTCCCAGGTTTTGATCTTTCATCAGAATCAGGAAGAAATATGGAATATTTTGCAATATTTACAGATAATAACCAAGGGATTTGATTAATTAAAGCCCTTCTTCATTTTCACCTGAAATGATTTTCTGTCAATATCTTTGTGGTTTGTGCAAGTCAGTAGAATTGTTTAATATTCATTTGTTAAACAATTTAGTACTTTCTACTGGTATGGAGGAAGGGAAAGGAAAAAAAAACATTTAGATGCTTACTATTATATGTCAGGCATTGTGCTAAGGGCTTTAAAAAATCCTCACAATAACTGTGAGGTAGGTGCTATTATTATCCCTGTTGGTTAAATTTATGATTCCTCTTTTCCTAAATAGGAGCTCTTAATCTTTTTTTGTATTGTGGATTCCCTTGATAGCATCATGAAGCCTATGGAAACCTCAGAATATCATTTTTTCAATGCACAAAAAACCTTATTGGATTATACATGAAATATATTGAAATATTAGTATATTTTTAAAAATGCTCCTGGATTCCAGGTTAAGAACTACTAGGTTAAAGTAAATCTTCCACAGTGAGACAGCTCATCTTCACCCCAATTGTGTAGGTAGTGGGACATGTTTTGTTCAGACATTATCATTGTATAATGATTCCCTAATTTCATCAACATGGATACTCTTACTATTGCAAATCATAATTCTTATAATTTAGTAGATGGAGTAAAAAATATCTCTGTAGTGGTGATGAGCATCTCTAAACTTAGTTAAATATGGTATTTGGATAACAGAATCATCATTAGTCCAGTCATGGAAAACTTTCTGGCTTGATAGAACCTTCCAGAGACAATGATCTGCTGACAAAATCTTTGAGAACTCTGTCAGGAGCAGGACAATATTCCAAAATAAAATTCCACCTACTATATTAAAGATATTTTGATAGGAGATTAAATTACAAAAGCCAAAAAAAGGACATAGTTCCTTTTAAGGCACTCATCAGACTTACAACATATTGAAACCTAATGTATACAGGTTAGTTTGTGTAAAACATATACAAAACAATTTCCAGATTATTTTTGACCCATGTTATTGACTGGAATAATTGGTTTCCTCCAAAAGGGGGTTGGAGAAGGGTATCAGAAGGCTTCATGCAGCATCTAAACTGAATCCTGAAGGAAACCAGAGTGAATTCCAGGCATTGGGAAAATTAGTGCATCATATTTGATAGCCTAAAACATGCATAACAAAAAGGAATAATAGCCACTCTTACTAAGCAATATTCTTTCACAGTTTATAAAGTTGTATGCAGATAAATGTTTTATGAATAGACCATGCTACAAATTATGAAAGCAGTATATAGGAGATATTATTGTATTAAAAATTATAATAATGTTAATATGAAAAATGTTAATTTAAAACTAAACTTGTTCCTTCTCCTAATTTCCTTATTTTGTTTATGCATAGCCCTTACCAAACCTTTCCTCTGCCATTCTTTGAGACCTTAGTCATCTTTGACCTCTCCTTTTTTTTTTTTTTGCCTCCATATTTCCCATTAGTTCTCTCTGTTCCTCAATCTTCCCTCATTTCTAATCCCCTTGAGACTCTCCTAATTTAGTTACCGATTATTTTTCACTTAGATTATTGCTTGAACTAACTATTTTCCCTGCTGTATTAGTTTTTCTCCTTCTAATTCATCTTTCCAGCCACAGCTAGATAAATCTTGGTCTGACAGACCTGATCATAGCACTCAAGAACCTTTAATAGCTCCGCTTGTGTATTTTAGGAAATCCAAATTCCTTTGCCTGGAATTACAGCCACCCTGCCTCCAAATTTGTCCCCAGTTTATCTTTTTTTTTTTTTTTTTTGGGACCTATGGTAATCTTCTCAGAGTACATTCTAGTCAAACTGGAGCACTTGATAATCTCCAAACATATTCAATGCTTTCCTGCCTGATTGTCTTTGTTTTTGCTGTTTTCTTTATTTGGAATGGCCTCTCTTCTTGCTTCTGACTATTGCATTTAACCCCTTTTATAAATATCAGCTCAAATATTCCATATTCCACAAAATTGTTCCTGATTCTCAGGATAAATAGAACTCTTCTATTTAAAGTCTACATAGAACTTTTTACTTCTCTTATGCGTTCATTATATTCTTCATTATTTTATAGTTATTTGTATATACATTTCTGTCTTTTTCCCATAGTGCCAATATAATACTTAAGTAGCATTATATAGTAATAGTGATTAAATAAACAGTCTAAATAAATTACTTTTAATTAGTGTAATTTTTATATGAAAGAGAATCATCTAAAATCATCTTGAATGACATCTTTTTGTGGTGCCATATTCTTAATTTCAACTTCCTTTTTTCCATCATCATCTTTCATTACTCCTCCATTCTCCCTTCTCTCTCTTTTTCCAGCATCATCACTAATACAGAGTTATTCAGTGTTCCAATCTACATAGACATATCCAAGGTCATGGAACTTGTTATCGTTCAATTATTCTTTAGTTGTGTCTGACTCTTTGTGACCCCATTTCAGGTTTTCTTGGCAAAGATACTGGAATGGTTTTGTCATTTCTTTCTCCAGCTCATTTTATAAACGAAGAAATTGAGGCAAGCAGGGTTAGATGACTTGCCCAGGATCCCACAGTTAGTAAATGCCTCTGGCTAAATTTGAAGCTCTAACACTTCAGAGATGTGTGGTTCAAGATAAGTAAACTCTCAGGGCCTCAGTTTATTCCTGGAGTAGCTGTGATAATGGGGCAACAAAATGTATATGAAACATTTTGCTTAAGCACTATATATTTATTTTTTATTAAAGCTTTTTCTATTTTAAACACATATGCATGGATTATTTTTCAACATTGACCCTTGCAAAGCCTTGTGTTCTAAATTTTCCCCTCCTCCCTACCCCCTCCACAGATAGGATATAATTCAATATATGTTAAACATGGTAAAATATATATTAAATCCAATGTATGTATACATATTTATTCAGTTATCTTTAAGCACTAAATTTATATCAGTTATTATTTTATCCATTTTCTAGGACTAAGACTCTGCCTCACTCAACTTCTTTCCCTCCCCCTCTTAAAGTCCTATTCTCTTGATCTGTTCCAATCTTTGTTTCTGCACTTTAGGGATTTCTCACTCAGTCTCACCCCACTCTAGATATCCTAGATGGAGAAAGCATCATCAATTCTGGCCTGTGAAGCTGTGGATTGAGAGTATATGACTATGATCACCAGATTGTGGTGCTGTTAGAAAGGGAAAAACAGGGTTGGTAGCATAGGAGAAGAGTGAGGGTACAGGTAGAATGTTCTTTGAATGTTTGTATCAAATGAGAGAATTGTTGCAAAGCACTTAGCACAATGCCTGGCACATAGTAAGCACTATATAAATGCTAGTTTATTATATGAAAATCTTGTGGAGGCTTGCTAAGAAGCAGAAAATTAAGGATACTTAGGTATCTTTTTATCTCTTCTAAATTCTCCCAGGACCCCTACAATAGCAAAATTAAACATTTTCACAGTCCATTTCAGACATTGTGTAATTTCAGTCAAAAGAAAATTTCTTCTATTCCACTCTGTCTTGAGATCAAAATAAAACAAAACAAAATCTTTGTCACATGTTGACTATTGTCTGAAATCCTCTTTTTAAAGAGATAAAGCTTTTTATGTTGGCAATTTGAAAGAGAAGAGTTAAAAATTCAAATACTTAGCTAGGTTTTTGAGAATGAATTTCAAAATTACATAAAGGATATCAGAGTCTTCTTTTTGGATTAATTTTGCAGAAGTTCTTAACATTTTCTATGTCATGGACTGACCTCTTTGGCAATCTGGTGAAGTCCTTCTCAGAAAATGTTTTTAAATACATAGAACACATAGGATTATAAAGGAAACAAATTATATTGAAATAAAAAGGTAATTTTTCCCATCCAAGGTCATGGACTTCTTAAAATTGATCCATGGTCCTCAGGCTAAGAATCCCTTTGTTAGAAGCAGTTATAAATCATACCCAATGAGGAAAGAGAACAGAAGGTAGAGAGAACAGGGGGAGACCACTGAGAAATAAACAAGAGCAAGAATGGGAGGTAAGAGGTGCCAAAGACATTTTCTCAAACCAGCCTTCTGGAATCCTCATGCCTCCAGACTAAGAAGTAGCATGGAAAAAAAATATATTTGGCAGTAAAGGAGAAAGTTTCAAGCACTTAGAAACAAACAACAAAATCTCATCTGTGAAGAGTCAAGGAACTATCTTCAGTTTTCTCTGAGTAATCAGTACACAATAGGAAAGAAGCAGCAAGCATTGTGGTAGCAATTAGGACGGTAAAATGGACAGTAAATAAGCTAACAGCAAAAAGGGGGAAGGCTAGTGTCTCAGAAATAACACTGTCCCCTCGGGGAGTGGGGAGGGGGGAGAAAAGGATCTGCTTTGTAGTACAGAAAAGTACAGATACATAAGATATACCATAGAGCTTGATATATCATAGAAATGAGTGATGGGCTTGTAAATGTTTCACAGCCCAGTTCTCCAAAACAAAACAAAATGTTCATAGGATATACATTTTCCCCATCATTTCCCCATCCTCTTTAGACAATTAATAACAACAAAAATCCCTGATTTATAGTATTTGCCTATTTTCAAGATGTAAATGCTTACACTGAAAATTTACTAATTAGTTTTTAGGTGGTAAGAGCTGACTCCAGCACATCTTTGATAGCAGCTATCCTGCAACAATATGCAAGTATACTTATTCTATTTGTGGGAAGTTTATTGCATTATTCCAAGGCCATGTCATCATAGATTAGTGACACACAGCAAATTCAATAAAAGGCAAAGTTTTGCCAAAAGGTGGGGTTTAAAGTTTTGCTACTTAGGGGAAATCCACAGTCACTACGCTGCTTAGAATGCTGAAATTCTCACTTACCAGAACTTCTGCAGTTCTTCTCAGTGAGGTAGAAATCATATAACAACCAAGGTGAATAGGCTTAGAACCCAATTATTCTTGTTAAATAGGGAAAAGATTGTGAGTAGCAAAACCATGGTGGTAAAGCATGTATTACACAGATCTTTCAATGTTAGAGATGTAATTTTAACACCAACCTTGTCAGTATTCTGTCTTTTTATAAAAACAATTCAATTCAAAGACCCATTAAGGAGAGCATGGAGAAAACATGATTTTTACATCATGTATTAGAAGTGTCAAGAACTCACCAGCTTCAAAGCAAACCTTTCATAGGAAATCCAAATACAAATTTTTGATGTGGTAAAGGATTCTTTGTACCTATGACCAAACTTATTACAAATGAAATTGAAAGGTTGGTACAAGCTTCCTGGAATCCACTACATTTGTGAACTAGGAAATTGTAGATACTCTTTTGAATAGTTTTGACAAATTAAAAGGGCAATGACAGTAAGTGATGATGGTTTTCTAAAGAAGAAAGTTATGTTAGCCTTTTACTCAGCGCTGCATAGTAGAAATGTCCTTGGAGTAGGAGTTCAAAAATCTAGGTTATAATCTCAATTCCATCACACATTAATATAACCTTGACTAAATCAACTGCCTTGGACCTCAGTTTTCTCAAAAATAAAATGAAGTATTAAAAGTAATTTCTTGCTCTAAAATCATCTGGAATAAACTCTAGTCACCTAAAAGGTTAACCCTCACCTCTCTATTAATAGTCTCAACTACTCTCAAAGCAAAATGATTCTGAAAGATTCATTGGAAAGATCTATTGTTGGAAAATGAATATGGACATATTCTGCATTCTCCTTTTTTTCTCAATCATTCATTCCACTGTATTTGCTTTTCATATTTAATGCCTTTACAAGATGTAAACTACCCTGGGATGACAGAGTACCATTATTTGATTGGCTTGAAATTAAACTATGTGAAGTGGCGTCACTTCATATGAAATGGCTGTTGTCCTCCTTTGAAGGGCAACAAAGGATCCAGGAAATTAAAATCATAAGATGGAATGATTATTACCAAAAAAATTCAGAAATATTCTAATATATCAAACAATGAAGTAGAGGATCTGTTTTGATTGAAGTAGTGGAAGAACAATTAAACAAGCAGAATTCCTAGCTGGAAATTTGTTCTTGGTGAAACTACGAACATATTTATTGGCTGATTCTCAACTTTTTCTGCTTTGCAATTCTTGTATGCCTATATGCCTATGGATATTGAGAGTACATTGCTCTGTTTTAAACAGTTCTCCAAAATTATAGCTAAACAATCTGGTAAGTTATTTTGTGTTGTTATTAAGTTGTTGTTATTACTGTTGCTAGGAAATATTCATCTTATAGATTTCAGAACTTACATTATCTCATATATGTGTGTGTATGAATGAATGTATACATAAATATGTGTGTATAGATGATATAGGTATTTATATGTAAATAACACATTGTTATTTATGACTAAAAGATTTGTCTTTTGTACAGTGTTTTACCTTGAGAACTTGGCTATGGCCAAAACTAAGGAGAGAAAGGATGGTTTCTTTTCCCAGATCAATCAGTGTTTATAATTGCCTAGTGATCCTAAATCTTATCTTTTCATAGGTTTTCTTTGGGTAAAGGAATAGAATTGATTTTTCCTACTTTTTTTCTGGTTAATTTAAAGAAAGTAAATCCAGTAAGTGACTGGCACATGAAGATTATTTATTTTATAAACTTACTAAGTTCAAATTCATTATATCTAGTTAGATAATTAAATTAAGGTTTTATGCCTTCATGTGTTCCATATAAAGAGTAAAATTTTTGTTATGAAGGAGAGATTAAATAAATGTTCTTAATAAATATTTATTGATTGATTTATTGTTATGACTTAGCTGTGCTGAGACAGTCACTGAGACTTGAAAATTAAATCATTTGCAGCTATTAGATCCAAAGCACATTCTGTGTTGCAGTTAAAACAATCACTGAAGTAATTTCTTATCTTAAAATACTGTTTAGTCATGCCATGGATTTAATGTCAATTAGATTGGGATTAAATATTATTGGATATATTAAACTATGCTATTTTGCTACATATGTGAAAGTATGGAGTAGCCAACTGATGCAGTGGATAGAACCCCAGGCCTGGAATCAGGAAGACCTGAGTTCAAATCCAGCCTCTGGAACTTACTAGTTATGAAACCATGAGTAAATCACATAACATCTTTTGCCTCAGTTTCCCCATCTGTAAAATGAACTAAAGAAGGAAATGGCAAAACACTCCAGGATCTTTGCCAAGAAAATCCCAGATGGGGTCACAAAGACTTGGACACAACTAAGACAACTGAACCACATGGAAATACAGCTACTTTGGCACTGACTTCAAGAGACAAAGAAGAGTCTATAAATGTGATGAAATGTAGGATAGTGGAGAGGGCTCTGGATCTGAAGTCAGGAAAACCTGAGTTCAAATTTCACCTCAATCACTAGGTGACCCTAAACATCATTTAATCACTCCAAACCTCAGGTTTCTCATTTGTAAAACAAAGGAATTGATTTTAATTGTTTCTAAACATCTAGCTCTAAGACTAGGCTCTAATAATTATTATAATAACTAACAGCTGGATCTTCCACACAGGAGCAGAGAGCAAGCTCAGCAAAGGAATTGTAATAAACAAGCTGGCACTTGAATATCTGGAACTAAACTGGGTGAAGGGTGTGTGTGTGTGTGTGTGTGTGTGTGTGTGTGTGTGTGTGTGTGTACTAAATTGCTCAAGTTCTATATACTTTAAGGATTTTTTTTTCTGACATCCTTTGTACTCATTAGCATTTGTTATGAGGAACATTTAGTTTTTCCAAAGAGGTTCTCAACCACATTGATATGTTAGGACACCTATTTTCTCAAAGATATTCACAGTTGGATTTTCTACCAAGTGCTCAGCAATCATTTGCTTTGATAAAGAACACTAAGTTTTTTTTACTGTGTCAGAAGACAGATTTTATAGAACTGGTCTAAAAAACATAGTACATTTGAAGGAGGATTTTTGGAGATTACTTAGTACAACCCTTTCATTTTACAGAAGAGGATGTTGAGGTCCAGAAAATTGCCTAAAGACAATTAATGAATTGCAGGACTGGCACCAGAACCCAGACATCCTGATTCCTGTGATTTTTTTTTTCACTGTATCTTAAAAAACTTATCAAATAACTTTTGTTCTCATCCCGGATATTGTACTTTTAGCTCTGAGTTTGAGTCAGTCTCCTCAAATGTAAAAATAGGCATAATAAAAACCGGTCCATAGGTTTGAAGCTGTCGGGGTCAAACAGGTAGGAAGTGAAAGGACTGGTATTCAAATCCAGGCTATCCAAAGGCTACAATTCAGAATTCTTTCTACTGTATGGTTTTGTTTTTCTTTTTTTTTCCCTCCTAATTGAAGCATGATGAAAGAAACAAAAAGTAAATTCTTGTTAATAAAAGAAAAAATTGAATAATCATATAAGCTAATGTTATATAGAAATACTTGGTGAGTCATAAAGCACTATGTAAGTATAAAGACTATTCTGATTTACTATCTTTAAATGCCCATTACTATAGTAAATGAACTATAGATAGAGCTCTTGAAACTTCAATTCAATTAAATAAGTATTGAGGACCTACTATGTGTTTCAAATTGTGTTAGAAACTGTGAGGGTACAAAAGTACAGGTCTGGATCCCTGCACTCAAGAAGCTTGTTAAATTGAGAGGAAAAAAGGTTTAAACACATAAAGCTCATCTGAGGACTTTATAAAGTTATGTCTTACAGTACAAGGAAATAGATGACATAAATTTCTCTTAGAGATAGAAATAAATATACATGTTGACTGCAGATTTGTCATTCATGTTCATGGAAAGGGAAGAATATTGTTCTACTCAATTAATTATTGTTGACTTTCTTTCCAAATCAATAAGGATCCCTCCGATAAGAGAGTCCACCTCCCAGCCCTTCAAGTAACCTTTGTGAGAAAAGCACCCTCATTCTCATGGATTAGCATATCCTTCTCCCTGTATTTCCATTATGCAATTGCTGACTAAACATATTTGTTCATTCTTGACTAGCATCCGCCCTAACTTCTCCCTTTTTCTCTAGATCCTGTCTTTATTTCACTTTTCCTTCTTTGCCTCAGAATTTTAAATGGTGTTCCTCCACTCACAGGCTACTATGCAATTAATTATTCATCATGTAATTAATTAATTGCCTATGCAAAGATCAGAAATAACTTTTCATCTGTTAAAAAGACAAGCATGGTCTCAGTCATCCATTTACATATTACATGATATCACAATATGATTTTTGTTTCTTTTCCTCCCTTCAATATTAGTTTTAAGGCCAAAGCTCCGGAACTGGAAGAGACTTCAAAATCCAATTTCTTTATTTTCTAGATGAGGAAACTGAGGCCTAGGAAAGTTAAGAAATTTAGCCAAGATCAACAAGGAAAAAAATGGCAAAGGAATGATTTGAATCAAGATCTTTTGATTCCAGTCCCAATTTACCACACTACACTGGCTATTGTGAAGGAGATGTCTAAGTACTTAAAGGATTTGGAGGAACATTTACTTTCCTATATTTAATCCTTTGGGACTCAGTTCTCATTTATAAATGATGGCAAATTATTTTCTCTGAATCCCGTGGTCCTAAGATGCTATAAAGTGCTCATTAAAGAGAGAATTTGCCTGACATGATGAGAAGTAGTGTGTCCCTAGAACCAAGGATTAAATGTATTTTCTATAACTATATTTGGTACACATAAGGTGACGAGATATTAATAATACACTTTTAAAAAATTAGGTCTGTCTAAGAAAGTTTGGACTATCTCTCTCTCTCTCTCTCTCTCTCTCTCTCTCTCTCTCTCTCTCTCTCTCAAGCCTTTTTGATTTCCAAAACATATGCATGGATAATTTTTCAACATTAACCCTTGCAAAACCTTGTGTCACAATTTCTTCCCCCTCTTCCCTTATCCCCTCCCCTAGATGGCAAGTTATCCAATATATACTAAATATGGTAAAAAAAAATATGTTAAATCCAAATATATGCATACATATTTATACAATTATCTTACTGCACAAGAAAAATCAAATCAAAAAGAAAAAAAAAGATAAAGAAAATAAAATGTGAACAAACAACAACAAAAAGAATGAAAATCCTATGTTGTGATCCACATTCAGTTCCCACAGTCCTCTCTCTGGGTGTAGATGACTCTCTTCATCACAAAATCATTGAAACTAGCCTAAATATTCTCATTATTGGAAAGAGCCACTGGACATTTTTTATCATAAGAGCTATCAATCTATTCTGTGCATTTTCACTGTACATACTCATGCACAGAATACTCCCTTATCTCAGCTTCTTGGCTTACAAACAAAAACAATCTTGGCTTCCCAGTGCCTTCTCTCTTTTCATTATTTCCTTTTTTTTCTGTGTATAGCATGCATATGTCCGTGTATGTGTGTGTGTGTGTGTGTGTGTGTGTGTGTGTATCTTTGTTTGCTTATTATCTCCCCCATTAGATTTTGAATTCTTTGAGGGCTTTGCTTTTAGCCTCATTTTGTATCCCTAGTGCTTCCTCCCCCTACTCCAAACTTTTCTGTTACTGCACTTTTTGATCCAATGATAACTGGTTTCCTTTCTGTCCCACTAACAAGACATCTCTCAGCTCTAAGCATTTTCTTTCACTATCTCCCATATGTAGAATTATCTCCTTAATCCTGGCCTCTTGACTTCCTTCAAGTTCTAACTAAAATCCCATCCTCCATAGTAAAGATTCATTAACTGTAGGTTGTGACCCATTATAGGGTTATTAACTGAATGTGGGGGCTGGGAAAATTTTGGCAACAGTAAAAGGTTTCTGAATGCAATGACCAAAAATTAATCCAAAATCAAACATATCTTGAATCCAAGTGTTTCTGGTAGAGCTTGCCTGTGTTACAACCTGTGACTTCACTGCAGCCTTGGTTCCAAACATACAACATTCACACTTTTCACTGGGTATCCACAAATGGCTGCCAGAAATGCCTTGGCTCAGATTCAAAATAGGGTCATGTAAAAATTTATTGGGCATAAAGGGATTGTCAGTGGAAAAAAATTAAGAAGCTCTATTTTATAAGAAGTCTTTCCTAATCTTTCTCAATTCTCAGGCTTTCTCTCTTAGTTTTTTTCTATTTATTTGGTATATAGCTTATTTGTAGATTTTTTTGCTTCTTGTTTCCTCTATTAGATTATGTATTTTTTGAAGACAATGACTGTCTTTTTCCTCCTTTTGTATAAGGCAGGTGGTCAGAAAAAGTGATATAAGGACACTCTTAAGCTATCCCTTAAGAACTTTAGAAAGGATTGTATATCATGGGAGCCACTGGCACAGGACCATCCAGCATGGTGTACCATCATCAGAGGACTCTACAAGAAAAGCAGAATTGAATTAGCCCATAATAATGACAGTGTTCAAACTGGTTTCCTGATTCCAAATTGAGTTCCCATGTAGGAAGAAAAAAATATGCTGTGCCCTAAGACATAAAGAATTATTTTTTAGAGCATAAAGGCATATCACTTTTATAATTCTGATGAACAAGAGATGAACAAAAAAAGTGAGTAGGTATTAATAATACTCTTACTTTGTACTTTAAGACTTCCCATAAGAGGAATGTGATCCATGAATATCTCCCTGGAATTTCCCTGGAATATCTCTTCCCTCAAACTGGTAGGCTATGTGGCTTCCTTTAAGGCTCAGCTTAAGTGCTATCTCCTACAGGAAGCTAATCTTGGTTCTCTTAGGTGCTAGTGCTCCCTCCTTACTGAAATTATATTTTCTCAGGCAATACAATACAACAAGAATTTATTAGTCAAATCCACAGGCATTTGCAACCCATACTATATTAAGAGTTGGGAATACACATAAATATAAGCAGAAAGAAGCACAGGTCCTGCCCCCAAGAAGCTTACATAATAATGGAAGAAGGGAACTGAAAAGAGAGGGGGAGATAGTACCCAGGTAGAGAAGGTCCTATAAAGATAAGTCAGTAGTAGATGTACCCTTGAGAGGAATGAACACATGGTTGACTTGGACTTTCTTCTTAAAAGGGAAGAATCAGCCATTTAAAGGAAAGTCAGCTGGGGCAGGAGGAAACAATGAATGTGAGAAGTAGTCCAGAGAAGGATATTTCTTTTGGCTTGAGAGAAAGATTTGTAGTGAAGAATCAGCAATGAAGCCTAGAAAGAATGAAAACCTTAGTTAGGACACTTACCAGTAGATAGAGTTCTGGTCCAGCATATCTGAGTTCAAATCTAGCTTCAGAGCCTTTTATGTGACCCTGACCAAGTCACTTAATCCTGTTTGCTTTAGTTTCTTTATCTGTAAAATGAACTGAAAAAGAAAATACCAAACCACTCCAATATCTTTGGCAAGAAAACCCCATAATAGAGTCATGAAGAATTGAATATGGCTGATAGACTGAACATCAATAACAATAATGAGCAAGGAACTATACTAGCCACTCAAAGACAAAAATGTCCTTTAAAAAAAAGGAACTTAAATACCATAAATAAATGGATATGTGTGTATATGCAGAATATGCATATATGCACATGTATATAGTTATATATTTACCCATAATTATTATATTTATCACAAATGATAATTATCAATATGTAAAATGCTTATCACATGTACACAATAATTTAAGGAAGCAGTATAATTGCTAAGGGACAATTTAACTGTGTAATTAATGCATTCCCCAATCAAATATATACATATATACATACATATATATATATATATATATATATATACACACACACACACAGACACCATATGTGTGTATCTGTATGTGTATATATACATATATATGATACACAAACACATATATGGGTGTGTCTTTTGCAGGGATGGGTTTTCTCTTTTATGTATGTACCTCTATACATATTAAGTAATTAACATATACTTTTACAATCAAATTTTCCCTTATTACCTTTTATTGTTGTTGGTACATAGTATTAAGTGTAAGTTTTTTTTTTTCTTCAGTCAGTCTATTAGATAGGAGAAATAGAACATATAAGAAATATAAAGTGAATTATAAATTGCCCTGGAAAATCAAGAAGAGTTAATACCAACTATGGCTCCAGATAAGCTCCTAATTATATGGGCTGCTGTATTCAACATCTGCTGTTCCTTGTAAAGATATGCCTCTGTATAATAACAACAATAACAACACATTTCTGTGTTGTTCAATCAGTGACAACTCACGTTTCTCTAGCATGTTCAGATTTTAAAAGTGCTTTCCTTAAAATACCTCTGAGAAGTAGGGCATATAATACTGAGTAAACGAATCTGGATATCTCAATGGCACAAAAGTACCTCACTTTATACAATTAATATATTTTAAAAAATAAAAATTTCTGTAATTCAAATCTTACTTTTTTTCCTTCAAGAAATGTCAATTTCAGCAATGTGTTATTTAAATTG
The DNA here is from genome assembly GCF_016432865.1 of Antechinus flavipes. Classification (NCBI taxonomy): domain Eukaryota; kingdom Metazoa; phylum Chordata; class Mammalia; order Dasyuromorphia; family Dasyuridae; genus Antechinus; species Antechinus flavipes. Next base: position 297,149,097 of record NC_067401.1, on the reverse strand, counting down.
GCCATAGCTTCTAATACTATAGCATTTAGATTTTCCCTGGAAGCTTCTTTGTCAAGTATTTAAAAAGTAAATACCCATGTTTCCCCGATAATAAGACACTGTCTTATTAATTTTTTTTGGACAGAAAAACGCCAGAGGACTTATTTTCAGGGGAGGGCTTATTTTAATGAACATTGACAGCAATTTTAATAAACAGGTAAATGTGAACAAAAAAAAGTACCTTTATTCAATAATGATCATGTCATCTTCTTCAACAACATCGTCATAAGTGTCCATACCCTGAATTCTGTCCTGGATGTCTTGCGCCTCTATTTCCTTCAGAAGAAGTGGACCCAATCTATCATGTCCAGCAATATAGCTCTCTTTAAATGAACATGTCTTGTCCAGGTAACCTGCTCGTAGTGCCTTGGCGACACAGCTGTCAGTAATTTTATTCCATGACTTCTTCACCCAAGTCACAACTTCTTGCAGACAGGGCTTCACAAAGTTTCCACGCTGATTTCTTTCCATTCTATTTTCAATGTAGTCATTGACTTCCATGCGCAAATGGTCCTTGAATGGCTTGTTTATTGCAATATCAAGGGTCTGGAGATAGGCAGTCATTCCTGCAGGAATCATTACTTGATCTATTCTTCTCTCTGCAAGGAAGTTCTTCATTTCTTTAGCACGGTGAGTGCTAGCTGAGTTCTTCTTTTATCCTCCATCATGCCCCTTTTTTCCTCCATCATGCCCCCTGAGTTCTTCTTTTATCTTCCATCATGCCCCTTTTATCCTCCATCATGCCCCCTCACGACCGCTTACATACTGGGTTTTTATGTTATCCTGCCTCAGCTCTCCTCCGCGGCACTGCTCTCAATGGCGCCAGCAAGCAAATCACTGGGGAAGAACAGGATGATACGCTCACTGCTGCAGCTCTAATTGGATGCAGCTCGGAGTGCGGCGTGCATTTCACCTGGGGTGGGGGAGGAGGGGGGGAGACGGTGCATACAGAGGGTACCGTAATGTAGCGTGTAGTGCAGGGGATCACCTTCACTACAGTAGCAATCTCAATAGGGCTTATTTTTGGGGGAGGGCTTATTTTACAGGAATCTTACACAGTAAGGGGAGGGCTTATTTTCGGGATAGGTCTCATTATCAGGGAAACACTGCAGTTAAATAAACCCTATTTTAAAGACTACAATGAATACTATTATGAAATGAAGAAACCTTCTTTAATTTAAGTAACTAATGCATAACTTGTTTAAGTTTATGATTTCCTTTATTTTTATAGGTAAGTTTTATTTGGTTTTAAGGCAGTTGCCTTAAAAGCTTAAGTGGTGCAGTAGATAGATTGTAGTCAGACTATTTGAATTCAAATCTCTTCTCAAACACTTATCCACTATGTGATCTTGGGCAGGTTAACTTTGTGTCTCATCTGTTTTTTCTACAATGTTTCACATTGTGTTTCCTCATCTGTAAAATGGGGATAATAATAACACTTACCTCTCACAATTGTTGTGAGAATTAAATGTAAAGTCCTTAGCATAGTGTCTGACACATTCTTGTTCAATTATGGTCAGATTTTCATGACCTCATTTGAATTTTTTTGGCAAAGATTCTAAAGTAGTTTGCTATTTCATTCTCTAGCTAATTTTTACAGATGAGGAAATGGAAGCAAACAGGAATTAAGTGACTTGCTTGGATTTATATATCTAGTGCCAAATTAGAACTCAAACTTTCCTGACTCCTGACCTGGTGCTTTATTCACCGCCTGGCAGTTAGTAATGACAAGGTCTTCAATGTCAAGTATAGTTAGCAAAGGAATTGACAAAAATTAATCCCTAAGGCAGGCAGGAAGAAGGCACTGATAAGAGATCAATATAGTTTCATGGTCCTACTCTCTGGGAAGGTCCTCTAGTGAGAAATCCAAGTTATGTCAAATCCTTTAGACCCACCTTCCATAGAGTCTCAAGCACTCACCTTGCCATGTCCTGGCAGAAATCCTAGTCACGTCCCTGAGGTTAAATTTTCATTATAAAATCTACTCATGGGCCATCCCATGGCTGCTGCCTTCCTTTGGGTCATCTGCCATGGCACTCTGCTTCATAAGTACTTGCTTTTATGTCCTTCCTGCCTTTTGATATTTCCTACATCAATGTATCCATATTATTGTCCTTCTCAGAGAGAACATCCTTATGAAGAATTTTTAAAAAAGAATGGAAAAATATTCATCAAACTTACTGAAAAAAATTGAAATTTTATCTTGTTTCATACCCATAGTAGCCCACTCTTTAAGGAAACAGAGTCCTGAATTGGTTTTTAAAAATAAAATGAAGCATATATATGCTGACTAAAAAATTGAATTCCTCATTCTTTACTTATGTCAATTCAAAGAAATATTTATTAAGTATCTTTTCTGAAGAAAAGACTTGCTTGGATTTATATATCTAGTGTCAAATCTGTTGTACAATGAAAGAAAGTGGGACTTCAGCAGATAAAGACGAGGGGGAAGTAAGGAGTCCATTTTGATGTGAACTGTCAAATCCTGTTCCTATAGAATAATGTGTTTAGGCTCTTGTTAATTCATCCATTTTGTCTCCAATCTAGTTAGCATCTTTAAAAAGACAATTCACAACCTTTGAGACTACCTTGATGGGAATTTAGCTTTCCCAGGCTGTCTTATTACCATAAGTTAAGAAGTTATGCTTTCCCAGATTATCTTGATTGGCATATCTTTAGGAAGGTCTGGGACCTGGTCTGCCACCTGGCTCCCTGATCCTCCTTCTTCAGTTTGCACATTTGCAACCCCCCAAGGCTACATTTTCCCTATAAAAGATCTGCTTAAGATAAAAAAAAAAAATCTTTGCCAAATTCTCTTTAGGATTAAGCTCACTATAAGTGAGCTTCCTTTCCCTCATAGTTATGTTTCCTCTAATGCCACCATTCTCCTAACTCTAGCTAATTGTGTTCAGTCTAACCTGCCAGACAATGTCTTTCTCCTACCTCATGGAATATTACCTTTCTCCTTGATAATTGTGAATTTTCCCGGAGAACTTGTCTTTTTCCTTTTTTAACTGTATGCTCTCCTAGCTCTGTTTCATACTTAAAATTCCTGGTGTCTATTGTATCCATTCATTTTTTTCTGTTACCCCTTTTAATAAATCTACCTCTTGTAAAAGAGAATGGCCATTGTGAATTTGTCACATGTTTATTTTGAACTGAGTATTTTACCTCTTCACATCACATTTCAGTCCTTGGGCTTGGGAAAAGATAGTTGAAGAAGAGAGCTGAAAGTAAGGATAAGACCTGGGAATGGAAAGTAGTCCAATTTGGCATTGAACATGAAAAGATTAGTATGGGAACTACAAGAATGAAACTTTGGATTCAAATTACAGACAAAGGGCTTTGTCTAGTAGGACCAAGATTCTAGAAAATAACCTTGAGCACTGGTTTCTAGTACTTTCACTCTTGAGACCCCATTAGTATGTTTCAAATTAATAATCAATTATCAAATTGATAATGCTAAAAAATTTTTAGTATTTAGAAAAGGGGTTTATTGAGAAGATATAGTCAGAACAGTAGAACGGTAGACCAACATTCACTCCAAAAGAGTACACTCTCCCCTTCCAAAAACAAAACCTCTGGAGAAATGGACTAAAAATGGAAATATTATAGCAGTAAGGCTCATTTACCTAGAATACTTGACAAAGTAACACCTCCAGACCCTTATTCTTGGAAGTAATTTTCTCTATTTATGGAGTCCTCATGAATTTTACTTTATGACATGATGTTGGGAATAGATTGTCTTTCTCAGTGTGAGGCATCTCTAGTGACTGACTCAATTTGCTGCTAGGCTGGGTTAGTCTGCTGATGAATCAGGACATTCTATCTTCTCGGCTACTGAGCTAAGTCACTCCCCTGCATCACTGGGCTACCTTTCCATTAGTTTTGGTATTCTCTTTCCAGGAGAGGAGGGGAAGCTATCAGTTGTTAGCTTGAAATCTTTCCAGATTAGGAAATGCTTACAAGTATTTACAAGCTACTGAAAGATGTCACAGTGTCATAGTAGATAAAGTGCTGGGGTTTTCAGTAAGGGAGACTCATCTTCCTGAGTTCAAATTTGGCCTCAGTCATATATTAGTTGTGCGACCCTAACAAATCACACATAACCCAATTTGCCTCAGTTTCCTCATTTAAAAATGAGCTAAAGAAAGAAAAAGCAAGCCACTCTAGTATCTTTGCCAAGAAAACTCCAAATGGGACCATGAAGACAGATACAACTGAAATGACTGAACAACAGCAATAGTAACTCCTACCTGGAAATACCTATGTGAAGATTGTTGCTCTTCTGACTTCTGTGGCTATTGCTACCAGATCCTTATTCTTGGAAGTAATTTTCTCTATTTATAGAGTCCTCATGAAATTTACTTTATGACATAATGTTGGGAATAGATGTGTCTTTCTCAGTGTGAGGCATCTCTAGTGGAGATTCAACCCTGCTACACCCTTTGCTCACTGGTGGTTCCTTTGATAAGATCTCAAGCTGACAAAGGTAATGAAAAAAGAGACAAACTCTTTCTTTTTCCCTAAGCATTTCCTATTTAGGGTCTTGGCTAGAGTTACTTTACTAGGCTCATTTAACTGAAGTGGCTTTTTCTTCTATGAAGAGACTCAGAAGTATGAATTGTTGTTCTCAACTAATTTCAAGATGTTATTGTGTCATCTAATTTTCATTCCCCAAATCCCATAGTCATTGCAAATTTATTAAAGCTTCCCATAATTTTGCAAATTGATTAACACCTTGTTTCAACATCATGGTATAAGGTTATAAAAAAGTTTTTAATGCCTAGCTGTTGACTAGTCAAGTTAAAGTATCTGTGCTAGCCTCAGGAGAATGGTTTGGCTCATTAATTGGGGTTGGGAGTTGAAACCTCCACCTTTACACATATCCTTCTTTCTTTTTTTCCCCTAAGTATTGGGAACATTTCCCTAATTTTAAGGCTTAAATAAGGCAGATCTCAACATATATTTTGATAAATATAAGGATGAGTCCAAAAATGCACTCATTGCTTATCAAGGGATTGGTATATGGATAGTGTATGCTTTAATTTCTCCATTACTTTCTGTATTGATTATTTATGTTGCTTTCCACTTTTGTGTCTACATGACTTATAGAATCCAATGGAATGAAAATTCAGTCAAGTAGAGTCAAAGTTGTGGTATTGTACTTTTTACCAAGAAGGGAAAAAAAAAAAACAGAATCATCATTTTTGCTATTTTCCCAATACAAGTTTTTAGTTTAAAATCTGGCACCGATATTGAAGCTAACCAGAACAGAACCAGGCTCTACTTGGTGATGGTGGTGTGTTGCTAGGAGATTTCTTTTATAAATGGATTGAACACTTAGCTCATGGAAAGCTTTAATTTCCTAACACTCCCTCCTACCCTTTCCCCAACAAGCTGTATGACCACTCTTTTACATCTATTATTGAGCTGCCTTGTCATGAGATAGATTATTCAAGATCTAAAGAATAGAGTACAGAGCCAATTTTTCACCCTATGGTTGAGGTTTTGAATTATTTGTTCATGATGGTAGCGGCTGTTAATTTTTTTTACCCTATTATGTAAGTAAATAGAACAAAGCATCTTTAGATTACTTTTGCCAATTTCCAATATTCTTTTGTTGCTCTTTATTATGATTCTTATGTCACTATTTATAAGTTCAGAATCACATAAAATGACTAACTATTTCTGGAGTCTTAATATCTAGGCTTTAAAATGCTAACAAAATAATCTTTTAAATAATGTCTGGGCAAAAATTCCAGCCTCCATGCAGCACTACTGTTCTTCCTATTTCTTGAATTTGATATTCTATCTCCTACATGCATTTTATTGCATAGGTTATTATTCCCAATGCCTGAAATGCATTTCCTCTTGACACTTCACCACCAATACTCTTAGAACCTTTACTTTCTTTCAAGAAATCCTTGACTTTGTTTTCAACTCTGTTTATATGTCACTTCCAGCAGGAAATATTTCTTGATGTCCTCAAATTGTTGGGTGTTATCTTCCTTCTTCAACTGCCATTTATTTGCTTTCTGACTTAGATGTAGATCTCCTTCCTTTTAGAATATGACTTTTTTGAGAGCAAGAATTTCTTTTGCTTTGTCTTGGTTTCTCCAGAACCTAGGACAGTGTTTATACATAGTAGTTGATTAATAAATGCTTGATGAATTAGATTGAATGTGGGTTACCTCCTTTAAGTGTGTATGAATGTATGTGTCTATGTGTGTGAAAGAGAGTGAAGAGCTATTTAAACCAGTACTAGATGTGTATCCTTCCCCAATAATTGGGATATTCCATAATTGAGACATAGTTGCCCAAATATATAATGTGTGTGTGTGTGTGTGTGTGTGTGTGTGTGTATGGGATATATATATACACAAACATCTTACTTGTTCAGTTTAGTCTGTAGTAACTGGCCAATACAATCTCTACTGGAGTCTGAAATTCCCTTATCTCAATGATATTTTTTTCTGCATACTCAAACAATATAATAGTATTTCCCTAAGTATACTATTTGTCTACTGCACTGATGGATAGTCACCTAAAAACTCTGGAGGCACCTTAAATTCAAAACAATCTATTTTCTATTTAAAAGAAAACAATGCTACTTCTGCTACTTGCTATTTCTATAATTTCAAGAAAGCTTCTTTTTAAAATAAATTTTCAATAGGTTTTGTTGTTACAGTAACTAAATTTCTTGTATATCCCCTTTCTTCCCTCCCAAAGAATCATCTTCCCTTCCCCGACACACATTAAAACAAAGAATTTTTTATTAAAAAAAAGTGAATATGAAAAAAAATCGGCAAAGCCAATAAATAAATAAATTTGACAGTATGATTTCCTCACCTGTGGATCCTACTCTCCTCATTTCTTTAGGGAATAGAGATTGGGAAGGATCTTCTCATATCTCTTCTTTGGAACCATGTTTATCTTTGCAATTTTCCCACATTCTTTTTTATTTTTTTATTTTGTGTTTAGTTTTTTCCATTTATACTATTGTAGTCATTATATATACATACATACATGTATGCATGTGCACATATGCACACACATATACATATACACAAATATAACTTTTTGGTCTTAAGTCTTTTTGCATCAATTCATGTTTGTCTTTTCATGCTTCTTTGTATTCATTGTATTTGTTGATTTTTATAGCACACATTCAGTTACATTCATGTGTTAGCCATTCCCCAAATCAATGGGCAGCTGCTTTATTCCAATTCTTTGCTACCCTTTCTCTCCCTCCCCCTTAAATGCTACATTTTGTTATATAGGGGACTTTCTTCTCAGTCTCTTCCTTGGGTATATGTCTAGTAGTGGAATCTCCAAGTCAAAGGTGATGCGCATTTTATTTGCTTCATTAGCATAATCACTAGATGACTACAAAGGTTTCTTTCAACTTTAAATCTATGATCTTCATTTAATTGTAGCTTTCCATTTCAGTTAATAAAATCTTCCTGTGGCAATTTTGCAAATGCAGTCATGTAAATTTTTTAAAAATTGCTGTAACACGAACTAAGTTCACAAAGGACTTCAGTTGCACACTACAAGGACCAGCCCTAAGTAAAATTATGGTCAATAATATTTGTCACTATACAGAGTTGGGGGTCTTCACCCATCTCCTTTTGATTCTCCTTAATCCATTTCATTTTAGCACTTCGGTTGTTTAGCATCCTCCTGTATTCCCTGGTTGATAGAACTCTTCCACTCTTATTCCCTCTCGGCATCATTTCTTGCCTGATATTATCTTTTCTTTTTTTCCCCATCTAAACCTCACATACCATTCTTTCAGAGATCTAGCCTCTCTATTGGTAATAGCTGGTATTTGTAAAAAAAAAAAATCAACCTCTCTAGTTTAAAACCACAGATTGTCTTTAAATGTTCCTCACATCCCACTTTTCCCCAATATTTGTTTGCATTTAGATTTAAGGACTTCACTTGAAATTATATGCCCAAAGAAGAGTGGAAATTCTAATTTATACTTTTTACCCCAGCTAGATTGACACTGAAATCTTCTGAGACAAATGGAAATATACTCTATTTCTGAAAAAACTTCTAGGGAAAAGAGTCCAAAGCTGGTAGAAAAAGCTCTTGATTTGTGATCAGAAATTATAGATTCAAATTTTGTTTCCTTGACAATAGTCAAATCTCTTAATTTTTTTATACTTCTCTATATATGTATATATCTATATAGATAACATTGATATGTTGGTTTCCAAGTTATTATTCAGCTTGCAGGGATCCTTAATGGTCCTGGTTTCTATTTGAATTTGACACCACTGGACAAGATGATCTCTAAAGTCTCTGCAGTTTGGATCCAATCTGTACTAACCCATTTAGGGTTGAATAATGTTCCTAGTCAGGAATTTCATCTCCATTCTTCTCTCTTTCCCTTTCATCATTCCTCCCCCTCCTTTGAATTACAATCCATCTACTGATGAATGAAAGATTTGCTGGCTCTTTGTGAACACATGACCATTTCTTGCAATTAATAAATGCAGAAAATAGGTTTTCCTGAAACCTGCTGCGGCTGTGAAAATTCCACCAAACCTATAGGTTAAATAGCTCTATGGCAGAGCTCAGATATTTAAATCAATCTGTAACTAAGCAAAAGAGTGCTTATCAAGGATCTGCTTCCTGTTTTGCGCCAAGAACAAACATCAGTTAGTATTTGTCACCCATAGACTCTCCTAAGCAGGATGCTTAGTGCACAAATGGTGTTATCATTGTTACCATAAAGACAAGAGCTCATTTTTCTAACTAAAGTAATTACCAAAGAGGACAGCTGAATGAGGACAGAAAGAATTGTTATTTTTTAGATTCAGGATATGTCTTTTCTCCAAAGGGACCAGGTGGCCTATAATTATGGCTTTTGATTGGTTAATGCTAATAATGCACCTGCTCCAGGAAGTGTATTCTGTAGACCTATAGAGGATTAGCAAGATAAATTTCCCCTTACAATAGTAAGTTGTTTGCTAGTGAAATTAAAATTAATCATTGCCAGGTTGGATGGTTATCTACTGAAAGAGAAATTAACCATTGAAACTTAATTTTCATTGTTTTTTTCTAGTATAATATCAGCATCAATTTTTAAAACAAGATTAAACTTGTAAAAACTTGTAGTCAACTCAATTTTCAATTATAAATGAAATTCACAGAGAACTCACAGCAACATTTTAGTCACATTTTGGCTTCTCCTTTGCCAGACCTTTTACAAAAATTGGCAAACAAGTAACTCTTGAAAACTCTAATGTTTATATCCATATGTAATGTATGCAAAGTGCCTTGTAAATCTTGAAGCAATATATATATGTATATGCATATCAGCTATGTTGTAATATTATTATTTTATTCTTTTCTTCCAGATCTGTGATTTCACTGGTATATGGAGTACCCTGTGAGGAAAACTCTCTCAGTGCATCTCTGCAATTGTTTGCATTTATTTTCTTCCCCCTCCTTAATAGTATTTTATTTTTCCAAATATTATAGTTTTTATATTCACTTATATAAAATTTTGAGTTCCAGTTTTTTTCTTCTTCTCTCTCTGCTCTCTTTCCTCCCCAAGTAATCCAAGATATGTTATACATATACAATCATATTAAGCATATTTCCACATTAGTCATGTGGTGAAAGAAGAATCGGAACAAAAGGGAAAAACTAAAAGAAAGAAAGAAACAACAAAAAAAGTAAGACCAGAGCATTCAAATTCTATAGTTTTTCCTCTGGATGTCCATAGTATTTTCCATCATGAGTCTTTTACAGTTGTCTTAGATCATTGTATTTGCATTTTTAAAATTATTAAAACTTTTTATTTTTCAAAACATATGCATGGATAATTCTTCAACATTAACCCTTGCAAAACTTTGTGTTACAATTCCCCCCGCTTTCTTCACCCTCTCTCCTTAAATCCAATATTGCATTTATATTCTTAAGAGAATTGTCTTGGGCACTGAAAAGTTGAGTGATTTGCTCATGGTCATAGAGTAGGTGTCAATAGGTGGGACTTGGACCCAGCCTTCTTGACTTCCACACCAGCTCTCTTTCCATGACGTCTTTCTACTTATTATTATAATCATTACTATTATCTCCTCTCTATGACCCTGGAATCCTCTTGTGGTTGTGTTCATGATTCATGTGTTCATGAACACATCATCATTGTGTTCATTTAGACAATAAGAAAATACAAATAAGGTTGCACCTTTTAGGGACTGGTACTTTCCTTCTGATTTCATGTCTTTAAAATGTTTAGCTCAATTGGAAGTTTATAATAAGATCACACTGTTTCAAATGCATCACTTTGCTGCATATCATTCCCTCTGAATGTAGAAGAGGCTTATAAAGAGAAAATACAAGGTAAGAAAATACATGTCCCTAGATTGATGATCTATACTGCCATTTTAAAGCCTCACTATGCCTATCTAAGTATTAGAGTTTGGGATTATGGAATAACCTGGACTTCTTATTTTGAAAACTGTATTACTGTATGTGAGGAACTTGCCAAGGGAGGTATTCAAAAGGAATTTCAGAGCTATGCTGTTAGCATATCTTTAAATGAGAAGAAATGAAAAAGGGCCCAGAATCCATAGGAAGGTATAGAGATGTAACGGTTACTATGGAGAGTCAATTTTACTACACATAGTTAAAAGTATAAAAATGTACTTGTTTCCAAAATATATGAGATGACACTCATCATCAAAGGCACAATAATAGATCCTGCCTCTGAAATCTTTATTCAATTATACTTAACTGAGAAGACAATAAAAACAGTACAATTTGCTTGAGAGAATCATAGATAGGACCTCAAAAGCTTCTATTCCAGGCCATGTCTGAACAAGAATTTCCTAACCCACACACTGAGCAAGTGACTATTTGGTATTTTCTTTTGAGGTCCATTTGTGAGCCATAGGATATAAACTTAAGGTGAAAATAAATTTTGCTTTGTAAACTAAGTCAGGCTTTCTGCAAGTAGATTTGGTGTTTGTTCTTATGTCCTGGACCTACGATTTCATCATGTAGGAAGTTGCAGGGAAGGTATTGTTTCCATTGATGCAGACTGGACACTTGGTGTACAATCTATAATCTTAGCACAGGTAAGTTGATTTGTTCAGGGTCACACAGCATACTTCTAAAATGGAACTTGAACCCAAGTCTTAGTCCAACTTGCTATCCATTACTTATCTAGAATAAGATTTTAAAATCATGTCCCTTCAGTGCCCCTGTCCATCTGAGGTTTTTAACTTTTGCTGTATTTTCAAGCCATTCTCCAATTGATAAACGGTCAAAGAATATGAACAGACAATTTTCAGATGATGAAATTGAAACTATTGCCACTCATATGAAAGAGTGTTCCAAATCACTATTGATCAGAGAAATGCAAATTAAGACAACTCTGAGATACTATTACACATCTGTCAGATTGGCTAAGATGACAGGAAAAAATAATGATGATGTTGGAGGGGATGCGGGAAAACTGGGACACTGATGCATTGTTGGTGGAGTTGTGAACGAATCCAACCATTCTGGAGAGCAATCTGGAATTATGCCCCAAAAGTTATCAAACTGTGCATACTCTTTGATCCAGCAGTATTACTTCTGGGCTTATATCCCAAAGACATACTAAAGAAGGCAAGGGATCTGTATGTGCCAAAATGTTTGTGGCAGCCCTGTTTGTAGTGGCTAGAAACTGGAAATTGAATGGATGCCCATCAATTGGAGAATGGTTGGGTAAATTGTGGTATATGAATGTTATGGAATATTATTGTTCTGTAAGAAATGACCAGCAGGATGAATACAGAGAGGATTGGCGAGACTTACATGAACTGATGCTAAGTGAAATGAGCAGAACCAGGAGATCTTTATTCACTTCAACAATGATATTGTATGAGGATGTATTCTGATGGAATTAGATTTCTTTGACAAAGAAACCTAACTCAGTTTCAATTGATAAATGATGGACAGAAGCAGCTACATCCAAAGAAAGAACACTGGGAAATGAATGTGAACTATTTGCATTTTTGTTTTTCTTCCCAGGTTATTTATACCTTCTGAATCCAATTCTCCCTGTGCAACAAGAGAACTGTTCGGTTCTGCAAACATATATTGTATCTAGGATATACTGCAACATATCTAACATATATAGGACTGCTTGCCTTCTAGGTGAGGGGGTGGAGGGAGGGAGGGGAAAAATCGGAACAGAAGTGAGTGCAAGGGATAAAGTTGTAAAAAAAATTACCCTGGCATGGATTCTGTCAATATAAAATTATTATAAAATAAAATAAAATCTATAATAATAAAAAAAGAAAAAAAACTTTTGCTGTATTTTAAAACTTGATCCATCACATAAATAAATGCCACTGTACCAAGGAAAGTAGCATTTCCTGGCCTTAGGAGTTATGCATTTATATAAAGTAATGTAACAAGTGTCCCTTATAGCCTTCTTCTCCCTTCTGCATAGTTAAGTGCTTCCTATTTGTCTAGTTTTAGGTCCAGAATGATATTTTGTCAGCTTCATTTCCTTAAATGAACAATATATGCTTAAAACCATGCATATGGTTTTATTTGGGGGTTATTTGGGGGAATTATCATTGACTTTGTGAGTTTTATATAGAGAACTTATTAATTTAATATATTTGGTGCTCATGAATTTGGTAGAGAACTCACTATGTATAGAATACTGAATTTGTTCCAGGAAAAATCACACCTCCCCACAAAATAGAAGAAATATATTTGCTGAGGTTGAGGATTTTATAGTGTGAAGGAGAAGAAAAAGAGAAATATATATTTTTTGAAATATTACAATGACAAAAACAAAATCCCCCAAACAAGCCAACCCACCAATGACAGTAAGACTCAACAGGGATAGCAATTATGTTGAACTTTTCCCTAGGTTAATCTCCCTTAGGTAACATGGTATTTTAGAGGCATAAAGGAGGATTAATTAGGCCAATCCAGGAATCTTCAATGGTCTGGAGTCTCTTCGAGGGATTGTTCTTAACATTTTCACTTCTACCTATATTTTTAAGTACTAAATTCAAAGTGAATATAATTTTTCAGAGAGAACTTTATTTTTTCCATCAAGAGAAGTGAAGCTCTGGAGGAATTCAAGATTCTGGGAGAATAAAAATAAAATTAAAAAAAAGTAGTAACATGTTTGCTTTCATCCTATTGATATATACTGATGAGAAATATGCCAGTAAATGGTGTCTTTTTTGTCAAATAAGTTGTCAGTTTCTCTCTCATCCAAGAATGTGCAATTTTTAAAAATAAGTTTTTATTGATAGAACCCATGCCAGGGTAATTTTTACAGCATTATCTCTTGCACTCACTTCTGTTCCGATTTTTCCCCTCCCTCCCTCCACCCCCTCCACCAAATGGCAAGCAGTCCTTTACATGTTGAATAGGTTACAGTATATCCTAGATACAATATATGTGTGCTTCATTCATTCAGTTTAAAAATTAGTTTTATTGATACTTTTAAAAATACCATATCCTTTTTAGATTTACCACCCTCTCTCTTCTCTCTTTTCTTCTCATTCCCACCCCAAAATCAACAACAAGCTGACATGTTATTTATTACATGATTCCCCTCACATGCAGTTCACCCTTAAGTTAATAATATGCTTATGGAATCATAGCCTTTTATTGAAATGTCATCTATAATGTTTTTAAACTAAAAGCTAAGTTATAATGAGATAATGATTAGATCAGTTGTTTATGGAGTGATGCTGATAATGCTTGGATTATAAAGAATATAGAAAGTACATTCTAAGATGTTTTAAAAAAATTGTAAGTGAATTGAAGACTTGAACTGGTTGCTTGGTATTGTAAAGGCAAATGAGCTTGTTAAATATAATGACTAATTTTTAAAATCTGTTGCTGTGGTAATATAGCCAGACAGACTCTTTTGAGAGGAATAAATATTAAAATAAAGAAATAAATCAAAGGATTTTTCTCTTCTCTGCCTTTTAGGTTTGCATATATATCTTTAGTTATTGTTTTCTAGGCCTTGTATACTCACCAGCAGCACCCTTTGTATTTTTAATTGGAATTCATACCGTTACACTTGGATGGAAAATTGGCCAATGTTTTTCCAGTGAAATATATTTTCCAAAAGAAAACTCTCAGTTCCCTAGAAGTTGGAGTTACACTGAGGTATGAGAAATTATCTCTTGTTTATGGCAATATGACAACCTAGACTATTAGCAATGTCTAATTACTATTCCTAATTAGATATTATAGGCAACACTACTCTGTTTGACAGTACAACTAAATCCTTTGTTTTAAGAAACAAATATAGAACATTTCTTATTGCTTCATTGCATCTTCACTTCAATGCCAGTTTAAAAACCTAGGATTCTACTACCCATAATCTTGCCATTTAAATAGTTATAACTCTCAACAAAATTAAAGGGAAGGGAGAAATTTCTTTTAGACATGTTTGGCCACTACTAGTATTTTTCGTGATAATTGTCTCTCCTGTTTTTTATGTGGCTGTCCTGTTTTCAGGATATTATATCAATGTTCAGGGAAATATTTTCCTCAGACCAAATGGTGTTTACATAGAAAAAGCATAGTATAGGTAATTATTTAAATAATTCAAATCCCCACACTGTGCTAGCAAGAAAAAAAGACAAGACTTAGATAGGAAGAGACTAATTCAGCTCAGTTCAAGTCATCAAATATTTATTGAGAATCTATTATGTACATGGTGCTAATTACTGAGTCTACAAAGATGAAAACAAAATAGTCTTTGTCCTAGAGGGGATTATATTCTGCAGGAATCATACCAATTAATTTCAATAGGGATTGACTCCATTACACTACTTCACTGGGCTTGGCCATTCGTTTCTTCAATATTTACTGAATACCTATTATATACTATTATATACAAGCCACTAGAAAGAAAAATAAAACAAAGCCCATAGCTGTAGTAATGTTGATGTTGACATTTATACAGACCTGACTTCTTTCTTATCTACTTTCTGTAGACACTGAAAAAAGAAGGGATAATTTCTGGCATACTAATCATTATTCTTTTGACTCTTGGTTGTGTCCATACTCATGTCTGTATCTATATCTATATCTGTATCTGTATCTGTATCTGTATCTATATCATCCTTGTACTCTTACACTGAGTATGTATTTCCAGTACTTTGGATCAATATGGCTCAGTTGCAACTATATTCTCCTCTCTGCTATACCTTCAGGAATTCATCCTTATGACGTCATAAAGCATATAATTAATTAATTGCAACTTAAAGAAGATTATACAAAATCACTGATTTAGTTCAATTAAAAACTCTAAAAAGAAATCAATCATCTTGGGGTCAAAACGAAGACAAATTTGTATGGGGACCACATTGAAGCTTGTAAAATTTTTATTCTTTTATGTTTTTGCTCAGAGGATTTTAGGTGGGAGGTGACATGGCACAGTAGAAAGGGCACTGAATGAATAGTTAGAAAACTTGGAGTTTAGTCTGGACTCTTTGACTAATTCTTGTGTGACCCTGGTGAGAGTACATTTCATTTTTTTTTAAGTCTTAGTTGTTCAATTAGAAAATAAAGAGGACTAAATCTTTTCAATTGACCTTTTCAACTCTGAAAACCTATGATTTTCCTGTTAATGCTTTGTCATCATTATTACTTTTTATTGTGCTTGTTTGGTTACTGTCAACTTAGAATAGGTGATTATTAAGAATTAACATCTCATAATTTACCTAACAAATCTTTAGAAAAGGAAGGAATTTATGACCAAAGAAGAAAAGGAGAACATTATGAAATGTAAAATGGATAACTTTGGTTACATTAAATTAAAAAGGTTTTGAACAAACAAAACAAATGTGGCCAAATGTGGAAAAGAAACAGAAAGCTAGGAAACAATTTTTACAGCCAGTGTTTCTGTTAAAGGCCCCATTTGTAAAATACATAGAGAACTGAGTCAAATTTATAAAAATACAAGTCATTCTCCAATTGATAGTCAAATGATACAAATGGACAATTTTCAGATGAAGAAATTAAAACTATCTATAGTCATATGAAAAAATGCTCTAAATCACTATTGATTAGAAAATTCAAATGAAAATAATTGTGAGGTACCACTTCATATTTATTAGATTGACTAAAGTAACAGGAAAAGGCAATGACAAATGTTGGAAAGGATATGGGAAAACTGGAACACTAAAGCATTGTTTGTGGAGTTGTGAACTGATCCAACCATTCTGGAGAGCAAATTGGAACTATACCTAGAGGACTTTAAACTATACACACCCTGAAATGCATCAGTGTCACTACTGAGTTTGTATTCCAAAGAGATAAGTAAACAAAGGAAGAGACCCACTTATACAAAAATGTTTGTAGCAGCTCTTTTTATGATGGCAAGGAATTGGAAACTGAGTGGATGCCCATCAATTGAGGAATGGCTGAATGAGTTGTGGTATATGAAAGTAATAGAATATTTTTGTTCCATAAGAAATGATGAACAGGCTGATTTCAGAAAAGTCTGGAAAGATTTATATTAACTGATGCTGATAAACTGAGCAGAACTAGAAAAATAATTGTGTACAATAACAAGATTGTGTGATGATTAACTATGATAGATCTAGCTCTCTTAGTGCAGTGATATGAAACAATTCCAATATGCTCTGGACAGAAAATGCCATCTGCATCGAGACAACTGGAGGCTGAATGAAGATCAAAGTATACTATTTTACCTTTTTGTTTTGTTTTTTTCCTTTCCCATGTTTTTTTTTTTCTTTTCTGATTTTTCTTTCACGACACAACTAATATGAAAGCATGTTTAACATGATTGTCCATATATAGTATATCAGATTGCTTGCGGTCTTGGGGAGGGAAGGAAAAAAAGTAAAATTTTACAAAAATGAATGTTGAAAACTATGCATGTAATTGGAAAAATAAAATATAATTAAGTGGGAGAAAAAAAGAATTCACATCTAATTTATGAAGTAAAAATCACTAGTTTCTGGTCCTTGGTTTCTCAAACCATCCTTAATCTGGCTGCTTCTTTAATTTTTTAAATTAAACTTTTTTTCTTTTCTTTCTTTTTTTGGCTGCTTCTTTAGAACAGATTTGAAGGAAAAGGAAAGGAGCTTTGTAAAGAGAAAGAGAATCCTCAAGCATTTACTGATAATGTAGAGCATGGTATAGTTGAAAGACTCCTGCATTTGATACCAAAATTTAAATCCTAGGTTGGCCATTTATCATCCTTGTGATATTGGACAAGCCACTTAACCTCTAGGTAACTCAGTTTCCTTATTTGAAAAATGAAGGGATTGGGTTAAAATGACTTTTAATATCCCTTGCAGCGCAAAATCTATGATCCCATTTCCATCTGATGTGTATGTATCTATGGTGTTTGTATATATGTATATATATGTTTGTATGCATGTGCATTTCTTTTAACTTTCCCATAGAGTAATTGTTCTTAGTATACCTGAGATAATTATAGTAACACACTAGTTAAGAAGTCTGAATTTGGAGTGAGAAAGATCTGTCTAGAGATTTATTAGCTATATGATATTAGGTAAATTATTGAATTTGTCTGCCTCAGTTTCCTTGTGAGTACAATAGGGATAATGATGCCATCTAGGTCTCAGGATTATTATAAGGATGAAATGAGATAATATTTATAAAAAATTTGCAAACCTCAAAGTGCTATATGAATTATAGTTATTAATAATAATTTTTTGCATAATTCCATTGAAGAAGGATTTCAAATATGGAAATGACACCAACTGAATATCATGGAATCACCATGGATTTCTGGTGAACTTTTCAAATTCATTAATAGTAGATTTATATCTATAAAGGATCTTTAAAGGATTTTAAGAAACCATCTATTCAAGCCTCTTACTTACAGAAGGAAAACCTGATCCAGAACAATTTGACACACAGTTAGGAAACAGCAGTTAGAATCTGGACTTTTGGTCCTTCACTATGACCATAGTATAAATATTGTAATCCAATCTTTTCTGGGTGCAGGTCAGTTATGAGAATGCTGTAGGTTAAACTCAGGATGTTTTCAGACTGTAGTGCCAAGGGTCCGGGATAAAAAAAAAATGAAGTAGGCTGTGCAGTATGATTTAGTAGAAAGAATAATTAAATGAGAGTTAGAGAACCTAGGTTTGAATACCAATTTTTTTACTGATTGGTAATCAAATTCATGTTCTTTAAATGATAGCTCCCAGATTCCTCATCTGTACAATGAAGAGTGTGACTTCTAAGTTCCTTTCTAGCTATAAGTTTTATAGACATACTGTCTTCTGTACTCTTCCATACCCTTGCAGTATGATGTAATGGAAATAGCACTGGCTTTGGACATGGGACAGAAAGATCCCCTTTAGGGAGGGAATAGACATTTATATAGCATTTATTATGGTCCAGGGATTGCTCGAAGTGCTTTTTAGAAAGATCTCATCTGCTCCTCACATTTGTAATGATTGTATTTGAATTTCCAGCTTACCTATTAAGGGACATGTATGATCCTGGGCAAGATTCTTTATTCCTTTAAGGTTCAGTTCTCTCTCCTAAAAAATGGGAATAATAATATGTATTCCCTTATAGAGATGCTGAGTAGGTAGTGTTTTGCAAGCAGTAAAGTGTTATATCAATTCAATTCATTAACATGTCTGTTATGTACCACTACTATGCTAGATGTTTGGGAAAATACAAAATTTAGAGAAGATATAGTCTCTGTTTTTATGGAATTTATGGCCCAGTAGGAGAAATGATCTAGTAATATGTAACTATAAGTCATAGAGGATTAAGAAAGGGCTCTAACACTGATTCCATTGACAATAGGGAATTTCTGGAAAAGGAAATGCCTTCTATGAATGCAGATAAGAACTTTCCCAACAACTGAGCTTAGAAAGGTGCCTTGAACACAGAGAGGTTAAGATAGGGTCACAGAGCTATTTCTTTTTTTGGTCAGAGACTAGACTCAAATCTGAGTTTTATTGATTCTAAGGTGGGTTCTCCAACTGTAATACAACACTGCCTTTCTGTTATAAATAGAGTATTTTAAAATTTTGGGCAGCTAGATGGCACTGTGGATTGAGTTCCAGGCTTCAAAAAAGATGAGTATTCTTCCTGAGTTAAAAATCTAGCCTCATGTACTTATTAACTGTGTGGCCCTGGGCAAGTCACTTAATTCTGTTTGCTTCAGTTTCCTCATCTGTAAAGTGAGTGGGAGAAGGAAATAGTAAACCACTCCAGTCAAGAAACCTCAAAAAAGGATCACAAAGAGTCAAATATGACTGAAAAAATGACTTAAAACAAAATTTCATTGTTATTGAATGACATTACTAATACTTTGCAGAATGCTTAGGAATATTAGAGTTATCAAAGTGCCATTTAAGTTCCTATGGAGAAGTGAGGATTAAGCTGGCTTGAATGAAAGTGTGGATATTGGTAGGCAAAAAAATAAAGGAATAACCTGAGTTATTCAGAAGTTATGCAGAAGAGTGAAAGGCATGTGGTGTGGGGAGAGAGCAGTATAAATTACAAGGAGAAAAATAATACTAAGAGATCAAATTGGAAATGTAGTTGTACCAAAGGTCTTGTATATTACATAAAATAATCTGAATTTTACTTTTGGGATACTAGGGAGACATTGCATTTTTGAGCAAAAGAATAGCTTAACTGGACCTTTGTATAAACAAGATTAGTCTTACAAAGATCAAGAGAGGGAATCAGAGAGTGGAAAATGAAGGCAGAAAGCTTGGTGGGGAGGAACTGCAACAGGCAAAGATAGATGATAATGGTTACAGTCATTGTTAACTGAGAGTGGCAACGAAGTTAATATGGAAGTCGAATTGACAAGACTTGGAAATTCTTTAGGTAAGAAAGGTAAAGGAGAAGGAAAAAGCAGTTACAAATAACACAAAGGGTTTAGACTTGGAACACTAGGTTGATAATGGTATCTCTCAACAGAAATGATCAAGTCAAAAAAAAGGATTATTTTGCAGGAAAGATAAGTAATTTGGCCCTGAAGATGGTAAATTTGGTATCTCTAGCTTGATATCCTACTGTTATTTAAATCTCAACTTATCTAAAACAGAACATTAACTTTCTTCCCTAAAACAACTCCTCTTTCTAATCTTCTTTTTCCTGGCTGGGATACTACCATGCTTCCTTTTACTGAATCATCATTCAGTCTTCATTCTCCCTCATCCCTCACATCCAATTAGTTGACAAGTTGTGTTTATTCTACCTCTGAAACTTCTATCATATCCTTACCCTTATCTTTACTCACATATCCTTGAGACAAAATACTGAAGTAGATCAAATGTTATCTTCCTTCATCAAACTTCCTCCTCAGAAATCTAGCATGCTTCCTCCTTACTGTGTGGGACCTTCCACTGTGGTTCTCCTTCCTTTCCTGGACAGCCTTTTCCCCTTCTCCTTCCCTATGAAAACAAAAGGATTGGTATACTTCTGTACAGTGATAAAATGCTTTGATCTTCATTCTCTCAGTCAGTAATAACAATGACTAACATTTATTTAGAACCTTAAAAACTTTTTTGATTATCTTTAAAAAAATTATTTGCTTAAAACTAAATATAAAATAAGAAAAAAAAAACCAAGTAGAAAAAGATAAAAAAAGGAAACAAAACAAAACATTATCATTTGCCCAGCAGAACAACAGGGAAGATTCAAAATAAGTAACAATAAATTTTCATTTTAAGAAACATATAATAATAGAAAAGATTATATTCATGATTATCCATCTTTTCTTTACTTCCTTGTGGGCTATTCTGTACTATGTATTTTTTGTTTTATTCTTTTCTCCCCCTTTCTTCCTTTATATCCCCCAAGAAGGCTACATTTAAGCATGGATATATTTATGTACATATAGAGATCTGCACACGCACCTTTATATATACATATATCTATATACACACATATATACACCTATATGCATACCTACTCGCATACATATACACACATAAAACATATGTACATCTACATAATATCCCTTTAGACATGCATCTAAAACAATATTAATATGGTTAAGATATAATGTAGATTTTTCTCTTTATTGACTCTTTCAGGCTGATTTTGTCTGAGAGCAATGATTACTAGCACAGCATTTTATTTTTCTAATAAAGTTTACTCTTAATCCTTGCAATTGTGTTTGTTTATTTCTTATTTCCTATCCCTACTAATGCTTCTATTTTACTTCTACTCCTTAACTTGCCTTGCTATTACTTAATATCCTCCCACCTATGTATTCCTCTTTTGTCTTCTCTCCCTCTTTATTCCTTTCCCATTAATCTATATAATTTGTCACACAGCCATAAATCCATACACCCTTCAATATGCCATCTTATTCTGTTTCTTCCTTCCTTATTTCTTTTTCTTTTCTTCTTCTTCTTCTTATTTTTTTTTTTACAATTTAATTTATTTATTTTAAAACCTTTTTATTTTCAAAACATATGCATGGATAATTTTTCAATATTGACCCTTGCATAGCCTTGTGTTTCAGATTTTTCCCTCCTTCCCCCCACCCTCTCCCTTAGATGGCAAGCAATCCAGTAGATGTTATACATGTTAACATATATGTTAAATCCAATGTGTAAACATATTCATATAATTCTCTTGCTTCACACACACACACGAATAGATCAAAAAAGAAAGAAAATGAGTAAGAAAACAAAATACAAGTGAACAACATCAAAAAGAGTGAGAATATTATGTTGTGATCCACATTCAGTTCCCACAGTCTTCTCTCTAGGTGTAGATGGCTCTCTTCATGACAAGATCATTGGAACTGGCATTAATCATCTCATTGCTGGAAAGAATCATGTTCATCAGAATTGATTGTCATATAATATTGATGTTGTTGTATATAATGATTTCCTGTTTTTGCTCATTTCACTTAGCAGTTCATGTAAGTCTCTCCAGGTCTCTCTAAAATCATCCTCCTGATCATTTCTTAGAGAACAATAATATTCCATAACATTCATATACCATAATTTATTCAGCCATTCTCCAACTGATGAGCATCCACTCGGTGTCCAGTTTCTTGACACTACAAAAAGGGCTGACATAAACATTTTTGCACATGTGGGTCCTTTTCCCTCTTTTAAGATCTCTTTGGGATACAAGCCCAGTAGAAACACTGCTGGATCAAAGAGTATGCACAGTTTGATAGCTTTTTTGAGCTTAGTTCCAAATTGCTCTCCAGAATGCCTGGATCCATTCACAGTTCCACCCAACAATGTATTAATGTCCCAGTTTTCCCACATCCCTTCCAACATTCATCATTATCTTTTCCTAATATCTTAGCCAATCTCAGAGGTGTATAATGGTGTCTCAGACTTGCCTTAATTTGCATTTCTCTGATCAATAGTGATTTAGAGCATCTTTTCATATGATTAGAAATGGTTTTAATTTCTTCATCTAAAAATTGTCTGTTCATAACCTTTGATCATTTATCAATTGGAGAATGGCTTGAATTCTTATAAATTTGAGTCAATCATCTATATATTTTAGAAATGAGACCTTTATAAGAACCCTTAAATGTAAAAATGTTTTCCCAATTTATTGCTTCCCTTCTAATCTTGTTTGCATTAGTTTTGTTTATATAAAACCTTTTTAATTTAATATAATCAAAATTATCTATTTGATGTTCAATTATGAGTTCCAATTCTTTGGACACAAATTCCTTCCTTTTCCACAGATCTGAGAGGTAAACTATCTTATGTTCTTCTAATTTGCTTGTAATACCACTCTTTAAATCTAAATCATGAACCCATTTAGACCTTATCTTGGTATGTGGTATTAGATGTGGGTCAATGCCTAGTTTTTTCCATATTAGTTTCCAATTTTCCTAGCAGTTTTCGTCAAATAGTGAGTTCTTATCCCAAAAGTTAGGGTCTTTGCCTCCCTTATTTCTTTAACATTTTTGGAAGATGCTATAACCTCTCCCATCTAATGTCTCTGTTTAGGTTCTCCTCCCACACTCTTCTAGCATAATTACTGTTTTTTACTTTTTCCTAGATGATTTTGCTCTTTAGAGTCAGATCATATTCAACTTTGCTCCTATTACTAATGTTAATCTTAGAAATATGGTTTATATCTCCACATGTAAAACATAAATAATTTGTCATTATTGAATCACTTGAAATTAGTCTTTAATATTGCCTCTTAAATATTAAATTTTCTATTGATTTCAGGTTTGGTTAAGATAAAATCCTTAAAATCTGTGAATTCATTGAATGTTCATTTTTTTCTATTAAATATTATGCTTGGTTTTGCCAGTTATAATATTTTTGGCCATAGCTCTAGTTATTTTGATTGTCATTGTATAATATTCTAGGACCTATAGTCTTTTATTGTAGCTGCTAAGTCCTCTGCAATTGTAACTGTAGCTACAGCATATTTGAATTGGTTTTATTTTTGTTTGTTTGTAGCTTATTTATTTATTTATTTGATCTGAGGTTTTTGACATTTAGCAATAATGTTCTTAAGTGCTTTCCTTATCTCTTTAAGGTGGTAATTGGAGGATTTTTTTTCCTATTTCTACTTTTTCCTCTTGTTTTATCACTTCAGAACAACTTTTAAAATTATTTCTTGTATTATTGTGTCAAAGTTCCTTTTTTTTGGTCACAATTTTTAGATAATTCAATTATTATTATGTTTTTTCTTTTTAATCTTTTTTTAGATCTGTTGTTTTTCTTATAAGATGTTACACATGCTCCTCTATTTTTTCATTTTTTATATATTGTTTTCTTATTTCTTGGTCTCTTAGCTTCCCCTTGTCCAAGTCTGATTTTCAAAGAATATTTTTGTTCTTTTAGACTCTGGATCTTTTCCCTAGTTGGTTGACTTTCTTTTCATAATCTTGTTTTTCTTAGATGGTACTTTCTTTTAAGTTTCCTCAGTCTCTCTCATTTGGTTTTGAAAATCTTTTTTGAGTTCTACAAATTATTTCTGGTCAGGGAGCTATTTAATATTATTCTTTGGGGTTGGCAAGACTTTTTTTTTTTTTATGTCCTCTTTTGATGATGAACCTGGGTTCTCATTTCCATGGTAAGTTTCTATAGTTGGGTTCTTTCTCCGTTGCCAACTGTCTGTCTGTCTGTCTGTCTGTCTCTGTGTCTGTCTTTCTCTCTCTGACTCTCTAACTCTCCTCTCTCTGTCTCTCCTCTGTCTCTTTCTCTCTTTCTGATTCTCCTCTCTCTGTCTCTCCTGTGTCTGTCTCTCTGTCTCTGTCTCTCTGTGTCTTTCTCAGTGTCTTTCTGTTTCTGTCTCTTTATCTTTTTTGTTTTCTCTCTCTCTGTGTCTATCTCTATGTTTGTCTTTTGTCTCTCTCTCTCTTTTAAATGAGAACATATTACTGAAAACTTCTCTAATTGTGGAGTGAGGGGGATGGTAACTCTAGCTTCTCTTCAACTCTCCCTTCCGACCTGGAACCCCAAGCCAAAAGCTCCCCCCTCCAGCAAGTGTCTGCAGTCAACAGTGTCTACGCCCCACTGCTTCTGTACTCACAGTTGCTCTGCTTTCTTTTTGTCCAGCATCTAAGTCTCAACATCACAGCCTACTCTGGAGTTGCTAATCAGCTGAGGTTCCCTTAGTCTTTGCAGACTCAGACCCCTCACTCCTCAGGCTGTCCAGGAGGTGAAAATTCCTGTAGTTGGGGTGAGGTTCCCAGGGCTCCCTGCTTCCTGTTTCTGAGCATCTAGCCTGTTCTTCACAAAGGTTAAAGCTCAGTGCTGGGGTTTTTCTCAGTCTTCTTGGGTTGTCCCAGGAGATTGTCCCTGTTCTGCCCCAAGTCTTATTTGTTTTTCTCTGGCCTATGTTCTTTCTGAGGTACAATTTTGTTTTGTTTGTGAGAAAAATCTGAAAAGCTTGGAATTTTCTGACTTACTCTGCCATATTCTCAGAATCCTCCTTCAACTTTAAAAATTTCCAAGTATTTTGCATATATATATATCATCAAATGTGTTTCACAATAATCCTGTGAGATAGATTTTTATAGATAATGAGATTTCCATTGGACAGAAGGAGAACCTCAGACTCAGGAAGTTTAAATGATTTATTCAGTCACATCACTAGTATCAAAGGCAGAATTTGAACTTAGGTCTTCTGCTGCTCTGTTGCTGCTCCATTTTCTGTCTCTGTCTTCTGAATTTCTACCTCCCTGGAGCATTTTCCTGGTGTAACCTACCTGCCTTTCATGTTTTGCTTTAGGACTAGTAATCAAATCAATACTAACAGATCAAGAAAAAGTCTGACTTGATCTGTGACTCCACTCACCATCTCTGAGACTTCTAGACAAATATACATCTCCTAACTACCAAGTCCCTATGTATTGTCTTCCCTTAGAATATAAGCCTCTTGAGGATAAAGACTGTTTTATTTGTACCCTCAATTTAGGAGAGTGCCTGACACTCCTGCAGTGATTGTCTTGAAACCTTTATTTTGAGTAGGGCTCACCATCCCAGATCTTCCCCTTTATTCCCAGTATAATTTGCCTGCCAGCATTGAGCCTTCTGACAATCCTTCTTCTAAATGAATCATTAGAAGACAAACTTACTTCTCTGTTTGCCAAAGCAGTCATTGATTATGTGGCACAGGTACATTAAAATGTTATCATCTTGTTTAACAAACTGCTATTTAATTTTTTTTTTTCACTTTTTACTCCCTGAAAAAACTTATTGTCAAGTTGTTTACTTTGCTTTTGGTTTGCCTCTTTACTGGCTCAGTGCCCTTGTATTCCTTGTTTCTTTTTGATTGTGGCCTGTCAGCCAACTAACAGGTAAAGAAATAGAAGTCATTAATATATTTGAACCAAAATTTTCCAATTAGAATCACCTAAGTTATTATAATTTTAGCAAGCATTTATATAATGCCTCTTATGCACTATGCTAAAATTTTTTATTAACAAATACTATCTCATTTAATTCTTACAACCCTGTGAAGTAGATATAATTTCCTCCATTTTATAGGAGAGAAAACTGAGGCAAACAGCGATTAAGTGATTAAGTCACATAGCAAGTGAGTAAAGTCAAATTTGAATCCAAGATTTCCTAATTCCATTCCCAACACTCTATTATTCATTTTGCCATCATTCTGCCTCAAGTTATATGCCTTAGTGGCTGTGTCTAAACATTGTTCACAACCAGAGCCATAACTAGCATTGCTTCGCTGAGACTTTGTCCCAAGGTTGTAAGCTTAGCCTATTCTGAGGGTACAGTAGCTGCAGCCTTATCCTAAAAGTACATACTTCCCTTTCATCAGTATAGAGACTTTGGGATTTCCTGGGTTGCATTTTGGGTGAGCCTACTTCCTCTACCCATTCCTACTCTTTACCATCTGCTGTTACTTTGCAGAAACAATTATAGCTCTAGTTATAATTACTGGCTTATTGATCTCTTTATATATGTATATACATATGTATTTTTTCCTATGACTGAAATCTTCATTTGTGTTTTAGTATAATTTTAAGGTAGATGCTATTCATAATCAAGCAAACTCAAAGGAAATTAATTCTTCATGTGACATGATAGAAAGATTACTTAATGGGAAGACAGTGGACCTGGGTCCTACTCCTACAGAGGATCATAAGTTCTAGAAATTGGCAGGGACCAACCTCCGAATTTTACATCTTCCACTAAATAGCAATGTGATATTGAGTGAATCATAGAGCCCCATTGGGCTCAATTTTCTCATAAATTCAAAGGGTTAGAACACATATTATCTAAGATCTTTTTCAAGTATGAAATTTTGTGACATTTTCTTTTAAGGAATGAATTCCTAAAAATATTTCATGATATCCCGAGGTTTAGAAAACATTGGTTGTGTGTAGGGAACACAATGGTGTAAACATTCCTTTCATTAATGTAGATCAGAAATTAATCTATAATCTATTATTATATATAATAATGTTAGCATATATACCTGGCATTCAATGTGGAATTTAAGGTCCCTAAATGGTTTACACCCTTTGCTCCACACCTCAATGATTAACTACATCGATTACCTAACGGAAAGAGTTGGGATGTTTTGTTGGGACTTACTCAAGACACTTAAGGGCATCTGAATGAAGGATACTACCTGACTTTGAATATCTGGCAATAGGCAGCCTTGGTCTATGACTGCTTCTACTTTTCTATACATTCCTCATTACCAACCCCTTCTTTAAAATTTCTTTTTTATATTATTTTATTACTTCCATTCAGTGAAGCACATCAGAATGATATTGGGGGAAACCTATAAAGAAACTGAAAGCAACCTTGATTGGATCCCCTCATCTTAGAATTAGTAGACCTAGGGGTCATAACTGATGAAATTGCTAAGAATTAGAGCTTATTAATTCTTTCATTCCACAACCATTTTTTTTGAGCATCTAATATATGTGTAACAACTTAGCATTAAATGCTTGATGATTGTTTAATTGTTGCCTATAAGCATAACAATTCAATTTGGTTTAAGCTGTATTAAGGCTAGGATCAGCATGAAATAGAAATGAATTAAGAAACTCCATGTGGTTAAGATATTCCAGTCTTGCTGGAGTAAATTAGTGATGTTGGGACATAATAGAAAGTAAAATTGGATGGAACCAGCTTATGGATGCCCTTGAATGACAAGCTGGGGAGTTTGGAATTTATATAGGTCATAATCCATTGGAGATTTTTAATCAGGGGATGACATATTACTTGTGTTTTCCTAAGATTAAAATGATAATGGTATGTAGGATGAATTAGAAAGAGAAGAGACTGGAGACTGGGGACCAGTTAGGAATTTTTTAAATAAGCCAAGTGTGAGATGATGAGTATTTTGATGGAATGAAAGATTTAGTTCTTTCTCTTCTCAAAATTTGATTTTACTTGTATGTGTTTTGATGTAATTTCTCCACAATAGAATACAAGTTTTTTGTTATTTACATGTAGCCTTTTAAACAAATACTTCTTTGAATCAATGAATAAATTGAAAATGGGAAATTATGAGGTTATTATAATGTGTACTTGATCCATACATATATTCATACATGATCAAAGAGATGCAATAATAATATTAATGCTAGTATTTATATATTGCTTCAAGATTTGCAGAGGGTTTTAGAAGGATTGTCTCTTATTTTATTCTCACAAGAATACTGGGATATGGGTGCTATTATTATCCCCATTCCACAGAGGAAGAAACTGAGCCAGGCAGATATTAGATATCTTGCCCAAGATCATGCAGCTCTTAAGTGCTCAAAGTCTTTATTTGAACTTCGTTTTCTGACTCCAAGTCCAGCACTCTATCCTCTATGCCACCTATGAGCCCCTACTATAGATAGTCTTTGAAATACCATTCTAGACATATGAGTATATATTTTTTAAGATGAATCCACATTTATTCAAATTTAATCCAAGATTGAGAAATCTTACATTGTTTGCCAGAGCATCTATACCATCATTATATAAGGCTTTCCATCTTGGGTCAAATCCAATGACTGCCATTTAAAACAGCCAAGAATCTTCTAAGTCATCTGCTAAAAATGTAATGTTACTGAAAAATCTGAACAGGTACAAAGTGTTTTAGATTTGTTTGATTGAAATGTTCAGGCTTAGAAGGCTGAATAGGACTACTAAGAGTAAAGTTGAAAATATTTAGTCAAATTGATAAAATTTTAATCATCATGTAACTGTTCTGCTTCTATAGGTATGTGTCTGTGAGTAAATTCCTCTACCATTATGTATGTCATTCTTCTCTCTGTTAGTTCACCTCAGGAAATTGTCGCTGATCCTTATGCTATATAAATACTTTTGTTATCTATTTAACTTTTTCACTACAGACAGATTATTTAAAAAATCTTATTTACTGTCTTCAGTCACCATTTTAACAGAATAGGAAATTTGTCTTCTTTAACTTAAACATAATGAGATCCTAACAGTGTTAATTCTATGATAGAGGGTCAAGATATCACCCCCTCCCCCCAAAAAAGAGAAGTTTGTGGTATGCTTATTATATTTCAGCCCTGAGTATTTTCCTTCTCTATTACTTCTTCCTAGTCAGCTAGAAGAGACTTAAACAATTTTGGGAATGGGAGATTTGAGGTTGTGAAAATGAGAACAATTTTAGAGGGGATAGCAATTTCATTTTTAATTTGACTTTCTTTTTCTAAGGTGAACATTTGAAATTAAAAAGTTTCTACCTATTCCCTTCTCTCATTACAAAGATTATGTAAAGCAAAACCTCATTAAACTCCCTAACTGAGGGAATGTCAGAATGAATGAGTTAGATGTTTGAACTATAGAGTATTTGTAAAGCTGTTCACTTTGAAGTGCATATATCTATGCTGTTAGTAATTGAGATTATACCTTGCAGAACCCGAGATTCTACCAATCAGGGACTGAGATGCTTTAACTGATTGATGAGACCATTGAAGTCATTCCTACTCTTCAAGTGAAAAGAGAATTAATTTTGGAAATAGGAGATCTGTGTTCTAATCTTGGATCGAGCTTTTGTTATCCATGCAAACGTTGGCAAATCACTTAATTTCTCTGACCTTCAGTTTACTCATCTGTAAAGTGAGTGTAATAATACTTGGATCTCCCACCTTGCTGCCACTCAGTCAATGAACATTTATTAATTGCCTATCATATGCCAAGCATCATGCTAAGAACTGAAAATACAAAACAAGGGAAAAGACAATGACTACCTCAAAGAGCTCACAACTTCATGAAAGAGACAAGTAAATACATACAAACAAACTATGAGCAGGATAAATAGAAAATAACAGTGGGAAGGGACTAGAAATAAGAGGGATTAGGAAAGGATTCCTGTAGAAAAGGGAAGGGAAGGGAAAGGAAGAAACCGGAAAGGAAAGGGAAGGGAAGGTAATGGAGGGGAAGAGAAGGAAAAGAGGGGAGAAGAAGGGAGAAAAAGGAAGGGGAGAGGAGGGACATGTAATACATATATGGTGCTGATACATAAACCAGGAAGAACAAACAAAAACAACCAAAGCATATTATTGACCAATTTTCCTAATAAATATTGATGCAATTATTTTAAATAAAATATTAACAAAGAGTCTATAGCAATATATTACCAAGATTATACACTATAATCAGGTGGGATTTATTCCAGGAATATAGGGCCAGTTCAGTGTTAGGAAAACTATCAGCATATTCAATTGTTTCAATAACAAAACAACAGAAATCATATGATAATCTTCACTTCCCACCAAATAAGTCAGATTGAATTGACTGGTGCCTATAGCAGGTGCTGTTGGCTTCCAGTAAACAATAGATTGATGTGAACTAAATAGCACTGTGAATTTCTGGGTAGAATCTGGCAAGGAACAATAATACTGGGTGGAAGGTAGTAAAAGACTAAGATGCCAAATTTAAATTCCTTCATTTGAGTCAAGTCACATACTATAATGAACTCATTGGAAGACTGAGAATCTTTTTAGAAAACTGTCCTGCCATCTGTGATAATGAATCCAGATAAACAAAGGAAACCTGAAGTACCAGGTAGTGGAAAGTTGAGCTATCCAGAATCCTTTGACATGAAAATCTATTTGGTGTGATTGGACTCACTTGGACTACACAAGTTGATCACAAAGTCCTTTAGTTTGGGGCCTTTCCCAATCTGTAGTGCTTGCTATTACAGGAGATGAAAGATATTCCTGAAGGGAAAAAGGATGTTGTTTCAAGTGTTTAATATATAGAAATTAATCAATAACTTGTCCTGTTGCTTTATTTTGTCATCATTCAATGTTGTTTATTAAGTTGCTCATTTAGTCTTGGCATCCTTATGATTATTTGAATAGGGGAAAAACAAACTTCTGATAAATTTGGTGGCAGTCCTGTATGTTATTCCTGATGTCATAGCATGTAAAGCACTATTACTTAAACACTCTCATTTAGGTTCTTTGGCTGACAGAGTTGGACTTCTGATGTGAAAATCTTTGCCCAAAATGATGCTAAAATGGCTTATACCTTTCCTAATCTCAGTGAAATTTTGCTGAAAATACTCAAAGAATAGAATTTTACTCACTATGAGGTATATATGAGGACAATATATATTATGGGAGGAAAGTTCATAGTCAAAAATTTTTGTAGATGTTACCCTAAAACCATGTGAGATATTCCTGACTAAGTGATTCTGACATTCAATGTGTGAATTTGTTTTGCTGGACTATGTATATTTGTTATGAAGCCTTCCTTCCTTCCTTCTTTCCTCCTTCCCTCCTTCCTTCCTTCCTTCCTTCCTTCCTTCCTTCCTTCCTTCCTTCCTTCCTTCCTTCCTTCCTTGCTTTCTTCCTTCCTTCCTTTCTTCCTTCCTTCCTCCCTTCCTTCCTCCCTCTCTCCCTTCCTTCCTTCCTTCCTTCTTCCTTCCTTCCTTCCTTCCTTTCTTCCTTCCTTCCTTCCTTCCTTGCTTTCTTCCTTCCTTCCTTTCTTCCTTCCTTCCTTCCTTCCTTCCTCCCTCTCTCCTTTCCTTCCTTCCTTCCTTTCTTTCTTCCTTCCTTCCTTCCTCCCTCCCTCTCTCCCTCCTTCTCTCCCTCCCTCTCTCCCTTCCTTCCTTCCTTCTTTTCTTCCTTCCTTCCTTCCTTCCTTCTTCTTTCTTTCCTCTTGCTCTTGCTCTCTCTCTTTCTGGTTATCTGTCAATCCCTCTCTTTCTCCTAAGACATGGATAGATGGTTCATTTGTATTTTAATGGAGGCTTTCAGAAGCTATATATATTCTAAGGGGATAATTATAATTTTGGGACAGTTGGAACTGGGGAAACATTTTGGGGATAGGCTAACCTTTTCCATATGTCTGACTCCCTAAGTGACATTTTTGAGGAGAAAATTCAAATAAATGAATATTTATTTATAGTACATAATAGCACACAAATATAATACATAATAATATATCATTTCTCTTTCATAGAATTTCTTCCTGCCTTGGGCCTTTAAGCAGCAGAAGTATAGAAATGATAAAAGCTTTGATAAGAGAAGTAAAAGAGATATTTATTTAAGTTCTCTTTGCTAAAAGCAAATGAAAGAATGATTAGCCAGTGCTTATATAACTTCCACTATACATAAGAATCTAAAGAAGTTCTATTGCTATGGAGAGTCAAAAGTGACAGATTATGCCAATAGCCATAGTATTACCACCTGAGCAATATCATTACATATATTGCCCTCCCTCCCTTTTTTTTCTCTTCTATCTTTTGTTAGTAGATAGAGAAAAAATGGTAGGGGACTTCATGTTTCTCTCTCTCTCTCTTTCTGTATGTGTATAAATATATATTTATATGTATATAATACATATATATTAATATATATGTAGGAATATATGTGATGTATATGTATATGTATATATATATAAATATATGTATGAATATATGTAATGTATAATATGTATTATTTAGCTAAATCCATTTAAAATATATTCATATAGAAATATACTTAAGAACATTTAATTATAAGCATATTACATTTAATAAGTATATTGTTGGGTTATTTTTCAGTTGTATTTTATTCTTCATAACCCTATTTGGAGTTGTCTTGGCAGAGAAACTGGAGTGACTTAATATTTTATCGATTAAGAAACTGAAGTAAGCAGGATTAAGTGACTTGTTCAGGGTCACACAGTTAAGAAGTATCTGAAGCCAGATTTGAATTTAGAGAGACGAGTCTTCCTGACTCTAGGGCTGGCACTAACCATTGTATCTCTTAGCTAATCCTACTTAACTTTATGTAGTTTTTTGGGGGGGGAGAAGAACAGAAAACTCCTTATGTGGGAATGTAAATATTCCTTCTACCAGTACAGACTAGCAATTCTTCTGTGGTTTATGATTTTAGAGAATTTCTAATTGGGAATTTAATTGAATTGCCCAGGTCACACAACCCATTGTCTCATTTCCTCTCTTCTCTGTCACTTCATTCTTATTTTATTGATATAGAGAATTCTGATGAACAAATACTACTAAATAACACCGTTATGTTTTAGAGATTGTATGGGGCACTCATTGGGCTTCTAGTACTTATTTTAGAGATGAGAAAAAAAGGATCCCAGTGAGATTACATGATTTCTCCAAATTCCCATAAACATTATATATCAGAGGCAGGTTTCAATATAGCATAAAATTCCATTAATACTGATTGAACTTTCTGCAATATTTTTTTTCTAAATTTCATTTTTCCTTCCTTTAGAAAAGAATGTTTGGTAGTTGATGAGAGAAAGAATTGGCATAGTGAATAGAACCTTTATAAATTGGATATACATTCTGGGATACTTCTTTCCAGCTTATTTTTTAACCAAAGAGCCACCATTTATCACATCTGTGAAAGAAGGTGGACTTTGACCCAGAAGAATTCTTGTCTTCAAATGTAAGGAATGTGTTAGGTAAACACCTAATTGGTCAATAAATCAAAAAGATAGAACATTTTATTATTAGGTCAATAAAGAGGAAAAAATTTATGGTTAAATGATATGTCAATGAATAACATTGTTAAGTAGACATGCTTTCAAACAGGAAACTATTTATTATCCCACAATGTTCTGAGTTTAGATTTCAGCATATTCATTTTTTAAAGCTTCAGTTTGGTTTTTTTGAGGGACATTTATTCCTGGCTTTAGAACCTCTCTGACTCTTCATTGGGAGGACTGTGTCATGCAATTGATTTCCTAAAAATCTTAAGTATGAGATTTGAACAAGATCTGAAATAAAAGTGTGAAATTATGGGTTAGCAATAAGGACATCTGGTTAGTTGCTCATGGTTAGTATTAAAGGTAGGATTTGAATCCAAGTCTTTCTGATTCTTTATAGAGCATTCCATCCTCTACATAGCCCTTAAATTTTGGGGGGATTATTCTGAAAAAAATTCAAATTAAGGAAATAAGTTAAAACTTTGATGTTTTGACTTATTTCCATAAGGTATTAGTATATATTTTAAGTTTCTGTTAAGCCAAGTGTGATGATACATGTTTACAACCTCACTACCGGGAAAGGCTGAAGATAGCAGATCACTTTCGTTTAGGAGTTCTGAATTGCAAAAAGGCAAAACTTTAGTGTGTGTACTAAGTCCCTGCTTATATGGTGAGACCCCAGAAGCAGAGGGCCATCAAACTACTTGAAGAGGAATGAACCAGCTCCATTAAAATATGGAACAGGTTAATGCTTCTGTGCTTATAAGTCAAAGGATTGAGCCTTCGAGAGGCTATTGCATTTCTAGCAATAAGGAGATGTAGTCACAGCAACAAAAAACTTGCACAATCTCTGCCCACCCCCTCTCCTTTGAACTATCTCAAGATTTAAATGGAATGATTTCTATTGGCATATATGACGTCCATTTATGTTGGCAAACTTGAAAAATAATTGTTCTTTACCAGTCATTGTGTTTTTGAGACACAAACTGGTATAAAAACAGCTGACACTAAAGCAATACTAAAGGAGATGTTTGTGGTTGTTAAAGACAAGAATGGGAGTTTCCCAGAAATATAGCTTCTTCAGAATTACAGGAATAAGGGTATTGGCTTTCAGGTGCTTCATTCGTTATCTCTACTGAGTTTTAAAAAAAACAAACATGGTAAGTTAACAGAATGCTGATGGACTAGAATAATGTTGACAAAGAAAATTATACTTGTAAACATATTCTATTTTTCTTTAACTTTGTAACAAAAGAGAGTGACTAGATTTAGCTTCTGAAAGTGTTTTTTAAAAGTCTACTGATCATCAATCATTACTGTTTTCTGTTAAGAATTTAATTTTATAATTTACGGGGAATGGATATTATGAATGATTTATATACTGGGCTATTACATTATAGATGCTGAAGATTAAAAGTAAGATAGACCAGGAAAAGTCTCAGAGAGTTCAATGATATTAATATGCAAGCTCCTTTGATAGTTTTGGATGAATTTTAATGTGGTGTTGATAAAACACAGATGTACCACAGGAAGAAGCCTAAATTATTGGAGAAAACACAGGTATAAATAGAATAACAATGGATTAGGAGACAGGAGATGAGTTTAGATCCCAGTTCAGATACCCAATAACTTGAGCGACCTTGGATAAATTATTTCTCCTCTCTCAGATTCAGTTTCATCACCTGTAAAATGAGGAGTTTGGCATTTCTTCCAGTCCCAAATCCCATGAACAGAAGGCAAATCTTTCTGGGATATTCAAACGAGAGTCCTTTCCAATACATAAATAGAGTCCATTACAACATTCTCACTAATTAATTAATTCCCTCATTCATTCTTTCATCTAGCTTTAGGGCCATTTCCTTTATTCTTTATGAGTTGTGACTAAGACTAGAAATAGGATTTAAATTTCTAGGGATAGAAAGATAGCTATTGGTGGTTTTTCCTTTTGCCTCTTCCTTTGGACAAAACATTTACTTCTGAGTCCATTTCCCCATCTCTTAAATAGGCTGCCCTGAGGAGCTATGAACACTCATTAATTTATGTAGTTTTTGAAAATGCACTTTCAGCCTTAGGGCCTCTGGGATTGCTGTTTAAAATGTTACACAATTAAAATTATTTCAGAAGAACAAAAAATGCTTCATTTCAGCAACACAGGAGCCTGTAGGCTTAGGGAAGGGAAACTGAAAAGGTGACATTCTACATCCTGAAACCAACAAATCCAAACTTTAATAGATGGTGGGAAAATTCTAGATGGAATCAATGAACATTAGTTTATTAAGCAACTACGATATACCACACAGAGGCAGCTAGATGGCTCAGTCTGGAATCAGGAAACCCTGAGCTCTGGCCTCTTGCGATCCTGGGCAAGTTACTTAACCTGTTTACCTTAATCCATTGGAGAAGGAATTGGCAAACCACTCTAGTATCTTTGCCCCCCAAAACCAAACAAATAAAAAAAATGGACAATACTGGCATTCTGTAGTCCATGGGATCATGAAGTATCAGATCAATAATAATGTGGTACACACTTATGTCAGGCATAAAAGTTTCCCATCTAAAAATCCTTTGAATGAATCTATAGCAGAATCCCAGTAGATTTTCAGTTTCTTTATAAAAAGAAAGATAATTTTCTAAGATGGCACAATGCATTGAGGGTAGGCCTTATAGGTTTTAAGTCCTGATGGTTAGCTGTGTGATTATGGGAAAGTCATTCATTCTGATAGGATAGAATTCTTTGATGCTATAAATTACAAACCTTTGTTAACATTGATGCAAGGAGTTCCTATATAAAAGAAATTATGTCACTTTTTATAATAATTTGAGCTTATTAACTAGATAATTTGATTCTTTGGATTATTTCATTTGACATATCTTCTATCTAATTCTGTTGTGGGTTTTGGAATTTGGAGCCACCTCTATACTGTCTTGTCTTGAGTACCTAGCTCCCTTATAATTTTGTCTATTGCACCCTGCCATGCCTTAGGTTTGGATCTCTCTCACCATCTGCTCCTTTCAATCCTACACATGTGCTGCTGCTGAAAGAAGGTCAAGGAAGTCACACAACTGTTCTCATTGGATTCACTACAAATTTATATTACACAACTTGACCTGGCCCTTTGCCTATTGCTAGGTATACCATATCTTTCTCAGCAACTCACTATCCCACTTTCCAAACAGTTTTTCCAAACCTTTTCATCCCTTCTCAAATCTCTAATTATTCTTCAGCCACCTCAGCTGAGAAGCATATTTTTACCAAAAAAGTGAGATTATACTCTATGAGCTCTCTCTTCTTGCCTCTTTCTTATCTCATCTGCTACTTATCTTATTTGCTACTATTTCCTTCATCTGTGTCTCACACAAAGGTATTAAGGTTAACCTCTCAACATCAAATCCATCCCATCTCCTCCTGCATATTATTCCCTTTTTCATCCCTATTTTATCACTTTTAAATATGTCTTTGTCTCGATCTACTGGTTCCTTCCATATTGCTTACAAACACACTGCCGCCTCCTTCATCCTCAAAAAAACTTTCATTTGATTCTTCCATCCTTTCTAACTATTGTCCTATATCTCTTCCATCCTTTGTGTCTAAACTCTTTGAAAAGGCTATCTACAATAGAAGTATTCACTTTCTTTTCTCTCACCCTCTTCTTTTTTTCACTTTTTAAATTTCATTTAAAATTTTTTAATTTTATTAAATATTAAAATTAAAATTTAATTTAAAAATTAAATATCAAAAAATTAAAAACAATTTATTAAAGCTTTTTATTAAAGTTTTTTAATTTTCAAAATATATACATGGATAATTTTTCAATATTAACCCTTGCAAAACCTTGTGTTCCAAATTTCCCCCCTTCTCCTCCCCTCTTCCCCTAGATAGCAAGTAATCCAATATATTTTAAACATGATAAAAATATATGTTAAATCCAATAAATGCATACATATTTATATAATTATCTTTCCACATAAGAAAAAGCAAATCAAAAAGGAAAAAAATGAGAAAGAAAATAAAATGCAAGCAAAGAACAACCAAAAGAGTGAAAATGCTATGTTGTGATCCACATTCAGTTTCCACAGTCCTCTTTTTAGAAGTAGATGGCTCTCTTCATCACAGGATCATTGGAACTGGTCTGAATCATCTCATTGTTGAAAGGAGTCACATCCATCAGAATTGGTTATTGTATAATCTTGTTATTACCATGTATAATGATCTCCTGGTTCTGCTCATTTCACTTAAAATTAGTTCATGTAAGTCTCTCCAGGCCTCTTTGAAATCATCCTGCTGATTGTTTCTTATAGAACAATAATATTCTATAATATTCATATATCATAGCGTAATTAGCCATTCCTCAACTGATAGGCATCCATTATGTTTCCATTTTCTTACCACCAACATTTTTGCACATCTTATTCTCTTCTTAACCTCTTACAATCTGACTTCTGACCTCATTACCAAAACTATTCTCTCAAAAGTTACCACTGACCTCTTACTTATCAAATTCAATAGTCTTTTCTCTATCCTGTTCTCTACAACCTTTGTTGTGAAGGCTTTGATACTATTGATCACCCTCTCCTTCCTGAGATTATCTAGATCTTCAAGAAACCTCCTTCTCTTGGTTATTGTCCTTATTTATATGACAGTTCTTTTTCAGTCTCCTCATCCAGATCTTTTCTTGACCATCAGTGTTCAGTACTGGACCCTTTTCTCTTCTCTCTTTGTATTAACTACTTTACTTGGTGTCTCATCAGCTCCCATAGATTTAATTTGATAATTCTCAAATCTACCTATCTTTCCTAACCTTCCTACTGATCTTCAATCTGAGATCCCTAGATGTTTTTCATACATCTCAAAGTGGATTTCTAGTAGACATCTTTATCTCAATATATTCAAAACCCAAACTCAGTATCTTTCCCCCTTAACCCTTCTCTCACCTCCTACCATCCCAATTATTGTAGAGGGCAAATACTATCCATATAAGTTCGCTGGCTCACAATCTAGGTGCCATTCTTTATTTCTCACTATCTCTCACCATCTTTGATTCAATCGGTTGCCAAGACTTGTCAATTTCACCTTTGCAAAAATGCTCAAAAACATCCCCTTCTTTCTTCTGAGATTGCCACTGATCCAGGCTAGTTTGACCTTCTTAAAGTCCTTCCCTACACCCCCATTTAGACAGGATTTTCCTAAAATCCAAGTCTAATCATCTCCCTACTTTATAAACTTTGGTGGATTTCATGCTTATCACTCTACCATAACTGTTATCTTGGAGGAAACCAATGAATTGAATGTAAAAACATTTATTAAGATGCTTGGGGAAACAAGACGGTATGATGAATTAAACTCTAGTCCTAGAATCAGGAGGACCCAAGTTGAAATCTAGCCTCAGATACTTGATACTTACTCTCTATATGAGTATGGTCAAGTCACTTAATCACAGTTATCTTGCAAAAAAAAAAAAAAAAAAGATGATTATATACCAGGCACTGTACTAAATGTTGGGATGCAAATATAAGTATGCAAGGTGATCCCTGCCCTCAAGGAGCTTTTATTTGATTAAAGAAGACAACACATATAGGAGAATGGTGGCAAGGGAAGAATTTTTTGGCATTGTTGATAGGATTATAGTTCTTAGAACCCAGATTAGGAAAGTAACATGGAGGTAGAGAAAGCATGACATAAAGATGTTCAGGAAATATTTGGGTGGGTTTTGATGCCTATGGCAAATATTCACTAATTAGAAGCCTTGTAACTTGAGGTAGCAGCTTAAAGTGCAGTTTGAAGTTAGAAATTAGAGCCCAGGTGCACACAATGATGAAGACCCGGAACATCGATACATTGGAGAAACAAATAGACCAAACTGGCTCCTTCTAAAATTGTAATATCTAATATTCTTTGTTAATCTTCTTCCTTGACATTTCTGCATCATCTGACACTGCAAACCAACTTCTTTTTGACATTCTCTATGATTTCATTGATGCTGTGCTGATCTCTTTCTATCTCTTTGGCTGATTTTTCTTGCTTTTTTCCCCCTTTAATGGCTCTTTCTCATTCTACTTCACAAGTTTGGGTGTCCTTAAAGGTTCTGTTATTGGCTTTCTTATCTTTTTACACTCTTTTACTTGGCAACCTCATTTATTTCCATAGCTTCAATTATCACTCTTATTTGAATCATCCCCAGATCTATTTCACCAGCCCTATTTCTCCACTGAGCTCAAGTCCTGCATCTTCAAGTACTTCTTCAAATTCAATAAGACTAAAATTGAACTCATTGTTTTACATTCCCCATCCCCAAATCTGTCCTTTCTTCTAACTTCCCTATTTAAATTAATTCACTGATAACACTCTTCTTCCAGTTGCCAGGTCTGAAACCTTAGAGTTAGCCATGACCTTTTCCTCTCTCTTGCTCTCTGCATCTACTCAGATTTTAAAAATCCTGTCAATTCTACTTGCAAAAATATCTCTCATATCTTTTTCCACTTTTTCATTCCCACTGCTATTGCCTTAATCGAGAATCTCATTACCTCATATTTAGATTGGTGTAATAATCTATACTAGTCTTATGGCTCTTCTAGTCCTTTATACTGCTAATAAATCAAATGCACAAATCTGATTCACTTTTCTATTCAGACACTCTCAATGATTCTCCTTTGTTTACCACCTAAAATACAAATGCTTAGACTGGTGTTCAAGAGCCTTCTCAGCCCCACAATCCACAATCTCTCGTCTTTCTATCCTTGTTTTGTACTTCTGCTATGCACACTCCATATTCCATTTCTAATCTTTTTTCCCTTTTCTTTTCTTATTTCATATTCACACAATCATATTTAGAATGGATTTCCCTTATATCTCTGTCTGGAAAATTCCTTCTATTTCTCCCTCTCTCTCTGTGAAGTTTGGTTCTTCTTTATAAAAATACATAACTTAAAGGCATATAAGATCTATATTTAAGGCATAAACACTTGCTATATAAAATGTTTTTGGGTATTTCATCTAAATAAAAAAATAAGCAAAGAATCAAAAAAGTTGAAACAAGGTTATGCATGATAACATTTATTTCGTGTTCTTAAAGATTTTTAAAAACATAATCTAGTTATTTCACAGCTTTTATGAATTCCTTTTATTTTAAGGCTTAGTTAAGGTACCATATCTTTCTTGAAAGAAAGCCTTTGCTGAGTCCTGCCAACTAGAAGTGATTTTTTTCCTCCTTGAATATTTCAAATTATTCTGACCTCTCATCCATTTAACCACATCCCAATTTGTTTTTGTGATTTATGCAGATACCTCCGTTTAGACCATAAGCTCATTGAGGATAGGGATCATTGCTGTTTCTTTGCATCCTTTAGGACTTTATATACAGAGGACATACTGTTTGTCAAGGTTGAGTGTGTGATGCTATATTAGTTTTTCTGAGGTTCTTTTGTAGTTTTATTCTGTTTATTCTTTTCTGACCTTGTATAAGCTTCTCCAAGAAGCCTTCCCATTGCTCCTGTTAACTTCCCACCTTCTTTTTTCCTTCTTCACTTTTTTTTTTTTAATTTCTCATTTTTTTTCTTCTCCTCCCCCATACCAATATGGTGAACACTGCATGATGTTAAGACATGCCCTTATATGGCAGCACCCTAAAAATTAGCTAGAAGGAGAAAGATCTGGTTGGGGTTGAGAGAAGAGACACCATATGACATGGGGGATGGATGAGGGGAAAGACACCATGAGGCACAGTGCCATGATGGACTGACCCAAAGGAATTCTTGGGGTACTGGGATTGGAATAATGATAAAGGGGACAAGTTCAAGAATTTTGAGGGAGAATCTTTCAAGGTTCTATTCTCTTTTCTTTTTTAATTCTATCTCTGCTTTGGGTGTTAATCATTATAAAGATATATACATTTTTCTTGTGTACAGAAGCATGTTTATATTTATAGAACATAAACTGGATTCTTAGGTGCATATCTAGAAGCTCCCAGCATTCTTCCCTATTTGTCAAGTTTTCTCAAAGTGGAGGATGTGTAGGGACATATGTAACAATACGCTAGTGATGAGTTTATACAGGCTGAGTGTAGTTGGCAGAGAGACTGAAGTTTTGCCCTGAAATAAACAGAGAAGGACTCTGGTGGGGATCAGTTTAACCTCATAGCCCCACCTTGCTGTGTCTTGTCAGAAATCTCAATCATGTCTCAGGTTAAAATTTCCTCTTAAATCTGTCCATGGCCCAGGCCATCTTTGATGAACTCCTTTGGGTCAGTCCACCATAGCACTCAGCCCTATAGTGTCTTTCCCCTCACCCATCACCCATGCCATGTGATATCTCTCCTCTCATCCCCCTATCATGCCTTGTGATGTCTTTGTCCTTATGGCTAACCAATTCTTTTAGGGTGCTGTCAGCTAAGAGCATGCTCCAACTTCATTGAGTATTTCCTTTTTCCTGGCTAATTGTGAATTCACTAGGGAATTTGCCTTTTTATCATTAATTAATAAACCCCCCTTTTCTTGCTATATGTTCTCCCAACTATATTTTATATTTACTATTCCTGGTGACTATTGTACCTCTTCATTTTTCTATAATATTTTCTAAATAAACTTACTTTTTGCCAAAGAGAATGGCTATTGTTAATTCTTCACATGACCAAACCCCAACATTTAGTGCACATCATTCAGTACTATAGCCACATCATTTGCTATACCAACCACATCATTTCGAGGGCAAATTACTACATTATCTAAAGCAAACTACTCAGAAAAAATAAGGCTTTCTCAAGTCCTTTGCAATTCACTATGCACTGAAGAGAGCCTTCTACATCCAGAGAGAGGCCTGTGGGAACTGAGTGTGGACCACGACATAGCATTTTCACTCTTTCTGTTATTGTTTACTTGCATTTTTATTTTCCTTCTCAGGTTTTTTTTCTTTCTAAATCCGATTTTTCTTGTGCAACAAGATAACTGTATAAATATGAATACATATATTGGATTTAACACATACTTTAACATATTTAACATGTATTAGACTACCTGCCATCTAGGGGAGGGGATGAGGGGAAGGAGGAGAAAATTTGGAACAGAAAGTTTTTCAAGGGCCAAGATTGAAAAAATTACCCATGAATATGTTTTGTAAATAAAAAGTTATAATGATAAAAAATTCAAAAAAATTCATTAAACACTTGTTTTATTTTCCAGATACATAGATGTTTTATGTGACCAAGAACCAGAAATTGTAACTTATATTAAGTCTTCAATGATACAATGGTGGATTCTGCCAATGTCAATATTCATTAGACCACAGCATATCATTAAAGAGCACTAGACTGAATGGAGAGTTCCCTTATATTATAGCTCCAACCATGGTTTTCTGGAAAAAGGTGACTATTTAATAAGAAAAAATCTTCTGGTAAAGAGAACCAACATCCTTGAACAGTGCCTCCCTTCACTTTACTTGTGATAATGTAATCATTGTTTAATATAAAAAGTAACATCCTATAAAGGATAAATGATACAACTCATGAGCCTCAACCTGATTTTCTATTCCTTTGTCATCTTCTCTTTGTTTTCCAATTTTGGCCTAGAGATGATTTTAGAAGTCACAAATTCCTCCAACCTATGCTTTCCATCAGACATAGATTTAATAACTTCTAAGAACCCTTTTACTTTATCATTACAAGTTTGGAATCAGGAGCAGTTTTTTCTCATAGAAAGAGTTGCATGGAATGCCTTTCTTTTTTTCCCTTTAGAAAATACAGTCTTTAAATGTTTGATAGAATCTCATCCAGTCCTGTGTCTTTGTTTTTGTCTGGATCTGGGATTTCCTTGGCATAAGAAGCTTCAGGTGAGGAAACTGCCTTAATTAATACAGATTAGTAACGTCTCCTGCAATTTATAGTTTTAGAATTGCTTATAGGCTCTCAGAAATTAACTGATTGTCCAAGGCCATACATACAGTTAAAATTTTAGAGGTAGATCTTTCTTACTCCAAGACCAATTGATACCTACTTTGCTAAAATATCTTTCATTTTAAATGATAGTTCATTAATAACTCTGTTCAGTTTCTCTTTCTCAAATATTTAGTTATTGATTTCCTTTTTTTTCTTTTGAGTATTTTATATGTTAGTAAATATCTATCCTTTTTTTTATTTTCTTGGATTTCTTGATCTACATAGTTGGGGGATAGAGATCAGGATAGGAATTGGACCTCGGACTTAACTATTTTACAGAAATCCTGGGTGAGGAAATCAATGTAAGATACATGTTGTCTACAACTGAGAGGCGTAAAGGGTTGCCCAGAATCCTGAAAGGTTAAGAAACTTGCTCAGCAGTGATGACAATTTTGTGATTGTTTTTTGTCCTTTGTTCTTTTTTTAATTATAGCTTTTTATTTACAAGATATATGCATGGATAATTTTTCAGCATTGACAATTGCAAAACCTTTTGTTCCAACTTTTTCCCTCCTTTCCCCCACCCCCTCCCCCAGATGGCAGGTTGACCA
The DNA here is from genome assembly GCF_016432865.1 of Antechinus flavipes. NCBI lineage: Eukaryota > Metazoa > Chordata > Mammalia > Dasyuromorphia > Dasyuridae > Antechinus > Antechinus flavipes. The sequence continues at coordinate 297,105,198 of NC_067401.1, read as the reverse complement.
ATACATGTTAAATATGTTAAAGTATAAGTGAAATACAATATATGTATACATGTCCATACAGTTATTTTGCTGTACAAAAGAATCGTTGTCTTTTGTTCTTGAAGACAAATAACATTAGGGAGGTGATGGCATGACAGGTAATTGAATTGGATTTGAGTGAGGATGGACTTAGCAAGGTCATCTGTCTCACTTTCCCTGCCAAAGCCATCTGGGTCCAGTGTCCAGATATAGATCAGGATAACTGGAGATGGTCCTATATGCAGTAGGAAAACTTGGCTTTTTAAAGCTAAGATCTTTAACAAGTCTCAGTTTGACTGAGACAAAAAACTCTCTCATTGATTAAGGCTAGGTTAAGAACGAAATGAGGGAAAAAATTGATCTTATTTACTCAGTTAAAAAAGGGACTCCCTCTGGCAGGGGAAGACTCTCAGAGTTTTTGGCCAAAACAGCAACAATTGCTAGTTACATCCACTCAGAGGAAATTGGTCTAAAACAAAGACCAAATGGGCTTGGTTTGGGATCTTTGGTTGACCAATCAATGAGAGACAATGATCTGGGTTTAAGGCATGGTCCTTAAGCAAGAAATCTAGCCCTAGATATTGTTGGGGAAGGAAAAAAGGCAAGAGGGATAAGGGAGTTATATTGTGTTGTGTTGTCTGGTCCTCAATGGGGTAACATCTACTCACTGAGGTTGTCTGTCCTTAATTCTTGAAAATGACCATATTATACTTTTTCCCCTGGGAGACAATTGGGTTAAGTGACTTGCCCAGGGTCACACAGGCAGGAAGTGTTGAGTGTGTGAGATCAGATTTGAACTCAGGTTCTCCTGACTTTAGGGCTGGTGCTCTATCCACTACACTACCTAGCTACCCCCATATCACACATTTTTAAGAAGAGAACTGAACCCAGGTCTTCCTAGCTCTGAGGTCAGCTCTCTATTCCTGGAAGCATGCTGCCTCTTCTATATATCACGCTTAATAGTCTCTGATAATTTCTTTATTTCTCCTCCACTCGTAATATTCCCCTTTTCATTATTTTTACTTTGACAATTTCTTTTTTCTTTTCTCTACTATTGAATACATTTGCTAATAGTTTGTTAATGTTACTGTTTTTTTTTAAACCCTTTATTTTGTTTGTTTACTCAATTGTTTTCTATTTCTCCATTAATTGTGATCTTGGTTTTAATCTGTTAATTTATTGATTCTCTCTCTCTCTCTCTCTCTCTCTCTCTCTCTCTCTCTCTCTCTCTCTCCATCTCTCAGTCTCTCTCTCTCCGAACTCTCCCCACTCTCCCCCACCCCCACTTCATTGGTCTATCTTTTGTTCTTGAAAGGCATGTCTACTTCAGCTGAGGGACTGACCTTGGAATGAAGCTCAATTTCTCTTGTTTTTTTTTTTACATTTCATATTCCATTTATTTCTGCTGTGCCCCATCTTGCATAAAAAATCAAGTGCAATTCAAATCGGTGTTGTTTTATCTGAGTCCTTGTAAAATCATCTTTTTGTCATTTTATTTTTGGAAATTTACCAAAATCTTTCTCTGGGTAAGGCAAAATATATTTACTGGCTGTGGGGTGCTGGCAAGTCATTTAATGTCTTAGTGCTCTAGGCAACTCTCTAAGGCTATTGAAGAGCAGGCTAAGTGTTTTTGTCGGAAGAAATTAAAAGAAAATGAAAATCAAAGCTTCACCCTTCCCCCCCCCAAATCTCCATTCAAAATGATTATTATTAAAATTTGATATATTTTACTCAACTGGGAATTTTGTTCATTCCTCCCAAATGATTGATAAATGAAGTACTGCTTTGTTTTTTAAATTATTCATAATATGTATTCAAAGAATATGTGAGTAAAGTTTATTTTCTCTTCAGAGAATTTGGACATATAAAGCTCAAGAATTAAATTATTAAATAAATAGTATAAATTCAATTAAATAAAAATTGAAAAATAAATTAATTAAAATAAAACAATTAACTGAATATTTAAAAAATAAGACATAAAAGCAATAGAGAAATTATTGTATTGTTCATTTCTATCCTGGATGAAACATATTTGGGTGCTATTGAGATCCCTACATTTTAGAAGGGACATTGACAAATTTGAGGAATGGTGACTAGAATAATAGATCTGAAGCCCTGTAAATGTAGATTAGTTGAAGAAAAGGAACATACTTCCTGGAAAAGAATTGTCATGTGGAAAAGCAATTAGACAAGTTCTTATTTTAACCATTAGGGTAGGAAATGTTACTAAAATATATTACATATTTTCCAGCTTTCTTAAATAGAGCATTCTAAAAATAATTTAGCCTTTTGTTAAGTGATTCAATTTTTTATTATGAATGTGAACTGAATTGTGCTCTAATATGGAGATGAGGATTATTGTAAAGTTGTTGCTTCTTATATTAAATAGCTCCAGGATTGTGGAAGAAGTAGGAAGTGAGAATATTCCATGATTCCGACATCTTCACTGAAATTACTCTTTGTGCATCAGTTAGGTAGAAGAACATAGATTTAGAGAGTATTTGTCCAAACTCTTCATTATGCAGATGAACTGAGACCCACAGAGAGGGCCATGACTCTAAGGTCGTACAGAAAATAAATGGTAAAGCTGAGATTTGAACTCCTAATTTTGACTTCCAAATTCAGCATTCTTTCCACTAGACTATGTTTCTTCATGCAAATAGTTTAATGATTACATACCTATTACATATAGATTCACACATGTATGTATAACTACATTCAAATGCACACTGCACAGAGGTATATGCCCAGATATGTACTCGAAAAAACATTTGTTCAGGAATATGTGGATACTCTTGTGTTCATGCATACTGTAGAATAACATTCATAGAAATGTTTATAGAATCATAGATTTAAAATTGGAAAGGACTTTTAAGGCAATCTAGTCTAACTTCTTCATTTTTTTTTTTATGAAGTAACTGAGGTCCAAAGATGTCTAAAAATAACACAGATCATATGACAAAGATCATATTTAAAGACCTTCTGACTTTCCTGTGTACCACAATGCCTCATGTTCACATACACATGACATCCAAATATATTCATATGAACACCTCATTGGGGATGTAATGCTGAAACTTTTAAAATTTCTTTCTGTGCTTTACTATGTTGAGACTAGGACATCTAAGCTCTACAAATTTCTTGGGTGCAAAATTAGCATTTCATGACAGCTATTTGTTTCCCAGCTACTATTATCCCTTCCACATAAGACTTTCCCCATCACACTTTTGATAAATCCCCAATTGGCATAAGTAATTAAATGAGAATTTTTTGAGGAGTTTGGCTGAAGCCTTAGATAACTCAAGTTTAGCAGATGACACAAAGCTTTTGACCAAATATTTAATTCCAGTTTTACAATAAAGTACTGCAAATATCCCATAAAAAAAAAAGAAAAAAAAACAGACTTCTTCTCTGCTATAAAGGGAGGGCCAAAATATTTTATGTGGATTTTACAGATTGGAGGGGCACAGGAATAAGATGAGGGAGGGACACTAACTCACGCTATATAGAAGGGATAACTGTATGGTAAAATCACTTGAAATAGATACTTCCTAAACTTTTTAATGAAGAGATTAATTTTCTCTTTCTCTATAAATCCTTGTCACATAAAGAGAGTCACTAACTCTACTTTGAATTGTGGAAGTCTATTCTTCCATTCATTTGCATGAAATCTGAACTTCAGATTAATTCTTAGATTACTTACTCTTTTTTAGTTTTCCTCTTTGCAAAATCCCATAAATAGGCTTTTAACAAATATTTATACTTTGGAATGAAAAGTAATACATTAACCACTTATTCACTGAAAGATTGTTCTCATATTCAAGGGAATCAGAAAGTACTTTTGAACCAGAAAATGCTTTTGAAAAGATACCTGATTCTTTGACTTAAAATGGGCTGCTTTATTGAAAGGAATACTTAATTGAGAAATTCTATGTTTTACTCAGATAACAAATATGTGCATTGAGTGACCATATACAACCTTGTTTTTTCATTACCCAAATGAAATAATATGGCACATTATGTAAAATAGACTTGAAATATCACTCCAAGAAGTTGTATTACTATTCACACTGGATGCCAACTATCCTATTAGGGGAAAGAACATTTCAATCTAATTGACTAGAGACCATTAACATAAAGGAGTCTTTCATATGTTAGAAGATACAAAGATTCCAAGTATATTGTGGCTAGTTTTTTGGCATCTCATGGCATGATTTTACAGAAATTCTTAAAGGAAAGTGAATAGGGGGAAAATTATTTTAAATCTTCACTGTCTTATTTTCCAAAGAAATTTAATGTTGAAATGAATTTCTTTTCTAGTTTTTGTTATATATGGCCCCTGATCTATGAGTTTTTTTTTTTGTTTGTTTTAGAAATTATCACTTTGAGTATTGTTACTTTAATCATTTTCATTTATTATTAGGATTTAAATTCAACACTCAGAATTAGATGGATATATGCTTAATGATCTGAGGGTAGCTAGATGGTTCAATGGAAAGTTACTGAGCATAGGCCTGGAGTCAGAGAGACTCAATTTCCTGAATTCAAATCTAGGCTCAAATTTTAACTAGCTGTGTGATCTATGCCAAGTTACTTAACTCATTTACCTCAGTTTCCTCATCTGTAAAAAGAGCTAGCAAAGAAAATAGCAAACTATCCAGTATCTTTCCAAGAAAATTCCAAATGGATCATAAAGAGGTGGACATGACTGTTTTGTTTTGCTTTTTTTTATTTAGGTTACTTCTTCATTTTGGACCTCAGTGACAGTCTGCTTTATTGGGTGGTAGAAGACAACCAGTGCTTGTACCGATAAAAGGCTCTTCAATTATTACCTCTATGTAAGTGAATATTAAATCTATGTATTAATCTCCAATCTTTTCTAATGAACTATATTAATCTCCTAATTGTTTTACTGGCTTCTAGTGTTTTGCTTTTTTAATTCATTTTTCATGTTATTCTTGAAATAATTTTCCGGATGAACAGTTTTGATATTACCCAACAAGTAGTTGGTATTTAATGAATATGTTGATTATGTGAGTTATTGATATCTTTACTACTTAAAAAAACCCCAACAACCTTTCATTGCTCTCTATTGGCTAATCCATAAAATGTCAAGTTAATCTATCATTCAAGGGCCTCCACAATGTTTCTCCAACATATCATTTCAGCATTATCATACTGTACTATATCTCATGAACTCTTTGTTCCTGCTGAATGGGACAAGGGACGATTTCCCAGAGACTAGAGTTAAGTAGATCAGACCCTAAGCCTAAGTTTCAAGTTGCTCAGATCTAAAAAGGAAACATTGTTGTACATTGACCAACAGCCCCTTATGTGTTCCTAAAGAATTCAGTTCGACCAATGAATTTAAAAGTCAACAGGATAAGGGAAGGCTTGCGGTTTTTGGATATATAACCCAGCTTCTGCCTCTGTACTGGGCTATATCCTATTAGACTGCCTGGTGAGTGTGCTGGTCCACTTCTTTCAAGGACTCAATAAAACGCTTTTTGTTTGTATCTGGAGATGTCTCCAAGGAGTCATTCTGGGTAAAGGGAACTTCTGGCATCCTGTCCCACACAATTTATGGGGGCTTGTCCGGGATCACATGACTTCCCAGAGAGATGGTTGAGGTTCTGATATGGATAGGTATGTATTAAGAGATTTTTTTCCAATGGTCCTCAGAACTGGACTCTCAGCCTCCCTCTCCATGAAGTATCAGCTCAAGGCAGAGGCACCTAATAAAAACAGAGAGCAAAAGTAAAGTCTCTAAAGAAGCCCGAGGGCAAGAGGACAGTCAGACAATTTATGTGCCCATAATCCAGAGATAAGCACTTTGTGTGAGCCTTTCCTGTGCTCTTGAGCTGTCCTTAGGCTTAACAGGGACTCTGGAATCATTGGAGTCTTATTAAGGCTTAGTGATCCAAGGAAAGGGGTGACATCTAATAAGCTAGAAGGAAATACTGATAAATGGTACAGAGGAGGGCACTTTGTGTGACTGCTTGGTGGGAGTAACTCCACCAGATTTGAGGATCCAAATAGACAAGTCGGCTTTGTGTTTTACAGAATCACAAATCATTTGATTGGAGTTGCTCTCCCCAAAAAGGAAAACTTCAGCAGGAAAGGGAAGGAATAGTCCAAAACCAAATCTTAGGGCAAAAATCTAAAATTTGAATTATCAGGATATAAAGAGAAAGATAAAAAAAAATGATGAGATATTGCAGTTTTGTGTGGGGATGGGTCAGTTCTCTTCCATGTCATTTTTGTCTGTGTCCATGTCTTTGTGCAGAATGTCTGTGTCATGTTTGTTCTGCAAGCTAGATTGTGTTACCCAGAAAGATTTAAAACACAGTCAGCAAAAAAAAAAAAAAAAAAAAAAAAAAAAAAAAACAACAACAACAAAACAGCAACAACAAAACCTTTCTATGCCATAGTTAGAGTGCTGGGAAAGATTTTGTAATATCCTTGCCTTCTATCTTAAAATGGGGAAAAGCCTGACTTTTTCCTGTAGATTCTAGTTCTAGTCAAGCTGGGGGATACAAATTAGCTAATTAAATTATAGAACTTCTAAAATAAGATCTTAGTAGATTCTCAAAGTTTTGAGAGCAATGATTAAGGAGCTTGGCAATTAGTCATTTTAAGATTGCAAAATATTGGGGATAGTTCCAGAAATTTACCCCATTCTGAAATAAAGGATTTTAAAAAAGAAAAATTAGGTAAATAGCAATTTTTTTGCAAATTTTTCTTTGACTCCTATCTTGTCTGGAGTTCCCTTCTACTCCACTGGCAAAGTACCCCTTCATAAGGTATTGAAGGACCCTCTCCAGAACACTGATCTCTTAGCATGCCCTCCCCTCTCCTCCCTTCCCCCTTCCCCCCCTCCCCCCAGTCCTGAGTGTATTTTAATTGTGGAGATTGCTAACAAGATTGATATAGCCCAAATCCCTCTGTTTGCCAAACAGTTCTTACCTCAGATTAGATTAAGAAAAGACAATGTTAAAGAATTGTGGAGAAACTCAAGTTCTGCCTCACCTGTATAAATGGAAGAAGTAACAACAGCTATGGGGACCCTATACAATCTTGCCTAAATGCCTCCCCAACCCAGTTTGAGGTAGTGGGGGTCAGGCCCCATAGGCAGCTTTACCTTAGCCCTGGAACCTGAAACTACTATCAAAAGGAGATCTCGTCACCAATCACCCCAGCCTTCAGCAGATTCTGCCAAGCAACTACGTGGGAAGAATCCTGGTGCCCATGGCACATCCATCATGGCAGAGAGAGGTGAGAAAGCCAGTCAGCCACTGTTTGGTAAGACCAACATTCTCTATTTTAGTTGTAGATATGCAATTTATGTATGTAATTTATGATAAATTATTTTATCTCTGCCCAATTTTTTTTTATTTGTAAAGAGAACTAAAAATGATTATTATGAAGATCACATGATTGCAAAAGTGCTTAGCATAAAGCAAATCCTATATGAATGTTAATTGCTTTATTGGAAAATATTTGGAAATTATTGATTCATATTTGATAACTTTACATGGGTTTTTAGATGTGACCAATATACAATACCAATGTTGCAATAAATGATTTTTGAGTGTGTATGTAAACTAAATGAAGCATATTCAACTAAATTAAGGCTTCCCCAGAACTAGGAAGATAATGAATAGAGGAAAAATAATCTCTTTCTCTTTCTTTCCTGTTTCCTCCTTCCCTGATTGCAGTGGGAATACATGGAAGAAGGGATGAGAGGGAGAGAAAGAAAATATACTTAGTTCAGTGAAATTTGTTATTTGAATTATGATAATAAAAAGTTTTAAAGGAACTCTAATCAAAGCCCACTAAAGGGATATGTAAATTGTATTCTATTTGCCACTGACTGTGTTAACAGAAGATTTAAGAGTTTAGGAACTTTAGGAAAACAGAAAGGCAGTTCCCTGCTACTTTAAAAAACTCTGGGAACAAATAGCCTGCTTTTGAATTATCAAGAGTCAGACCTCTGAGGTCCCTGTCCTTAAAAACTGACACCTTAACGCTTTCCTGGCTCACAAAAGAGAAATGGTTTGTGTAAATTAGAAAATAACCAAAGCCTGGAACATTTAATTAGAATTAACATTTAATTAGAATCTCATGAACTAAAGATAAGTCCATTTTAAAATCTGTTCTATCTCAATTTAAAGAATTGTTTTGTTTTTATCCTAAAACAAAAGGAAAATATATTTAAGGGAATAAAAATCCCCCCAGAGAACTTCCAAAGTTGTAACAGCTTGAGGACAGAATAAACTCAACATCTTAAAGAAGGTGGAATATTTATTTAGCCTTGCTAATTTCATTTTATAATTTTTTGTAAATGTAGTTTAGAGAATTAGGTATTTTCACCTTTGCTAGAAAATTAAGAGGAAATTACAATTAAGACTATTTGGCTATTACTTATGAAGAGTGAAAAGAGTTAGGAGAGGTATCAAACAAGCCCATAAACATTAAGAATAGTTGAGGTGGGCAGCAGCAAGCTCATTTCCTTCCCTGGGTTTCTATCAACTCCCCTTTATTTAAAAGCTTTCCAGTTTTCTTGAAACCATCAGGGTAAGCAAGATCATCAGTCCTGAGAAATGAGCCTGTTTAAAATGTATAGTTCCTAAAAAGGAATGTGTTTCCTAAGAATCTATAAGCTTGTTCAATGATTAATTCTTTGCACCAGGATGAGTTTAAACAAAATCTCCTAGGTGTGTAAGTCTTGATAAACTTTTAAAAATAATATATCTAGACCTAAAGTTCAATTAGTAGAATTTGCTATTCGAGATAAAATCTTTTGGGATTGTAACTGATATTGCCTTAAGTTTTGAATTTGATTGCCTGATCATTAAGTCAGTAACCCACCATCTGGGAGAACTGCCATAGTTACTCAGAGATGTGCCTTCCTGAACTGTCAAAGGTGGATGTCTTATCTGGGAAAGACCTGGAAGGACAATCTTAGTCTCTGCTCAAGGTCAGATCCTTTTTTCTCAGTTTCCCAGTTCTGTTTCTTTGTTTCCCACCTGATTATTTCTGAGCCTGGCTATGAAGTGGAATTATTACTACATGACTAGTTGTCAAACAGAGCTAAGGATGTTTTCTCCTGTGAAGGACCTGTTTTGATGCTATTATAATCATATCTCTGCTTCTTCCTCTTATAACAAATTCTGTAATCAGAGTAAGTGGTCAATAGAAACTATGACCCCAATACAAGTATCCCAGAGAACACACAATGCTTTTCTACTTTAGATCTTAAAGATGCTTTCTTTTGTGTACCATTGCATAAAGACACACAATTTCTTTTCAGCCTTTGAAGGGACACATCCAGGGGAACATAATCCCCATCAATTAACATGGACAGTCATGTCCATAACATGAAGGTAGCTCAGGGCTTCCATCAAAGCCCCCACATATTTGGACAAGCACTGGCTATCCAGTATGTAGATGGTATCTTGATCTGCAGCCCAACCCAAGAAGCTTCTCTGGCTGCTGCCATAAAAACCCTTAACTTTCTGGCCTCCTAGGGCAGTAGTTTCTTTGTCTAAAGGCCCACATTGCTGATCAGTCTGCTAAGCATTTGGGAATTAATTAACTCCCATATCTAGCAGACAATTTTATCACTCCCTGAACCTGCCTCAAAGAAACAATTGAGTATTTTCCTGGGCATGGCTGGCCATAGGCTTCTCAAAGAAGCTTAATGTCTTTGGGGTAACCCTCCTGTCTTAGAGCAGTGGTTGCTATAGCCCTTCTACTTGAGGAAGCCTCTAAGCTCAACCTAGGCCAACTCTTGGAGGTTCTAATTACCCACTAGATTCAGAGCATTTTAACCTTCACCAGAATTTTCGAATTGGGAAAAGGAATGAGAGTGAACATTTATACTGATTCCAAATGTGTTTCATGTTTTGCATGCTCATGAGGCATGAAAAGAAAGGAGACTTCTGACAGCAAAAAATAAATAAATATTTCTCCCATTAAATATGGAGGGGAAATTCTACAATTATTCCAAGTTATCTGTTGACCTAGAGAGGTTTCTGTTGTGTTTTGTAAAGGACAAAAGAAGGGGGATTCACTTCAGATCAAGGGAAACAGGGTTGCAGATTCACCTGCTGGTGCTGCTATCCATTTGCCCCTGATTATGGCACCTTTAAGTTCCAACTCCTTGACTCCAAAACTCTTTCATAGGCTCCCAGGAACAAGCCCTTTTTAAAGAAAAGCCCTTTAAAGAAAGGGGAGCACTCTTTCTCCTTGTGGATAATTTCAAACACCTTCAGCCCAACTTCTAGTCCCTGAGGCCAGCCTGTGGAAACTTCACAAGCTTCTCAGTTGGAAAAAAAATGCTCTTCAATCCTTGTGAAATGTTTTTACTGTTTGGTAGGAGAAACAATTAAACAGGTCTGTCAGGCCTGCCCAGTTTGTGCTCAAGTAAATCCTGAAAGGGCTGTTAATCACCCCCCAATCCTGAAGCCTAACCAGAAGAGGGGTACATACCGGGGAGGACTGGCAGACAGATTTTACAAATATGCCCCTTAGAAGGGGCTTCAAAGTGCTTTTGGCTATTGTTGATGTCTTTACTAATTGGGTAAAAACTTTTCCTCAAAAGACTGAAAAGTCTCAGAGTTTTTGCTAAAGGAAATCATACCCATTTAAGAATAATTGTTATCTCCATTCTGTGTGTCATTCTCTCTACTCAATGCTTAATACTTTTAAAGGCACCCTAGGGCATCTTAGTACTCCTTAACTTGTTATTTATTCTAGAAAAAGCTGTGTGGATGTGAGACATTCATGATAACCTCATCTCTCTCCCCTCTCTTCCTCTGGGTGGGATCTTGGTTACTGTCTCTAGCAACTCCCATACTAACTCCACTTTTGTTTAGGTTTTTTTTTTTTTTTTTTTTGCTCATAGTTGGTCCTTGTATTTTTAATATACCTGCGAGAGTTATTTCTTCCAGACTCCAAATCACGAAATTTCAGCTACTTGGTCAACCTGAAATCATCTGCTACCTGATTCTGACATTCAGCACCCCCTGGATGCGACTGATACCATCTACAAATCACGTGTCTCCCCTTTTCAGGCTGCCTGAGACCAATCTATTGGTCTGTGATAGCATTTCCAAGACAAATGGTGGGAATTGGTACAATCAGAGTCTCTGGTTCCTGTTTGTTGCTTTTAAGCTGCAATATCCTTTCACCTGCTTACCTTGCAAATTGCATTTAATCACTAGAACAGTTCAAGATTCTTTAGCTAAAAGCTTTCACTGATGTGCAAATGTTGGTTCTGAATGGTAGAGGGTGGGTTACAGCTCATATTGAAGAGAGGGACAAGCTGAAGACTTAGATAAGGAGGGGATGTCCTAGAGGAAGAAATGTATCAGGATTGGTGTGAGAAGTCTTCAAAGGTATGGAATGAAGAGGAGAGATTGAATAGTAAAAGTGAAGATTTCTCAGAGATTGTAAAGTAAGGTAGATCAGACCCTAAGTCTAAGTTTCAGTTTCTCATGCTAAAAAAGGAGCCGTTGTTCATTGACCAACAGCTCCTTATGTTTTCTGAAGAGTTCAGTTCAACCAATGAATTTAAAAGTCAACAGGATAAGGGAGGACTTGATTTTTTCGGCTATATAATCCAGCTTCTGCCTCTGCACTGGGCCACACCCTAGCAGACTGCCTTGTGAATATGCTGGCCCACTTTTTGTAAGAAACAAATAAAAGGCTTTCTGTTTATATCTGGAGACGCTTCTGAGAAGTCATTTTGGGTAAATGGGGGTCTAGCCCACTGCGAAATTGGACTGCTTACTCTTCTCTCTGATTTTGCCCTGATCTCCTATATCTTGTGCCAGCTCCTATATGTGGAATGTATTTCCTTGATTACTTTACCTATTGGAATCTATCTCTTCCTTTAAGGCTCAAGGAAAGTGTTTTCTCTTTGGGAAGACTTCCCCAATCACTATTTTCCCCTTGCCACTGAGCTGACAGTGAGCTTTCTCTCCTCATATTCATTGTAGTACTGTGTCTAAAGTATTTAGACAAGTATTTGTTATTTGTATATGTGTCATATGCCTTTATTAAATTTTAAACTCATTCAAGGCCCAGATTACATCATTTTTCATTTTGATTAAGCTTTGTTATTCAATCATGTCTAATACTTTTGTGACTCCATTTGGGGTTTTCTTGGCAGTCATTTCCTTCTCCAGCTCATTTTACAGATTAGGAAACAGAGGTAAACAGGGTTAAATGGTAAGTGTCTGAGACTGGAGTTGAACCCAATCTCCTTAACTCCAGGCTTACTACTCTATTCACTGCACTAGCTACCTTCAGTCTTAATTACTAGTAAATCCAGAGGTTTCCCAAAAAGCATCAACCTCTTTGATTTCTCTGCAGCATTTGACACTGTTAACAATCTCTTCAAAACCCTTTTTCATTTGTTTCAGTCTTAATTCTCTTCTAGTTAAGTGCCAGGAAATGAATGAATACTGAATTGAATTGAATTAAAAGAACAAAATACAGGCTTCAAGTAATGGAAAGTCAGATGTAATTCTAAAGTGCTATTTTCTTGTTTTTGGGGGGTAGGAGAGAAGAAGAGGGAGGAGAAGAAAACTAGAACTATGGGACAGGGAGCTCCCTTTACTGAGACAGATTGACAGAACCCATATCGGTTGACTTAAACTTAAATAATTGACTGTATCTTAAAGTCTTAAAAAATTTGTTTGGGAACACTGAGGGGCTGTCAAATACCAGGCAGTTGTCAAAGGCAAAATTTGAACTTGTGTCTTTCTGACTACTAAAAATACTGGCTTTCTATACATCACTACACCATATTTCTTTCCTCTAAGTCAACATACTACAAATGATTCAAATAAAAAAATATATATAGTATAATCCAAATACTTCAAACCTTTAAACAAGAAAACCTTGTTTTCTTGGTGTACATACTCCCTCTGCTGACAAAAATCAATCCTTTCCTTTATCTTTTTTTTTTTTTTTTTAAATACTCACTGTGGCTAAAATATTCCTTTCCTTGGTTCTTCTCTAGTGATGAACCTCTTTGTTTTCAAGTAGATTTTCATTGATATTTTTACTTTTTGTATCTCCCACATTTTCTATTATATTCTTTCTCCTTTTCCCTTTTAAAAAGTTACCTTTTATAATAAGAAAAAGCAGGGTAAGGAAAAAATCAATAAAATTAATCAACAAATTAAAAAATCTGATGTTTTATGCAGTGTGCCATCCCTATGAATCCCCACTACTACAAAGGAAGCAGGGAGAGATTTTTAAATAATATCTTTGGGACCTAAGCTTACTTATTACAAATATCAAGAAGATTTTGTTGTCCTTTCATTGGTTTGCAGACTTATTCTGGCTGCTGCATAACAAAATTTGGCAGGAGAACAAACCTGACTATGTGAACATCCAGCTGTACCTCAGTCAAACTGATGAAATGCAGAAAATAATTGGTGAAAAATATCAAGCATTGAACTCTAGACTTTTTTCTGGAAGACCTCGATGGAATCTTCTCTTTGATGAAATAGCCAAATGTAACAGGAGGAAAACAGTTGGTATTTTCTGCAGCAGATCCAATTTGATTTTTAAGACTCTTCATGTACTGAGTAACCAGAGAGAAAAGATTTGAATAGACATTACTTTTTTTTTTCTTGCCTGGTTTTGCTTACTTCATTTTGCATCAGTTCATATAAGACTTTTTAATCTTCATTTTATCCATCATATTAATAAGGTTTATGAAATATTCCATTTCATTAATAGAGAGAATGGTCTGTGAATAATTGACATAGTTACTCAGTGGACCTCCTCTTAAAGCCTAAGCTAGATTTTCTAGAAATTGTACTCTGTGGGTATAAACTTCAAGAATTTTGAAATGAGGTATCAAAATAGGAAAGTAGCTTGTTGTGGAGTGGACAGAGTAACCAGCCTGGAGTCAGGAACTCTTCATGAGTTCAAATCTAGCTTCAGATACGAAGCTGTGTGACCCTGGGCAAATCATTTAATCCTATTTACCTCAATTTCTCCATCTATAAAATGAGCTGGAGAAGGAAATGGCAAATCCCTTCAATATCTTTGCTAAAAAACAAAAACAAAAACAAAAATAAAAAAATAACCAAAATGGCTCCCAAAGTGCCTGACACAATTGAAAGCACTCAACAACAATAAAATATATGCAAAGGCTGTCTCTCCATTACCATCTTTCCATCTACCTCAACTCCAATAAGACTGTTATCATCTTGAGAGTAGGGTCTATTCCTTTTTAATTTTTCTAGTACAATGTCTGTCACATATTCAATAATTTGTGTTAATTGATTAATGATTATGGCTCTTCTACTAATTATGTGACTTTGAACAAATTACTTGATTTTTCATATGCCTTATTCACAGGGCTGTTGGGGAGAGCATATATGTACAAAAGCATTTTACAAACTGGTTTTATAAATTATAAAGAGCTATCTAAATGACTGTTACTATTAAAAGTTCCCATAGAGGAAAACCAAAAAACAGTGCCATGTTACTAAGTTAATTCCAGAAATGATTGAAAATTTCTAAACAAATACCAGAACAAAATAAGGAATTCCTATATTAAGGTTCTACTTTGTTTTTTCTGTAGTTCAGAAATGCCATCTGAGGTTTCTTAACAAAGGTACTAGAGGACTTTCTGATTTCCTTCTTCAGCTCATTTTATAGATGAGGAAACAGGCAAACAAGGTTATGTGCTTGCCCAGGATTACACAGCTAGTAAATGTCTGAAATAAGATTTGAATTCATGAAGATTAGTCTTCCTAACTAGGTTTGATATTCTTATTTAATATGTCACCCAGATGTCCCATGTATATGTGTATATGCAGACTAGATTCAAGATAGTTTGGAGAGGATGGAAGGGCACTAGCCATTTGGGATGGTATTTTAATTGACTTTTGAAGAGATTCTTGTGAGAACACAGGGAAATAATTTTCTTCATGCTTCAATTTCTGCATCTATAAAAGCTGCCATCTATGGTTTCTGCCAGCTCAAAGTCTGATCTTATAAAAGGCACAAAGGCATACAGGACATAGAATAACCATTTCTAAAGTTGTTGGGATAGTTTAATTATTTTAATAGAAAGATATTTCTAGAATATGAATTCCTCCATTAGAATGTGTGCTTCTTGAGGCCCGAGACCATGTTTTTAGTTTTTGTATCCTCAATATTTAACACAGTGCCTGGTCCATATTAAGTGCTTACAAATGCTTGTTGACTGAGATGATAAAACAATTTTCAAGTAAAATTTATAGTATACTATTTAGAGTTTGATTTAGAATCTAAGAAGATGTACTCCTTACTCCCTACAATGTTCTGATTTTTTTTTTTTTTTTAGTGTGGAAAATTCCATCTAATAAAGATAAAAACCCAGTCTGTTACTTAGCTGCTTCAGGAACAGAAAGATTAAGTGACTTTCATTCAGTAAGTTTAGTGTCAGAGGCAGAATTTGAACTTGGTTTTCCTGAGCCATAGAAGAACCTGAAGTGATATGGTCCATAGGGTCATGAAATTAAGACACAACTGAACAACTAAACAACAACAAACTGAGCACTTTTTTCATGATGCAATATTGCTTCCCTAAAATGCTCCACAAAAGTAATATCAATTACAACAACATAAGGCATTGAAATACTCCTTTTCAAAAAACTAGAATTCTGTGTTTCACTGTTGGTCAAGACATGGAAAATCTGTGAAAGATGTTTCAAAGTATACAAATGACTGTATAAAGATAGAGAAAGATGATAATGTCCTAGGTTTTTCATGAAGGAAAGTAGAATGAACTAGATGCCAAGTTATGAATGGAAATATTCTCTTTCTGGGATAAGATATCCTAAGGACAGTTGAGAGATGTGATAGAGCTGCCTCTGAGATTAGTAAGGAGTTCAATCAGGGTCAGTGATAAGGAATGTTTCAAGTTTTAGGAAGATCTACAGGTCTTCTACAGATCTACAGATCTAACTATAGATGGATAGTTAAGGCAGATATCACAGCTCAAGGTTACAGCGAGACTGGCTTGTTCTGAAGTTAGAAAAATTAGGAGTTTGAAGAATGGAACTGACTGCTCTTTCAATGTGCTATTCAGTAAGCTTAATGAGCCCATTTCCCCCCAACATTTTTATTTAAAGAAAAAAGAAAAGAAAAGAAATCACACATGTAATATTTGAAATATTTTGATATTTTAAAATTATCTTCATCATCTTTTGCCTCGATTTCTGAATTCATCAGTCAAAAACATGGCGTTTGCGCTAAAGTTCACTTCTAATGGGGAGGCTTATTTTCTAGAACTATCAGGTTTTTTTTTTATAAATTTAAATTTTATTTTATTTAATAATAACTTTGTATTGACAGAATCCATGCCAGGGTAATTTTTTACAACATTATCCCTTGCACTCACTTATGTTTCGTTTTTTCCCCTCCCTCCCTCCACCCCCCCCCCCCCACCAAGATGGCAAGTAGTCCTATATATGTTAAATATGTTGCAGTATATCCTAGATACAATACATATTTGCAGAACTGAACAAGAACTATCAGTTTTAACAGCTAAACCAACCCCACAATATTTGTCTCCCTCTCTCAAGTCTTTCCCCATTTCAGTCCTCCTGAACTTAACTGCCAAAGTAATTTTTCTAAAGTTCTGGTCTAATTATGTAATTCCTGCAACTCAGTCAAATCCAGGGGTTTCTTATTATTTCTAGGATCAAATAGAAATTCCTTTGCTTTGTATTTAAAGGTCTTCACAACTTTCCTACTTCCTATACATCCCTTCTTATATGGTATTTTTCTCCAGACTCTACTGGAATAGTTGCTATTCTTATCATGTTCTATCTCTGATCTATGGACTTTTTTATTGGCTATTCCCAATGCCTGGAATCCTCCCTTTTCTCTCATCCCCATTTCTTAAAATTCCTGGCTTCCTTCAAGCCTGTGTGCAAGAGACTTTTCTCAGTGCTGCTAGTGCTTTTCCCACTAAGGTCACCTTGTATCTATTTTCTGTGCATCTTGTACATAGATATCTATGTTTTGTACACGTTACCTGCCCAGTAGAATGTAAACTCTGAATATAAGGACAGTTTGTGATTTTGCTTTGTATCCCAGAACTTACCACAGCATCTTATACCTAATAAATGTTTAATAATTGTTTGTTGCTTGTTGTTAAGTACAGTGGGTAGAATTCTGGACCTGAAGTCAGAAAGAATTGAGTTCAAATGTGACCTCAGATATTTACTGTGTGACCCTAGGCAAGTCATGTAACCTTTGCCTCAGTTTAGTTATTTGTAAATGGAGATAATAACTGTACCTACTGTACATTCTCTGGTTAGTACTTCCTATCCAGGGTTATTGTGAGGATCAAATGAGATAATAATTGTAAGGCATTCAATACAGTATCTGACAAATAGTAGGTATTATATAAATATCAGCCCTTCTTCTTGTTCTTCTTGTATTTTTTCTTTCTTTCTTCTTCCCTGCCTCCCTCCTTCTCTTTCTTTTTCTCTCCCTCCCTCCCCTTTCCCTCCTTCTCTCCCTCCTTCCTTCTCTCCTTCCTTTCTTCCTTCTCTCCTTCCTTCCTTCTTTCCTTCCTTCCTTCCTTCCTTCCTTCCTTCCTTCCTTCCTTCCTTCCTTCCCTCCTTCCTTCCTTCCTTTCGTCCTTCTCTCTCTCTCTCTCTCTCTCTCTCTCTCTCTCTCTCTCTCTCTCTCTCTTTCCATAATTTCATCTACTAAGGTTTTCTCTTCATTAATACAGATCATAACTTCTCCATAACTTTTTAGTCCTGTGTCATTTTTTCCTCCCATAAATCCTTTCAATGTTTTGGAGGTTTCCTTTCTGTTTTTTAGCATTCCTATTTGTTTATATATTTACTCTCCTTTAATCTCATTTTTTATAATGTCTCATAACGATTCTCATGTAAAAGTCATGAATATGTTGCAGCCTTCTTGTATCCATATTATATCTTTCCATTGCCCTTTGGGTTACTTATAATTGGATTTGTTTTTCAATTTTTAATTGAATTTTAAATTAAAAAGAAAATCCTAATATGCATAATTCTCCCCAAAGCCTGAATTAATGGGTGGGAAATGATTTTGATGTGTACTTAGAATAAGAAGATAGTTACATTCAGGTTTATTACAGAATTTTCAATGATTGAGTAATTCTTCTGTAGAGAAATTTTATCTGACTTTTTAAAAGAATCTTTTGGGCTGACAAGGTCTTTAGCCCTAGAATATCTGTTTTTTTGTTGAGTTTTGTTTGGAACTCAGGTTTAACCATTGTTGGCAAGAGAATAGTTTGAAGCACTGACCTTCTGGAATCACTAGGGACATCCAGTGGAAAGGGGAATCCCCAGCTGGAAACAAGGGAACCTTCAGTATAGCTAACTTCAGACTAGCAGTTATGTACTGGCACTAACTTGGCTCTGGAATGGAATTCCCTGTCCTGTGAGTGGAATCACTGTTTTGGGCATCCTGAACAAAACAGCAGCCAAGGCTGAAATGAATACATTCATGGATTGTAAGCAGTAGCAACCCTGTGGAGGGAGCCAAAAAAAAAGCCAAGCTTCTCTGGCCAAGCAAGTGGGTCCTTGCTAAGCTTCCTTTCATCAGGAATTTGATTTTGCATATCTTACAGAGTCATTGCAAAGTTCCAGTGCTGATCAGAAACAAAAGAATCTGAAATTAGAAAAAAAGGAAGAAGGTCCCAAAGGCAAATCTTGGGCTAGATTTAAAATTAAGGAGATGCAATATACCAGATAAAAGACTGCTGGCACTAAAACTAAAGAAGATATTTGAAATCTTAAAGAGAATTTTTATTCTATTCATTTATTAGACTACTGCGAGTCAAACCTGACTCTGAAGCCCTGTGAGTGTCTCTCTGATTTTCTCAAAGAATGTATTGATTATATATATATATAAAATCAGTTCACTTTAATAAAAAGGAAGTGGGGGGGAGGGAGGGAACTCTATGCAATTATACCATTTTGGTTTGATTACAGATTATATTATACCTCCCTCTCCATTGGTTTTATTTTTTTAATGTATAATTAACAACATTTCTCCTTTCAAAGAGAAATAATTTCAGGGATATGATCTTTATTTGTACCAGTGGAGTACTTTCAAATACTATTAGAACTGGAAGGATTTAAACCACATGCTTGTATGGTATTATATTAATCTCACTATATCCTAGAATTTCACTAGCTCCGTTTACTAGTTTCATTCCAATGGAAGTTGGAAATTCCATTCTCTGGTTAGTACTTCCTATCCATCCATCTTTACTAGTCCTTACTTGTATTACTAATTCTAGCAATCAATTTGATAGAATCATATCAAAGTTCTGTATTTAAGTCTCTAGAGCTTACTTAACTATGGGAAGTTCACTAAAGGTCTTTCACTCCTGTTTTTCCTTGTCATGGTGACCAAGTCCAGTGTGACAGGGATGACAACTACATGGAAAATCCCTCAAAATATTTTTGCACTTTTGCACCAATCACATGTCCAATAGGAGTAGTTGACCATCTTATGATCCTGCCGATATAGTATTTTGCTTATTTTAGTTTATACTTCACATACCAATCAATGAAATTATTCTGTATTTGGTATAATTATTACAGAATGATTGGCCATAGAGCCCTATAAAAATAGGACCCTGAATGCAGGAAGTTTCTAGTTCATGAGGAAGATCTGAGGTCCATTTCATTAGGCAGGATTATGGACCTTTAATAAAGTGCCAATGACTCAGTACTATGCCTCAGTTTCTTTTATTGTGGATGAGATAATTTTAATCCCCACAGTAACAATGAATCAGACATCTTTACAAAATGACTAAAACTACAAACTTTTAATGTTTGTTCTTGTAGTTTAACTTTTTTCTAGTAAGCACTGTCCCAGCACTATTTACTTCCTTTTGCTGTGGAAAGCCCTATTTAATTTTTCTATGACATACCTGTTAGGGAAAGGGATCCAAATCATCTTTACTTCTGCTTCTGAGTACCTGAGTCAGGTATTGGATCTAAAAAGAATCTCATTTTTAATAATTTTAATTGACATATTAAAACATTGTATAATGCTTTGGATGTCTAATAGACATTTGTTGAATCATATGATAAGGGAATGAAGATACAGAAAAATGTTTAATATATGTTTGAACAAATACATTGTAAAAATATCTTCAAGATCCCAGCACTGATAGGAATTTAGAATAAAATACATGCATCTGGAGACCATATTTTATGATCCCAAAATTGAGACTTATAGTCTAAAAAAATTACATTTTTTTTGCAAAGTTAATCAAAGTACTTTTTTACTTTGAAGTTGGTACTTTTAGAAATGGGTAGTTGGTAAATGTTTAAGTTATAGAAAAAGAATCAGAATACTTTCTTGTAAAAGATTGTACAAGAGCAACACTGAGGAATGGATAGAATGCTTGACTTAGAGCCATGATTCAAACATTGCTCCTGAAATTTACTAGTTCTGTGAAATGTGTAATTCTCTTAACTTCCTGGAGCTTCAGAAAAGTCTGCAAGACTGTAAATTATAGGAAAGATGAATTCCCATGCCAATGAAATCACAGGTCATTGATATTAATTTTTAATGAGATAAACAAAAACAGGTTTCAGAGGCCATCTGAATGGACGGTAAGTGTGTGATGAAGGAATAAAAGGATTTTTGAGATTAAGGATGGATTCAGAAAATTTCTTACATATGATTGTGTATAATGGAACAGATTCCAGCAATTCTTAACCTTTTTTTTTTTTTAAATCATAGGCTTTTTGGCAATCTGTCTATGAATCCCTTCTCAGAACAGATTTCAAATATGCAAAATACAAAGGATTACAAAAACCAAAACCCCAGTTATATTGAAATTAGAATTTTTTCCCCCATCCAAGTTCAAAGATCTCCCTGAAATCTCTCCACAGATCCCCTAAGTGTCCTTGGATGCTAGGTTATGAACAGCAGGGATAGAGTAAATGCTTTTTGGAAATTCCTTCCCTAACTATGATCAGATAAAAAAAAATTCCTTTACATTCAATTTACTTTCAATCATCAAACATGTATTAAATTTTTGCTATATCCAAAGCAATTAATTAGAGAGAATAATAAGGTCTCTGCCCTCAGGAGGTTTATAATTTTGAAGATAATATGAAGATGCAAACTATTATAATATGTAGAGGGCTATGTGGGAGGGGGGGATGAATAGGAGAGTCTACCTATAAGAGGCAATCTACTCCTGCTTAGGTATCATTTGTCTTGCAAAAAAACCTATGCTTGTATTTGCCAGTTTACTAGCACCAAGGGCAAGGCTAAGTGCAGTAGCAGTCAATACAAATATATCCACAAATATTTCTTCAGTCAAAAAAACTGCACCAAACCTTCTTCCATACCACCTACTTCAATAGCTTGTGCCTTAATAAATTTTTCTTATGCTGAGTATACTGCTCAGAGCATCCTTTATAACAAAGAAAGTGACCTATGTCAAGCATTTCTCCCTGGTTTATGGATCACAATATTAATAAGCAAGGGATTATTGAAATAAATTATCTCTGGTTGTACTATCAATGATCCTTATATGATAATAATTTATGTGGGGATACCCTTGTGGGGAAAGGAAAATTTTGGTTCACATTTCTCTCCACTGAGTGACATATTCTAAAAACAATAGATCAATGAATACATTACAATATTATATTCTCTAGACTTCAGACAATTATATTGCTATAAAGATGTGTTGTACTTTGGAAGATAATTCATTAAGGCCATCTGTTCCCTTTTGAAATTTTCATTCAAGAATAATGATCTGCATATATATTATTCTCATGAAAATGACAAAGTAGACATTTGTCTTGATAATATTTGATAAACTATTTGCTCTTTTGGCTATAATACAGCACTGTTCATGATTTTGTCTAATATATTCCCACTTTTCAGATATCTTCAAATAGATCTCTCAGTGCTTTCAAGATTGTGTAGTACCCATCATGTATTTCTTCTGTGTGTACTTAGTCTTGTTTTGGTTTTATCTTTCTTAGCCATTTCAGTTTCCTTGAACAATAAATTGGGTGTGAAATATTAAAATATAATGGTATCTTTATTGTTACCAATAATAATTTAAATATATCACTATGAAAATGTTATCAAATTTGTCCCATAATCTTGTAATTCCTCTTTTACTTTTGATTATAAATATAATTGGGATAATTTGACTTAGTTCCGTCTTATTATCATCTTTCTGTGATTGATTTATATAAAATATACTTCTGTAGAGAATGGTGATAATCATAGTCACTATCTTTTTCTTAATCCAGGGACTAAACCTCCACTTATTTCTCTTCATCTATAGCATAAAGTTTTATTCTGATGTTTCATTGTGGTATGAAGATGACCTTGAATTTTTGGAAGCTATGTAAGTAGCATTCAGGCTGGCATGATTCTGCTCCATAGCCCATATCATGAGTAGTAAAAGTCAACCCTCTTATGCTCTCTGTTCTGTCTAGATCTCTATATTATAATTCCAATAATACCTGAAATTACAAAGGTTATTTATATTGCAAAGCAGTAGATGTGAGAATAAGACTATAGTGGAATTCAAATGGAATAGCCTAAGCATGAAAGAAGTATGCTATGAAAATCTGAAGTTTTCTATCATATTTCAACCTGAGTAATATATATTAAAAAAAAAGGCATTCACAGAGTATATTACTGTGAATATACTTCTCAAAGTCATATCATTTCAACTTGAGGGAGTGAACCCTGAGGATTTTGTTCAGTTCCAGGTATGAGAATTGAAGAATATGGTAATGATGTCTTACAAATCCTAAGCACTGAATAATTACTTATTGAGTGGAATAAAAGGGAGAGGGCTACAATGTTGCTAATTTGATTATCCTTAGACTTAATACTTTAAAGATCTGTTATTTCATAGGAGTGAGTATTCCCTCCATTGTTCCATGAGAGACTTACTGTGGCTAAAAATTCATTGCTCTGTAGCTCTGTGTAACAACTTAGCTGTTTTTTTTTTGGATAAAAAGAATAAAGTATGCATCTCAGAGACTTGGCAGTGGCAATTACCAGTCATAATAACTGAAAGAGTAGAAAATCAGAGAATACAATAAGAGAAGAAGCAGTTGATATCATTTTAAGCTTTTAAGGAAGTGACTCAACATATCCCACAATATTCTGATTTTTCAGGTCAAGACTAAAGACCTGACAATGGTAGAGTTGGACCAGAGGTATATGAATAAATGTTACATTTACTTTGAGGTGGCGGAAGAAGAAGACCTGACCTTGGATCATACTTTTAAATTTAATCTGCATTATTCCCCTTCTGAAGCCTAGACAATCAACAAAATAATAAAGCAAGCCCTAGTTTGCAATGTTCGCCAAATCCTGAGATGTAGATGTTCACATAATAAAATTTATCAATGAACTCAACTGGTGAACTGGCTTCAATACATCATTGATTGGAATTAATATTTTCATTTTCTTCTAATTAAAAGTATTAATATATAAGATGCATTTTCATAATAGTAATTGTTTTACTTTCCCATATGCAAATTAACTGAATTGTCTCAAGCAAAGTCTAAGCCTGTATGGGTTAAACACAACTTATTAAATTATAAAGATAGCATATTCCTATTTATATAGAATGCTTGGGTGATTAACCAAACATCCTGCCCAAAAAAGAACATATCTACACAGGAATAGAATCGATAAGAGAAAGGAACATATTTTGGAAGTTGCTTTTTTGAACAAATAACTTTACTCACTATATTTCTTATATAAAAGTAGACTGCAGAAAATGATTTTTATTTTTATTTTTCCCAAGTAAATAGGAGTTTATTGTAAACTTTATAATTTTGCTTCTAAGGAAGGTACTATGTAGCTGAGTTTGGGAAGAACAACACTTATCTAGAATTGTTCAGAAATGCAATTAAGTCTTATACAACTATATTCAGGTATTCAATGGGCCTAGGTTGGGGGAAGAAAAATGGTCGCATTCTTCTGACCACTTGTTCCACTCATTGGCAGCAAATGCTTTCTAAATAGGTGATTTTCTTGGTAGATAAGCAATCTTCATGAAAATGATGAAAGAAGCCTACTCACAAAATTGACATGATAGGCAGAAACTAAATTTATTGGAGTTAAATTTGGAAGCACAGTTAGCTGCCTCTCGATCTCACTTCAAAGTAGAGGAACCTGGTTGCTGATTAAACCATTCTGCACTGCAATTCTGTATGTATTCTGCCAGGCTTTGGGACCACTGATAATCTGAGGGTGTGTCTTAACAATCAGGAGAAATTCAACAAAGGACAGTCCAACTGGAAGATTCTAGTATTCTGTTATATTCAGGAAAAGCTTCAGCTTCTTGTGAGGACTACAGCACTCCAGATAAATTACCCCATTTCTCCATCAGCTCTGTAATGTTTAGTTGGTGAGGGGACAAGATGATATGTGATTATCTGCTTTGGGACCTTTAATATTACACTGTTGAGAAAGTGAAGGAGGAAAGAAAAGAATGCAGGTTGGCAGGGAAAGGTGTGGATCATCATATGGCCAACTTTACATGTTTATCATGTCCTATAATAGAAATGGGAGTGTACAAATTGAAGGGAGAGTCCTTAGAATAAAGTTCTTTGAGGTTCATATTTGAGAACAATATTATGTAGATTATACATTGCTGACAGACATTCCATAAAGACTAAAAATATTCATGTAACAATATACACAGGTAACAATCAAATGGATAAAGAATACCTATTGTCCAGACAATAGGCAGCTCATCAAATTAACTCTTCAGTACATGTAACTTGAACATATAATGGCTATGGACAGTGAGCTTATTTCAGAATTGAAGAAGAGGTAGACAATGAACTAAATCACTTTTGGAAAATTCTACAATCCTTTCAATAATCCCAAACTGTTCCCTGATACAAAAAACCCATCTCAGAATAATAATAACTATGAATAATAACTTCTGTTCACCTAGCTTTCATGGTTTACAAAAGACTTTCCTTTTAGTAATCCTATAGTTTAGATCAGGAAAGGAAGAATCAGAGATATTAAGTGATTTACTCACAGGGACAGATAAGGCAGAGAATCAATAAAAATGTAAGCAAGTCCTCATAAACAAATTTATCACCCATTTGCCAGCTTCACACAAAAGATCTATCTTCCCCTTATTTTTATATTCCCATCAATGGAACCATTATTTTCTGAGGACTTTTCCCTTGTTCTCATTTTCCTTCCTTTATTCATCCTTCTCATCAGTCTCCTTTGTCCGACTATCTCTCTTCTTTTGCATTACTAATGCCAAAACTTCATATCAAGATTTTTGGTAATATCCACTTCTAGTCTTCTCCTCTTCCAATCCATCATGCATATGCCAAATTAATCTTCCCTGATTACCATCTTTGTTACATTTTCCAGCAAAAAATTGTTAATGTCTCTTCACTGGTTGAAGGATAAAGTTCAAATTCTTTGACTAGGAATTCAAATAAACTAGCTCCAATCCAACATCTAACCTCCCCACTGTTTCCAAAGTATGCATTCACTCCAAGTCTTTTTGCTCATACTATTGTTCCTATTTGGAATACTGTCCCCCTTGCCTCTGCCTAAAGAAAACCAGGCTAAGCTTCAGTGACCAGCTGAAATCCATTCTATGTTACAAAAACTTTGCTGAATTCACTGTCTCATAAAGAACTACAGGGAGGCAATATGATTTATAGAGCAGTGATATGGCAGAGTGGAAACAACCCTGCCAGATTAGAAGACCTAGATTCTAGTCCCTGGTTAACTGCTGATTCGCTGTGCGATCCTGGTAAATCAACTAATCTTTTTGAATGTCAGTTTTCTCAGCTGTGAAATGAAGAGCTGCTCTCTTCAGGTTCTTTCCAATTCTGAAATTCTATAACATAATATTAAAGTTTTCTATATATTCCTTATCTCCTTAACTAGGGAGAGTTTCTTGAGTTAAGTTAATCATAAATGAACTATTAATTTGGGAGAGCAGAAAGATTTAGGAGAAGTGCAATGAATGAATGATAGTGTTAACCATAGAAAAGACCTATCTTTGATCCAGAAAGGCAATGACAATGATGTTTTGGCTATATTCTTGCTCTTTTTAAGATTCTTAAGAATGTACTGGGTCATCATTAGAGTTTATCAAATTTCAAGATTTTTTGCATGCAAATAAAAGGAAACTGGGACGCAAATGTATGACATTAATCTCTAATGTAAGGTCAAGTACTCCATAGGGTTAGAAGGTTGGTTATTTGTCCTTCATTCTCAAAGAGGACCATGACATCAGGTAGATGATACCATGATATGCAAGTGAATTTGGTTTAAGTGAGGGAGGACTGTGTAAATTCACTTGCCTCCCTTTCCCTTCCAGAACCATCTGGGGCCAGTGGCTACCAAGCATTGAACAATACTTTTTTTTTAATGTGATGTCATATTTGTTTATGTTCTAAAGAAGCAGTGATTGAATTTGTTTCCATAGCAGTTAAAAAAATATAGTTCAGTATGGAATGCTGAGAAGGGTGGTAGATTTGGAATCTGAGACTTGGATTTAAACCCTAATTCTGCCACCTTGTTACCTGTGGGATTTTGGATAATATACTGAATTCCTCTGACTCTTAATTTATTCATATATAAAGTAAAAGGTTTGGACTACATGATTTCCAAGGACTAGATTTATGATCCTAAGATCTTATTTGTGAGGAAAAAAACAAAAACAAAACTTGGGACTATTGATTCAATGTATGCATTTGCAATATATCTGTATGTTGACCTTTCTGCTAAAATTTGAACCCCTAAGGACAAATACATAATTAATTAGGGCAAAGTATTAGGTTCCCCCCCCCAAATCTACTTACATGAAATAGCTAAACCATTATGCTAATGAATTGCTCAGTTGAATTTGAGTTGGAAGGGACAACCTGGCTAGTAAAGGTGTTTATCAGTCGATTGACCTCCTGTAGATATTAAGCAAGAAAAAGGATTATAATCTGTCTTTTTTAGGAAATATAAGACTCCTCATATTTCCATATATCTATGATAAGACTAAGTTTTAAAGTACCTGGCACATTCTTTGCATGCATTAAACAAGTATGTTTGTTCAACTGAATTGAATTCAATTGAATTCAACATTCAAGAAGTGAGGAACAACTGTACCAAGAATATGAAATACATGTAATTCTTTTTCTGTGTAATCTACAAATTTAATCTCATTAGTGTTAAATTAAACTAGCAAATATTTATTAAATGCTAAGGCTGTATAATGAATTCTGTTAAATTTGGGAAGCTTGGGGTTTATTGATGCAAAATTTAGATGAATTATGGTCTCTGACTTTAAATAGCTTATGATCCAGTAAGCAGAGGAGAACTGCTTGGTTCTGATAATCAGTCAACAAGATCAAACACATACTATATGCCAGGCATTGTAATAAGTGCTGAGGATATAAAGAAAGGCCTTTGCAAAAAGTGGAATTTTCCCTAAGTATTGAAGAAAGCCAAAGAAGCCAGAGGTGGAGGTGAGGAGATTGGGAGACAGTCAATGAAAAGACAGGGAGATAAGAGTGTCATTTGGGAGATCAAGATGGTCAGTATCACTGAATACTAGAATAAAGTATACGAAAACTGGAAAAGTAGGATTAAAAGTTGTTTGATTTTAAAAACCATTCAAAAGCCATTTTGCACAGTGATTAGGGTCTTTAATATTCAGAGCTTTAGTTGAATACTTTCCCAGGGAATTCCTGTAATATATTCTGATAATATTAAGTTTGCAGTGACTCTTCAAGGCAGTGAATAGGGTACCAGGTATGGAGTCAGGAAGATCTGATTTCAAATCCAGTCTCAGACAATAGCTGTTGTGATTGTGGACAAGTCCCTTAAACTTGTTTGCTTCAGTTTCTCATCTGTAAAATGAGCTGCAGAGGGAAATGACAGACCACCATAGTAGATTTGCCGAGGAAATCCCAAATAGAGTCATGGAGAATTGGATGTGACTGAAACCACAATAATACTTTTAGAAGAAAGAATTTGTCTCAAATTTCCATTAGTAATTAGTAGTTGTTTAATATTTACCCTATGTGGCAAATTATAGTTGAAATGTTACATTTTTGCCTCCAAGTAAAATTTAATGTGGAATAATATTTATTTTTTATTTATTTTATTTATTATAATAATAATAATAATTATTATTATTATTATTATTTAGTGATCACCTGTAGGAAACTCTTCAATAGGCTGGTAAATTTTCTTTTTTTTTTCTTCATGTTTTAATATTTTTATTTTCCCCAGTTACATGTAAAACAATTTTTACATTTGTTTTTTGAAAACTTTGTGTTCCAGGTTCTCTCCCTTCCTCATCATACCCACCCTCCCCATTGAGAAGGCACATGTGAAGTCATGCAAAACATTTCCATAAAAGTCATGTTGCAAAAAGAAACATAGATCCTCCCTCAAAAAAAAAAAAAAAAGGCCCTCAAGAAAAAAAATATAAATCAGTTCTTTCTCCAGATATGAATAGCATTTTTCATCATAAATCTTTCAGAATATTCTTGGATTATTATGTTGCTGAGAATAGCAAAGTCATTTACAGTTGATCATTTTATAATTTTGCTAGTACATTTTACTTTGATTGAGCTCATGGAGGACTTTCTAGGTTTTTCTGATAGCATCCTACTCATCATTTCTTACAAAACAATACATTCTACAAGAATCACATACCACAATTTAATCAGTCATTCCCCACTCAATGGACTTCCCCTCAATCTCCAATTCTCTGTCCCTGAGAAAAGAACTACTATAAAATTTTTTGCACATATAGGTTCTTTTCCATTTTTAGAAATCTCTTTTAGATTCATGTCTAGTAGTGGTATTGTTAGATCAAAGGATATGCCCTTTGGGCACAGTTCATATCTTTTGATCATTTATGAACTGGAGAATTCTGTCAAATGTTCTACATTACATTCTGCAGAACCATCTTTCATCAGATTGAGGAAAAGCAGTAATCTTGCTGTGGGACTGAACTATGGATTGTAGAGCTAGATTATTAATATCTCTGACCCAAAGAAACCAAAGATATGCTTTCTAAAAGGAATGAAATCTGGGCCATGGATCCGGAATTATATGTATACTTCAAAATTACCCTGGAATCTAGTCACCACAGTCACATGCTACTTTAAGTTTTACAAAGCACTTAGTTCAAAACAAGCCTGGGAGGCTTTTCTCTGAAGTTCTCTGAAGCACGATTAACCCCATTTTACAGAGAGGAAGAGAAGAGAAGTGAAATTACTTATCTAAAGTATGCAGCTAGTAATTATAAGAGCCAGGATTTGTCTCTAGGGAGTGGGATGCTGGATACAGCTGAACAATTTTCAGTGTGGATATATATTTACAACTTGGAATCAGCAAAAATTACAAATCAGGACTTAGTTTATTGTTTTTGTTGATTTCTCTTTTAAAATGATGGAGAAAATGTTAATAATGCAGATTAGACTTAAATATGTATCATATGTACCTTCTATTCATTCATTTATTATTCATTTAAAGAGCTAATTGTTAAGCATTTACCTGTATAATCTAGGTTTCCTTCTTCAAAGTTCAAAGTTATCGGTAAAATAAGATTCTTAAGACATCATCTGGGAGAGTAGATAGAAGACCTTGTCTTAGTCAGAAATACATGAATTGAAGTTCTGCCTTTGACACAAACTGCATGACTGTTGGCACATAACTTAATTTCTCATTGCCTTGACTAACTTTTGAAGACTGTAACTGGTGGCCGAATTTCTGGTATTAAGAAAAGGATCCCATTGTCTCTCCTTTCGAAAAATATACATTACAAAATTCTTTAGGTGTTTGTCATGATACATAAAAATGCCAAGACAACCTCAAACAATTGGTATGAAATCATACTGTTCTATCGAGAAATAGCTTGGTAGAATGTGTCTAGCAAACTGTTCTTAAAGGCAGAAAAAGCAAGTTTTGATTCAATTATATATTGGCTATTTGACTATGGACAGGTCATTTAACTGCTTAAGGCTCTAGGCAACTCTGTGAGATCCTAAGTGCTGGAAGAATTTTAATTTTACATCAGCAAAGGCAAATTTCTCATTTGGGGATTCCTTATATCAATGAAAACACTGATCCAGTTCCTACTCCTATCCCACATAATTCTGCCAAGTTTATTCAAAGTATGTCTGTTCTTTAGAAAAATGCCAGTGTTCCCATCTTCAAGGCTAAGGTAATACATTTTGGAAAATACTATCTGGCAGTAGTAGCTTGTGGAGGAAAATTTCTAGCAAATTAAATTCTTTTTCATTTTTAGAACTAATCACAACATTGAATTTTTAAACAGATTATTCTATGTTGGAAAAAAGTATGAAACAGATTTTTGATAAGAAGTGTATTAATCTTGCTTGTAATTTTTCCCTTGCACTCACTTCTGTTCCGATTTTTCCCCTCCTTCCCTCCACCCCTTCCCCTAGATGGCAAGCAGTCCTTTACATGTTGAATAGGTTACAGTATATCCTAGATACAATATATATGTGCAGAACCGAACAGTTCTCTAGTTGCACAGGGAGAATTGGATTCAGAAGGTATAAATAACCCGGGAAGAAAAACAAAAATGCAAGCAGTTTATATTCATTTCTCAGTGTTCTTTCTTTGGGTGTAGCTGCTTCTGTCCATCCTTGATCCATTGAAACTGAATTAGCTCTCTTTATCGAAGAGATCCACTTCCATCAGAATACATCCTCAAATTGTATCGTTGTTGAGGTATATAATGATCTCCTGGTTCTGCTCATTTCACTTAGCATCAGTTCATGTATCTTGCTTATAATTTTAACTGAATATAACTATGCATAGATGTGAAATCATGTAATTTAGAATCCCTCTTAAATAATTCAACTTTGGAAAATTTTTTTTTAAAGTTTTCTTAGTTATGGAAATACAATACAAGCCCTAAACTCTTCTTGTTAGGAAAATAACTTGATGGTGAAGTTGGCACATTGTGATTATTTTATGAATCAATTATAAGCACTTTTATATTCAATGCTAATAGCATTCACACTTTAGTTAATATTAATATTTGGGGTTTTTTTGGTTAATAGTTCACATATTCATATTTGAAAATAATTATAATATGAAATGACATCAATTTGAAATACAACATTTGTAATATAGCAAGGCAATTTTCTACATAGTTTTAGAGGAGAAAACTTGAGAAACATGCTTTGGTCTTAACTATATCATTAAACATTTTATCAACAGAAGCTGTTTTTGGTAGCTTAACTGTTGATAGACATTTTATATATAGTGTACTATCATGGCACAAGCCAACCATGTAATTTAAAGACAGAAAGGAAGTGTTGCCATGATCTTCCAAGTGCTTGCTCCAAAGTAAAAGTAGATATTGCATATAGTCTAGTCATGAGGACTCTTCCAGGTAATGTTCTCCTTTATTATCAGAATAGTGGAACTACTAGATTCAGAAATAACATCATATGTTTTCCATAATGCTCTTTTCCCAGTTATTCATCATGTGTATGATGTCTCCTTGGTTCCCATGTTGTATTGCTTGCTGGTAGGAAGTATGATTAATATTTATACTGGACAGTGAGTAACCTCTCATTAATCCTGTTCATAGCTGTGGTCTTACTGTTTCATTTAATGGTAACTATGATAGAATAATGATGACACTCTATTATTTGTCATTCTTTGTCCCTTTCTGTTTCCTCATCTTCTCTCTCTTTCATTTTTCTTCTCCCTTATCTCTTTTCCACCCAGGTCATTTCTCTGCATTTCATGAACTGCTTTTTAGATTCAAGGGTGCCTGACTTGGTAAATGCCTTATGTGCCCTGCATTTTCTGCTCTGTAAACACAACGAGCAGTTGTTTTCCACATAGCCTATTTTGCTACTGGTTCAATGCTTTTTCCATTTTGAGATCTCTTAAGGATTTTTCTATCTTCTTTTCCACTACAGTATAATGTGATTTATAGAACAGAAGAAAAAAAAGTATGAAAGTACCAAAAAAACCTCTCCTTTTCTAAATAGAATGACACACATAAAAACAAATGAAAAAATTCATAATGGGTCAGTTTGAGTCCTCTAGTGAAACAAATAAAATGAAGATTTTTTAAAATCAGGTAATTACAGCTCTGAAAATATTATGAATAACATATGTATGGCTTTTGGCACATTTAACTTTCCTAGACTTCAATTTCCTTATCTACAAAGTAAGACAATCTTATACTAGGTGGTCTCTGAGCTCCTTTACAGATTTAGATCTATGCTCTGATTTATCTTTGTGAAGAAGGTATATGCTTCTGTGTATATGTATATGCATACACACACACACACACACACACACACATATATATATGCATATTTGTTAGTTTTTGTATGAATTCATTAAATATCTTGGTAAATTTTTCTAGATAGAAATGAATTTGAAAATATGTGTGTTTTTTTTTTTCCTTCTGGCATTCTAGATATTTCTCTGACATAATATTTCTACCTTTAGGCAGATAGATTACTCAGTGAATAGAGCACTTGGCCCAAAGTCAAGAAGATCTGATTTTAGATCTGACCTCAGATACTTACTAGCTGTATAATTCTGAGCAAGGAATATAACCTGTTTGCTGTATTCCATTGGGGAAAGAAATAGAAAACCACTCCAATATCTTTGCCAAGAAAACTCCACAGACAATCACGAAGAATCGGAGATGACTAAACCACAACAATATTATGTATTTGCATATTTATTATCCTTAGTATAGAGTTATTAAACATCTTGTATAATTTTTATGGTTAGAAATTAATTTGAAAATATAATGTTTCTCTGGCCTCCTTCCTTTTAAACCTGTTGAACAGGAAACTTTGAAAAAGGGAATACATGAACTTTGAAGTTACATGAGCTCCCTCTGCTGTCCAATTTGAATACTTAGACTAGAGGACAATATTTTCCTTTGAAATTTTTTATGCCTCCAGATACTAAAACTCTGTCTTTATCTAATTATCTCAACCAATATTTTTTGCTGCTTCCCTTTTATCTTTTGAAACTAAAATGTTAGTTATTTCAACCCAAGAAAATTAAATGCGGGGAAAATGTGGAAAAGTACTATTTAACTTTTAAGTTGGTTATTATCATACTATAGTTTGTTTATTGTAAAAATATGTCCAGCATTATGTTGGATAAATTAATGTGGATAGCCTCTTTAAAACACATTAATTCTTAGTATCTTCCCTATCTTCAGCCTATATAATCTTTAAAAAATTATTACTCATAGAGGAAGTTACAAATGCCAGGACTGAGGCTCATTTTTGTAATTTTCTTTGATGTGTTGTTATAGTAAAAGAATTCATCACCAAGCTTCCTAATGATCTTTTCTATATTTTGCTGAGATGGGCATTAGAATAAAAACATAAGCTCATTCCCTGAATTGTCCTTGAAGTGTTTTCACTGTGGCAGAATCCACCATAGGTAGTGTTCCATTAGTATAGTCTCTATCCTGTAATTAAGAATCAGAATAAAACTAAACGTACGTTTCATATTCAATGATCAATTGAGTAGCCACAGTTCTGGAGGAACTAAGTCTAGGCAAAGAGAATATGTGCCTGAAAATAAAGAATAAACTGAAAGCTTATGTATTTTCCCTCATAATCTATAATAGATCAAAATGTTACCAGATGATTTGGGAAGGTTCCTTGCAGTGGAAATACTTTGTTTTTCAGTTTCTTCAGTCTTGTCCCAGCCCTGATAAATGCTTCTTATGTGACCTTCTTCATGATCTCACTTGGGTTTGTTTTTTTTGTTTTTAGCAAGGATACTAGAGTAGTTTGTTATTTCTCTCTCCAGCTCATTTTATAGATGAGGAAACTGAGAGAAACTTAACAAGGGTCACACAGCTAGTAAATTTCTAAGGCTAGATTTGAACTCAGGTCTTCCTTATTCTAGGCTCAATCCTTTATCTACTATACTATTAGCTGCCCCTGGCTTAAATATAGGAGGACATATGAGAGATTGGTTACAATTTGTACCCATTGGAAGGAAAACCATATTTGATGAACCCACAGAATATTGAAGTAAATATAATAGCTGACATTTCAATAGCACTTTAAGGTATGCAAAATTCTTCCTTTATCTTATCTCATTTATTTCCCACAATGAATTCCAAGAAGATTATTTCAATTACTTCTGGGGAAACAACTCTGGGGGTAAGGATATTAAATTACTGCCATTACTGTCACTTTTTTTTTTTTTTTTTTTTTTTACCATGGATCTCTATTTTCATCCTTTAGTGAATCACACATTGAAGTATCTAGTTGTTGTTTATTTAGCTAGTTATTGATTGTTAGTATGAAAGCCTTGGCTTAACAAGAACTTTTTCAATTTGTTGGTGGGAAGAATAATGTTTTTACTAAGGAGAGTAAAATGATCATTAACTCTGTTTATAAGTGTGATCCTATTGCCAACTTGGATAACTTGTCTCATAAAACTGGAGCTTCAGGTAAACCAGAAATTCCTAAATTACTGGAGAGGAATTAAAAATCTGATGTAATGGGGAAAAGTGTAGGATAATAGAAGTTGTCTGACTGCCACATTTCTGAGATGAGATAAAGACCATTTATACTTGTGGTATGGACTGATTCTACCCTTAATTTAAAATATACTATGCTTCCAGAACAGTGCCCTATACAGAGGATGTACTTTAGAAATATGGAACTGAGTTGGTTGTCATTCAAGACTCCATTCCACCATTTCATTTTAAACCACTTGAGTGCAACAAATGAATAGGTTCTAACTAAATGAAAGGAGTGTGTGTGTGTGTGTGTGTGTGTGTGTGTGTGTGTGTGTGCACGCGTGCATGTGTTAAAGGGTCAGAGTAGAAGATTTGAAAACCAGTAATACTATATTCTCAGAAACATTCTTTGTTTCACCACACAGTGTCACTCGCTTCTCACATAGTCAGCCCTTGGCTATTGTACAAGGGAGTGGAGCCTCAGAAAAACCAGCCTAACCCCCTTCCTAATCCTTTCCCCCCTCAATGAATTTTGCTAACACCCTGTAAGGTAAAGTGGTGGGGTCAAAGTCATTGTTTTATGGAAAATGGATCCAGAGCCTAAAGAGACATGGCCTAATGGGTGATGATTATTTCAAGATGCTGACCTTTCTAGTGGATGTCCGTGATGACATTTTAGTATTATCTTACATTGGCTGTACTACTGGAGTTGTGCCATTCATCATCGGATATCTTATTGAGCTGGAATTAGGGGATGTCTTTTTCCATCACGTAGAATGCCCAGAAAGATAAAGATGTAAAGTTGATCCCAGCAGAGAGGTTTCTAGGCAGCTTGTTCACTTAACGGTTTTCAAAGATGATAGATTAGGCTGATTTTAATATGAAAATGAGTTATTTTATCTTCTATTAAGAGTTAAGTTCAGATTACATTAATTTCCCTTCCCTCTACTCCACTTGGTACTACTATAAAATACAAGTTGATTTTTCTTTTGGTCTTTATTTCATTACCAGAAACAGGTGACTTTGTTAACAAAACAGTGCTCTCAGATAGCATGTTCACAGTATCCTGGAAGGATCCTTATAAACTAAATGGACCTGCAAAAAATAGTTTGTGACCAAATTGCAATCAATTATCTACCTCAAATTCCTAAAACTCTTTTAAATCAAAGTAAGCTCCAAATGGAAAAGTTTTCCCTCTATATCAGTCATTTTTATAATGGGGGAAATATATATATATCTTCAAAGTACAGTAAACCTCTTCAATAAATATGAAATCCATGTCTAAGGTCAATCTCCAAGCTCAAAGTACTGAAATTGTGGAGAAAATTAACTTTTCAGGATCTTGCCTGTCACCCAGAAGAGATAGCAAGAGTTACTCTGAGGGTGTTGAAACATTTGACATTTTAAGAAAACCTTACATCATGATTCCAGGAAAAACCAGTTTGCAGTTGGATTGGAAGCGTCTGACTAATGCTGACCTCAACAACTTTTGATTTGCAGTCCAGAAGGCAAGGAATATCACTTGTGACCTTTTATGCATATGATTGACAACATTTATATTCTTCCGTGATAATTATTGCCTCTAGGTTGCCATTTAACTGCCTACAGGTATAAAACTGGCCATCTAGATGGAACAGTGGAGAGAGTGTCTAGTCTTGAGTCAGAAAGACTCTTTAAGTATTCAAGTCTGGCCTTAGACACTTACTAAGCTATGTGACCCTGGGCAAGTCACTTAACCCTATATGCCCAGTTTCCTTCATCTGTAAAATGAGCTGGTAAAGGAAATGCAAACCATTTCCAATATCTTTGCCAAATATGGTTATGAAGAATTGGACAAGACTGAATAATGGTCTGAACCACAAAAGTTATTAATTGTCACTTTACTAAGACTCGTTTCTGATTATGTTCTAAAGATTTCTGAAGGGCTGAGGACTTAGCCCACAAGGTTTCTTTGACTACATTTCATAAATTTGAAATTCATAATTTGTAAAATATGGGGAAATAATTTGTTATAATAAAAGCCTATATTAATATAGTTTTATACCAAGCACTCTCCTCATAGCAATTAGATGAGATAATTCAATCAGTATTTGTGCTTTACAAATGAAGATGCAGGGTCTCAGAAAGGTGACTTACTCATAGCCACATGGCTGAGTCCATCCAAGTTTTCTGATTTTGAACCAAGTATTTTTTCTTTCCATTGTACGTCACAATGACTAACTTTCCACTGCACCTCTGCCATTTTGTGTATTATAGAGAGTCTTAGGGAAGGAACTATAAAGTCTGATCTATTCATTCTAAACATGACTAATACATGTTTGACTTTTCTGGAGAGTGGCCATTTTTTTAATGGACTTTGTCATGTCACTATCCATAGAAATTCGTAAGAATTAGACTAGATGCTTTCTAAATTCTATTCCAAATCCAAGTTTTTGTAAAGCAATCTTATTGTATCATCATTTGATTGGAAATCTACAATGGCTTCAAACATGTAACTCTTAGAAAGAAGTTTTATATTGGATGATAATAGTACTTTAAAGTTTGCAAAGTACTTGGTATATAGTATCTCATTTGCTTTTCATAACAATGCCATAAGATATGTGCTAATATCAACTCCACTTAATAGAGGTTAGAATAGAAGCTGAGATAAGTTAAATGACTTGCCTAGGATCACACAACTGAAAAATATTTTAAACAGAACGTGAATTCAAATTTTTCCAACTCCAGGCCCAATGTCCAATCAATTATTCTATACTGTTTATATAATAATATCTATACTGAAGTTGCAGGATATTAAAAAAATCCACATAAATCATCAGCATTTCTATACTATCAACAAAATCCAAAAAAACAAGAGATAAATTCCATTTAAAATAACTATAGACCATATAAGATATTTGGGAATCTACCTGTCAAGACAAAACCAGGAACTATATGGATACAATTACATAAGATTTTTTTACACAAATAAAATCAGTTTTGAAAACTAGAAAAATATTAATTACTTGTGAGTAGGCCAAGCATATAATAAGAAGGACAATTCTACCTAAATTAGTCTACTTATACAGCATCATACCAATCAAACTCCCAAAAACTTATTTTAAGGAACTGGGAAAAATAATGACAAAATTCATCTGGAAAAAGAAAAGGTAAAGAATATCAAGGAAATTAATGAAAAAAAAATGCAAAGGATAATGGCCTAGCCATAGCCAACCCTAATACTATATTATAAAGGGTCAGTCATTTGATACTGGTTAAAAAATAGAGTGGTGGATTAATGGAATAGGTTAGTATACAAGACACAATCAACTATGACTATAGTAATTTATTGCTTGTTAAACTCAAAAACTCTAGATTTTGGGATAAGAACTCACTATTCGACAAAAATTGTTGGGCACACTAGAAAATAGTATGGCAGAAACTAGGAATAGACCAATATCTCATATACTGTACCTAGATAAAGTAAAAATGGGTACATGATTTAGACATAAAGAGTGATACTTAAACAGATTAGGAGAGGAAGGGATAGTTTACCTGTTAGATATTTAGAGAAGGGAGGAATTTATGACAAATAAGAAATAGTGAATATTAAGAAATACAAAATCAACAAATTTGATTACATTAAATTAAAAAGTTTTTACACAGACAAAATCAATGCAGCAAAAATTAGAAGAAAAGCAGAAAACTGGGAAAGAACTTTTACAGCCAGTGTTTCTGAAAAAGGCCTCACTTCTAAAATATATGGGTCAGATTTATCAGAATACAATTCATTCCCCAAATAATATATAGAAAAAGGATACAAACACTTTTCTGGTGAAGAAATTAAAGCCACTTATAGTCATATAAAAAATGTTCTAAATCACTATTTATTAGAGAAAAGCAAATTAAAATAACTCTGAAATATCACCTCACACCTATCATATTAACTAAGACTACAGGAAAAGAAAAGAATAAATGTTGGAGGGGCTGTGAGAAAACTGGGTTGCTAAAGCATTGTTGATGGAGTTGTCAACTGATCCAAACATTCTGGAGAGTAATTTGGAACTATGTCCAAAGGGCTATTAAACTCTTTGATCCAACAGTGTCTCTATTGGAAAAGAGGAAAAGGATTCACATGTGCAAACATGTTTGCATCAGTCGTTTTTTGTGATGGCAAGGAATTGGAAATTGAGTGCATGCCCATCAATTGGGGAATGGCTAAAGAAACTGTGGTATAAGAATGTTATGGAATATTATTGTTCTATAAGAAATGATGATAAGAAAAGAAATTCTGATTTTAGAAAAGCCTGGAAAGATTTACATGAGCTGATGCTGAGTGAAGTGAGCAGAATCAGGAAACCACTGCACACAGCAACAGCAAGTTTGTATGATGATCAACTAGGATATACTTAGCTCTTTTCAGCAATTCAGTGATCCAAGGCAATTCCAAAAAAACTTTGCATGGAAAATGCCATCTAAACTATGCATATCTTCACCTTTTTTTTTCCTTTCGTTTTTTCCTTTCTTGTGTTTTTTGCCTTTTGTCCTGATTTTTCTTCCCCAACATGACTCATATGGAAATATGTTTAAAATGAATGTACATGTATAACCTATAAAATTAAATTAAATTTAAAATGTCAAAATAAAAAATAACATGTATGATGCCCTTCCATTATTGTAGATGTACATATTGTTGTTCTTCAATTATATGAGACCCTGTGGACTATAGCATCTCAATACTGTCTATGGAATTGAAAGATACTGGAGAGGTTTGCCATTTCCTTCTCCAGTGGATTAAGACAAACAGGTAAAATGACTTGCCCAGGATCACAGAGCTAGTAAGAATATGAAGTTGGATTTGAATTCAGGTTTTCTTAACTCCAGGCCCAGCTCTTTTTCCACTGAGTCACCCAACTGCCTCAGATATACATATACCTCTGCATATAGATAAATACATGGAGATTAGTTATTACTGTGCTTCATTTAATAATTTTAAAAATAGCATTGTCTATATAATGTTATATTACTTAGTATTGACATGACTTTGCAATTTCATTTAAAATAAACTTGACAAATTCTCTTCCATTTTTACTGTAATAATGAGAGGGTAGTTTAGATTATTTTCTTTTTTTATATGAAATATATGCAAGCTATTAAGCAATATTATCAAGCATTTAACAACTGGATTTTGATAACAAATGCTATAGCTTCATAGGATTTAGTCACTCAATAATAATTATTGCCCTTTAACAGTTATTGAAATTTATATAATACTTTAAAATTTATAAACATTATCTTATTCAAGATTCACAACAACCTAGTGAAGCACACACTACAGATATTACAATATTTATTTCATAAATGAAGAAATTGAGGCTCAGAAAGATGATTTGTTATTGAATACCAGCATTCTAAGTTCAGTACAATATACACAATTCAATTCTGCTTCAACATGCCCTACAACACTAAAGCATATTTTCTTGAGTTTTGTCACCATTTTATTCAAAGAAAACATAGCAAGACATAGTAAAAATTAAGCCCGTCTTGGAGTTAGGACGATCTGTGTTTAAGCCCTGTCTCTGACATATACTAATTGTGTGACCATGGGAAGTTATTAAATCTCTCAGGATGCCAGGTAACTCTTAAGACTGGAAATTACTGATGAGTTTCCAACATGCATAAGATGAGGGAGTTTTATAAAAAGAAGTTTTCTATACTGATAAAGCCACAGGTTTAGAATAAATAAAAATGGAAAGTAATTGACATAGTTTTTTAAAATAAGATAAATATTAGATTAGATTGGTGAAGGAGATAGTATTGCCTTTTCTGAAAACCTTTAAAAATTCATATTTTTCATCATGGTATAATTAGGTCTGAAAGAGAGGTCTAAATAATCACTTAAGGTCTTACAACATTTTGCAATTTCTACTAAAAATTTCCTTTCATATCACATTGTGTTATGGAGGGGACATGGATCCTTTCCTAAGGCTATAACAGCAGAAAAAAGCTTTGGAAGTCTGACAGAATAATTGATTTTGAGGTCATTTAATATAATCCCAAAGTCAATACAGTGGATAGAGTGCCCAGTCTGGAGTCAGAAAGTCTCATATTTCTGAGTTCAAATCTGGCCTCAGACATTTATTAGCTGTGTGACTCTAGGCAAGTCACTTAACTCTATTTGCCTCAGTTTCCTCATCTGTAAAAGTGAACTGGAAAAGGCTATTTCAGTATCTTTGGCAAGAAACTTCCAAATGGCATTATAAATAGGACTGGAGAATGATGGAGCAGCAACAGTAGTTCAATCCCCTCAACATATAATTGAGGAAACCAAGAGAAGTCATAGAATCATTGATCTAGAGCAGAGGTTCTCAAACTTTTTTCTCAGTCTCATTATACTATTAAAAATTACTGAGGATTTTTGTAAAAAGTTTTTGTTTATGTGGATTATATTTATAGATATTTACCATATTAGAAATAAAGACTGATTTTGAATCTGTAAACCCTGTGAAAGGATTTCAAGAGACCTCCCCCCACCCTCCAAGATTCTCAGGACCACACTTTGAGAATCACTGAGCTAGAGCAAGAATAACACTTAGAAGTCATCTAATCCAAGAATTTAATTTTAAAGCTAAGGAAATTCAGGTCCAAGGGGAATAAAGTCAATGACTTGTTCAAGGTCATATAGATAATAAATAAATAACTAAGATTTCAATCCAGTTTCTCTAAATCCAAATCCATTTATTTTCTGCTCTACTACACTGCTTTCCACGGATCATAACAAACTAAAAAAATCTGTTCAATGTGGAATTAGTAATAGATTGTGTCTATCTTTCAAAGACAATCCTAGTTCAAAGAAGCTTATCACCAGCAAACTTGACTGGCAGTTGATGATTTTTCTAGCTTCCTATTAAGCCATCTGCTAACTGGGTACAGTTACAACATACTGCATCAGAGCAGAAGTACTTCCAATGATGAAGTCTGAAATCCATAGAGTATTTAAGAAAATATATTTATTTGAACACACCTAAACATCTAATATTATTTGATGGTGACAATAAAATATTGATAAGTTTCTAAAAGGACTGACAAATGATGGCTAGCCATCAGAAAAGTTCTGCATTCTTTGAGCAACTCGAACCTATCACATAATGAATGGACTTCTGGGAACTAATCCCATAGCACCATACATTCATACCTCTTAAATTCAGGTGCTGAAAGATGAAGCAGAAGGAAAGCATGACTATGTGTCTTTTGTATTGAAGTGTTTTCTTGGAGGTAGAAAGGATGGGAGTTTCAGCAATTTTGTCTTTTGCTCCTCTTCTTTAATATGAGGGGCTTGTTCTTGATTTTTCTAAAATTTGATGAATGACTTACATGTGATAAACTGCACAAAAAGGAGTAACAGAAAAAGTTTCCCACTTTAAACTTTATAGATTAAGATATGGGGAGGAAAAAGTAACAACTAATTTTGCTTTGGACATTTTCCACAAGGAAACAAAGACAAATTTTGTTTTTCTCCCAGTTATTCATGATTTACCCTAAAAGATGTCTAAGTTTCTAAGTTTCTGACTATGATATCACAAATGTGAACAAAGTAGATTGAAAATATTTTCTGACTATAAATATTGACTTCATTCATAGGCCCCTGACTCCCTTGTGATTTTCTGGGATAGCCCATGGCATTTTTCCAGTTGATGGTCTGCCCAGAACATTCATTGCTGTAGTCTAATGCATTACAATTTTCCAGCTACTGCTAATGCCCTTTTCTCTCAAATGCCTCTGTAAAAAAATCTTTCTGACATTTCATGGAGCACTAATGGTTTCTGGTTGATAGTATTAAGTTAGGTTATACTTCTGCACCTCTTATATCTAAGAGAAATTCATACATTGAACTACTAAGAAATCAAATCCAGAAAGTTCTAAAACCATTGAACCTTATGTTACTTTTTCTAATAATAGATAACATTTGTATAGAACTCAGAAATTTGCGAAGGACATTTTTTACTAAGATATCATTTTATCCTCATAACATCCCTGGGAAATAAACACTATTAATATCCCCATTTTATAGATGAGGAAATTGAGATATCTAGATAGAGGTTAAATGACTTGTCCAGAATTACATGGTTAGTAAATGACTAAAACTAGATTGAATTCAGGTCTTTCTGATTCCCATTTCAGCATATTATCCACTGTTCCATCTAGCTGCTTCTGTATGGATATTCTTAAATAGCATAGTCAAAAAGTACACACCAGTTAAGTGTAAATGTTTGCCTTATTGGAAGGCTGTCCCTAACATCTTTTTGTTTTTGTTTTTGTTTTTTTTTTCCTATAAAGTGGGGAGAACTCTGCCTTCCAGGGATACTCAGTGGAATTGTCCCTAACCAAACAGATAAGTACTTCAAAGTGACTATAAAACAGAACAATGGGCCTTGAATGTTAAATGAAAAAAACTGAATGCATTTTATTTATGGAAACTAATCTTCCTAGGAAAGTTTCCTGGAAAAAATGTAGGTCCAGAATGTTTGTCAAAAACAAAAAACAAAAAAAACCAACAACCCTGAAGCCTCTGTCTTTTGCTATTTACAAATCAGATGAAAAAACATCATCTACTATCATTTGAGTAGTGCATATTAAGTGCCCCGATTCACAGATATTTATAGCCATGCCGACATGGCAAATTTTTCTGGACAGCTGTCATCAGAGGACCCATAGTCTAGAGTGACTATCAACTAGATTGAAAGTCAGATGTACTACACTGAATTCCTGGCTTTACAACTGATTAGGTAAGTGATGTTAGGCAAGTCACTCTTTTAATGACTTAGCTTTCCTATCTTTAAAAAAGAGGGATATTTGCTGCTTGACCAAAGGATTGCTACAGAAATGAATGAAAGGTTTATAAAATATTTGGGAATCCCTTTAAGAATCACAAATTTAATGAAATATGATTTTTTAAAAGGCATCATATAATAGAGTAAATGGGGACAGTGATTTCTCCATTTTGGTCATTCAATATGTTTCAGTTGTAACTTTTCACCCCCAATTTGACAGTAAGTGTTTAACATTATGAAACAAGAAATCATAGCAGTGAAGCCTGGTGGGTGATTTAAATCCCCAAGTATATGATCTGTCTTTGATGTATTCTACTCCCCCTACCCATCCCTGGCCAAAAAAAAGTACATGCTTCAAGGAAGTGACTAGAGGAACACTGAAGGTTCTGATTGCTATAAAAAGATTCTAATTTTTTAAATGGGGAAGAAACTTGTTTTCATGTCCATTAATTTTCTATATATTTGTGAACCAATGAGGATAAGGAATTCTTAAAGGGAGGAATATTGTTTGAGGTTCAGTTTTTATTTCTAGTGGAAAGATAATGATTTATATTTGGTGAAAGCTTTCTGCATATAAGGTCCACTCCACACTTGTATCTTCATAGATCTGCATCCACACACTGTCTGTGATGTCCAACCTGTAGTGATTTATATAAGAGAGCCAATAAGCACTCAGCTTTTTGACACTAGTTCTTTCACATTGTTGCCACCTTTCCATGGACCCCAATGCTCTTTAACTTAATCATATGCAAAAAACTTC
This sequence comes from Antechinus flavipes, assembly GCF_016432865.1. Classification (NCBI taxonomy): domain Eukaryota; kingdom Metazoa; phylum Chordata; class Mammalia; order Dasyuromorphia; family Dasyuridae; genus Antechinus; species Antechinus flavipes. The sequence goes on along the minus strand of NC_067401.1, from coordinate 297,061,067 downwards.
TGATGCCTTCAAAATGGTATAGAAGACAGAGTTCTGGATTTAGGGTCAGAAAAGCTGAATTTATTGATAATAATAATAATAATAATAGCAAGTATTTAGGTAGCACTTTAAGATTTGTAAAGTGCCTTGAAAATATAATGTCAATTGATTTTCACAAAAACCCTGTGAGGTAGATGCTTTCCATGTCTTCATTTTGCAGATGAGGAGAAAGAGACTGAGAGATATTGTCTCTTCATTGGTTTACACAATTGACAAGCATCTGAAGTAGGATTGAACTCAGGTCTTCAAATTTTTTTTAATTAAAACTTTTTTTATTTTCAAAACATATACATAGATAATTTTCAACATTCACCCATGCAAAACTTTGTTTTAAATTTTTTCCCCTCTCTTTCTCTTGCCCTGTCCCCTAGACAGCAAGTATGTTAAACATGTGCAGTTCTTCTATATATATTTTCACAATTATCACGCTGCAAAAGAAAAGTAAGATCAAAAAGGAAAAAATGAAAAAGAAAATAAAATGCAAGCAAACAACAGCAAAAAGTGAAAAATATTGTGTTCTGATCTACATTCAGTCTCCACAGTCCTCTCTCTGGGAGCAGATGGTTCTCTTCATCCAAGACCATTGGAACTGGCTTGAATCCCTTTGCGGCTAAGAAAAGCCATATCTGTCAGCATTGATCATCATATAATCTTGCTGTTGCCATGTACAATGTTCTCCTGGTTCTATTCACTTCACTTAGCATCATGAACTCAAGTCTTTATCACTCTAAGTGGAACTATATTCACTGCACCACCACCTAGCTGCCTGGCTCTACTACTACGTCAATACTACAAGTCAACAAACATTTATTAAGCACCTAATATGTGTCAGGCACTGTAGTAATCCTGGAGGATACAAAGAAAAGCAAATGAGCAATATCATCATGGGTGGTGTCTTAACTTGTGCATGCGTTGGATTTAAGTGAGGTAGAGTGCTACAAAGTTCAGACAAGACAAGTTAACAGGTGATAGTTCAAGGTGCAGTGGGTGATGTTGGTGTCTTGCATGTATGACAAAGTTGACTTCAGCTAGGTGGTGCAGTGGATAGAGCATCCTGAAGTCAGAAGGACCTGAGTTCAAATCTTCCTATCTGTGTGATCTTGGGCAAATCACTTAATCCCAATTCAGTAAAAACAAACAAACAAAATCCCCAACAAAACAAAAATAAACAAAACAAAAAACAAACAAACAAAAAACTGTTCTTATCCATTTCATGGATCAAATTCAGGATACAAATAAAGACAAAAATCAACCCACATTCTTAAGGAGATCACAGACTATTAGAGGAGGAGACAACATAGAAACAACTATGTTATATATACCAAATAGGTTGGAGATAATCAAACATAGGGGAACTAAACTAGCAAATCAAAACTAAATTAAACAAAACTAGCAATAAGGGTTATTGGGGAAAGTTTCTTGCAGTAGATTGAATTTTAGCTGAAACTTGAAGGAAACCAGGAAAGCCCAGAGGTAGAGATGAGAAGGAACAGAATTCCAGGAATGGGGTAAAATGGGGTACAGTTAGTGAAAGTTTCTGGAATCAGAAGATGGAGTGTTTAGCGCAAGAAACACCAACGAGGCCAAAATCATTGTCATAGAATAAAGAAGAATGAAGGCATGGGTATTTATAACTTCTTAGTTTCCCCATTTATGAAATAATGAGATTGTATTAGATGACTTCTAAGGTTTCTTCCAGAAGACTGTGATTATATGAGCAATTTACTAGCTGCCCGCTATCCTACCTGTATGCCCTCATCTTCCACTAAGTGTCCCTCAGGTGAAACAGAAGAACATTTTAAAAGATGCTTAGGTTAAAAATTTGCAAAAGCTCTCTGCTACTACAAAACAGCTTGGGTAGAACACTTTACAATTTAGAAAGGGTTTTCCCATATTCTATTTCATTTGATCCTCAAACCACTCTGTGAGGTAGGCTGGAAAGAGTGAGGATCATGAGATTTTTATTCTTGGGAGAGGATGCACTCTCTACTTCCACTTTTTTGGTTTCTATTTTGAGGTGGGTTCTATGTAGTTGATGATTATCTTTTTTCTGTTCTTAATTCAATTGCAATTAAAAGCAATTAAAAGCACTCAGGAAAAGGAACATTTTATATCATGAAAATAAATGAATGAAAAGGCACTTATAAAGAACATTTTGTATCATAAAAATAAATAAATGAAAAAGTACCTACTATGCTCCAGGAACTGTGCTAAACGTTGGGAAATATATATAAAAGTGTGACAGTCTTTGTTTTTAAGGATCTGATATTCTAATAGGAGACAACACATAGAGGGGAATGGTAGTCTGGGAAGAGAGTTTTTATGAGCAGTCAGAAAATTTAATTTTGCCTTTACTGGAACCAATGGTAATATTGATTTGATTACTTTGCCCAGAATAAGAGGTAGAAATGGGGATGAAAGGACTTGCAGCAAGGCAGATGACATTATTATTTCAAGATATTTCGAAGTGAATTATGACCTGAGACCAATCAGAGAGAAGGTATACAAAAATCCGTGATATAATAGCCTGTATTTGTTCAGAGGTGTATCTCACCCTAGACATTCAAATAACACTTAAGAACCAGGAAACTTCCTCAAATGATACAAACATGTGAAAAATAAAAAATTTCCACTTCTTATAACCTACATATTTCAGCAAGGCCAGAGATTATTTTAGAAAATTTTACTATTTTGGTTTTCCCCCCCAAAAAAAAGTCTGAAGGGAAGAAAATATAAACCATAAACAGTCCTTCAAGGCAACCCTTCTAATAGAGATTATTAGCTTGGATTTGAAAGGGCTCAGAATTCCCACTTGATCCATGATTCTGATTTGGTAAAAATTAGATTTTTTTCCCCATTCCCCCCAATTATGCTAATTAGCTACTGCCTACCTTAAAGGTCTAGGAGTCTGGATGAGTTCTATGATTTTGTTGGGATAGGGAACTCCCAGGTGAGGAATCTCCCTCTACCAATGCAGGTCAATGCCTTCTCTAAAATTTAAAGTAAAATTTAAAGAGCTACCTAAAACTCTGAGAAATTCAATAACTTTTCTGAGGTCACACAGCCAATAAAAGGCTAGAATCAAATTTATGTCTTCCTGGCTTTGAAACTGGCAGTCTAATCAAGATATTATGCTTTACTATTTTGCCTCTCAGCAATGTATACCAAAGGAGGGGATAAGCATTTATTAAACATCTACTATGTGACAGGCACTATGCTAAGTTCTTTACAAAATTTAATTTTCATTTTATTTAATACAGGAATGCTGCAAAATAAGTGCCATTATTATCCTTATTTAATAAATGAGGAAACTGAGGCAACAGAGGTTAAATAAATTTCTTAGGATCACACAATTTTTAAGTGTCTGAAGCAGAATTTGAATTCAGATCATTCTGATTGAAGGCCTAGTACTCTCTTCACGGTACCATCTAGGTGCTTCAATATGATATTAATATCTTTTTTATTGAAGCATTTGATTTTGAAAACATGTGCAAAGAAAAATTGACCCTTGCAAAACCTTGTGTTCCAATTTTTCCTCTCTTTCACCCCACCTCCTCCTGTCGATGGCAAGTAATCCAAAATGAAATTAATATTTTTTTATTATTATAGCTTTTTATTGACAGTACATATGCATGGGTAATTTTTCAACATTGATCTTTGCAATCACTTCTCTTCCAACTTTTCCCTTCCTTTCCTCCACCCTCTCCCTTGGGTGGCAGGCAGTCTCATACATGTTAAACATGTTAAAGTATGAAATTAATATCTTTAAAATGTTTTAAATACTTCATGTAAGAATTATATATCAACAACTCTAGTTAAGAAATTTATTTTTGCCTTCAAGTCATTAGACATTTTGGTAAGCTCTAAGGATTACCATATACAGATATAACTTCAGCCATTCATTCTTTACAGTAATAGGCATTTGAAATGTTCCTCATATATGACTTTTCAAATATACCTATAATCTGTAAGAGACTGATTTACTACTAGAGGAAAGAAAAGACATTGAGCAGAGAGACAGAAATGTTGACTATCTAATATTTTTATTTGTCACTAATTAAAGAAGCATTTTCTTTCCCCCCAAAACTGAAATTACAGGTAAGCCAGGAATTCCTGAATTACTGGAAGGGAATAAAAATTGAGTAGAAAAAGCCAAAGATAATGGAAGTAATCTGACATGTCATATCTTTGAGATCAGGTAAAGAGGACTCATGCTTGCAGCATCTTTATTTGTAAATGAATAGATATACTATTTCTGTTTCTGATAAAGTTTTCTCTTTCCTCTAATACTAAAACTGTGCCTCACAGGTTGTATTTATATTTAAAAAGTCTTATATGAAGAATTACTGTAAAAAATAAATGGCTGAAATTAATATGAACAATCAGGTATGATAACTATGTTACTGGTCTATGGTATATAGGACCTAACTATATTGAGGTGATCTCAGTTTAGGAACTTAATATGCATATTGATACTCTGGTGCCCAACTTCAGTTCATCTTTTTCATTGCATTTAATAAAATCAGATTTTTTCCTTTCCTTTTCCACTCACTCTTTCTTCTATAATTGCTCTCAATGCTTGCTTTAGAAAAATTTAACTTCCTAATCATGAAATTCATGAACTAATTAATTTCATGAACATATATAGGATACCTGTTGTTGTTGTTATTATTCATTTTTCATTTTTGAACAGGACCAATGATAATTATGGATGATGTCTTTGACTTATACATGAATTGGATTTAAGTGAGATAAAGTTGCACAAAGTTGTCAGCCTTACTCTCTCTTCCAAAGTCATTGAAGTTAAGATGATTGGTGATGGTAATGAAGTTGGTGGTGTCTTTGATGTTTGATCAAGTTGCCTTCTTGGCAGTGGAATAAACTGTTCTCACCACTCATTTCTCTGGGGAATGTCTTCACATACTTAAAGTACAATTCCCTCCCCCCGCCCTCCCACTCACAGTTGGGTTTGAGGACTGTAAGCTAGTGGGAGAAAATATTTAAATGACTAGGAATATACAAGGGGAATTTATATTTCAGAGAGCATTAAAAGCTGGGAGAACTTGGAAAGTCTATAGAAAATGGGATTGAGCTGAACTTTGATGGAAATCAGTGAAATTAAGGGGTAGAAATGAGGATGAAGAACATTCCAAGGGTACAGCCAGTGCAAAAGCATGGAAATAGAAGACGGAATATTGTGTGCATGGAACTTCAAGGAGGTCAGCATAGGTAGACTATATAAAATATGTAGAGGGGAGTAACATATGAGACTTATGAGATTCTCTCTTTTTTCTTTTGAAATTATTTCTTCCTTCAAAACATGATGTTAACATTTCTTCTATGAACTGATGCATAATCTGGATATTTCTTACCCTGAAAATGGAGCACATCTTGTTCTTCCTACCATCATTTGTCACCAAAGATGAATGATAATATTTACTGAACATCAACAAAAGTACAGATAGAAACAGCATAGAATATAGATTAGTTCTGGATTTGTAAAAGGCCATTGAATATAATTCAATGAAGGATTTTTATGTGTGGAAGAGACTAGAACTCGTACTACATTTCCTACAAGTTTAAAACATGTCCCAAATGGAAAGCATGCAGTTAATGAACACATGCAGCTTCAGATCTTGCCAGTATGGAGAGCTCAGCAAACCACCTTGGCTCTGTTGGTTAGTTTTCTTGCCAAATTGAAGAGAGAATTCCAAATACCAAGGACACTCCCCTCACGGGACTGTGGAGCCATCTTTCACAAAACTCCAAGGACAAAAATTGCTTCCATATTTACTCTTCTGGCAATTTCTTTTTATGGAACCCCTTTCCAGAATAATGACTTGGTCTATTTTTTGCTTCATCCTTTTGGAATTCCTAACACTTTTAATAACTCTCCCTGCCCTCATTTGAAAAGGTTCTTGTCCTCATTCTCATTTCAAAACTTTAGGCCTCTTTGGTCATCTTTCTTCATAAGAAACCAAAAGAACTTAGAAATATAAGGCCACTTGCCTACAAGTGGTCACTGGTTACTCCTTACATTTGTATCACTCACCAAAAACAGTATGTTTCTGGCAAGTACCCCTCTTTATTTTTTTTTATCATTCCCATCAAGTAATACCTTAAAGAATTAAACTGCATTCTCAGTGCCCCAAATCTCATCTTTCAGGACATAAGTATCACTTTGTTAGACAGATGAATGAAGTATAGTCCTCTAAAGAGTTCAACAAACTTGTTTGGTCAAGATATTTTAATTAGGATTTGTTATGGTTTCTTTAGCGATAACACTTATATTCCAGATTTCTGGAGGTAAATGACTAAAATTTTCTGAGAAATTAGCATAAGATTCCTTCCTTTTGATGGATTTCAATTCAACAAATATATATTGAGTACCTCATATGATCAAGATCCTGTGGAGGATGCAAAGAAGAATAAGAATTAGGAAGTCTCAAAATACTTAGTCCAATGGTAGAATAAGAAAGTGACAAATTCTAGAATATAGAGTGTGACACTATAGTAAGGGAGGGGTAAAGTTATTTCAGAAGAGAAAAAAACCATTACTGACCAAATAAATCAAAGAGGGGTTCTTGGAGTTAGTGTATTATAATTGTGACATTTAAGGCTATAATAAAATAGTTCACTTTATTTCAATTCAAAAAAACATTTTTTAAATGACTACTATATTCACAACACAACATAAAGATTGGAAGAGATGAAACAGATGCTGCTCTCAAAAAGCTTATATTGAATATTCCTCATACAGCACATGTATCCTGGAGTAGGACAGGGACCTCAAAGGATTGTTTTAGAGAATGAATTTAGATGAACTAAAAGCTTCTTCATTGTTCATTCTTCAGAGTTCATTAGAACTCTGGTGAAGTTGAAACAACCCTGGATTTCTGGGTCAAAGAACCCGAGTTCTAATCTTGAGTTTTGCCATTTATTAACTATATATGATCTTGGGCAGATAATTTAACATAGGGATTCTTAACTTTTTTTGAACCCCTCTGGCAGTGTAATGAAACTTATGGAACCTCTTCTCAGGATAATGTTTTTAAATATGTAAAATAAAATAAATAGGATTTTAAATGAAACCATATGTTGAAATACAGTGATCAAAATATTTAAAAACAAAAATAAAAAGTGGACAGACCCCAGGTTAAGAATCCCTGAACAAATATATCTGGTTTTTATCAGTTGATTGAGTTGATTCATATGTAAAATGAGAAATTTGTCTCTTTCAACCTCTAAGGTACCTTCTACTACTATATCTAAGATTGGTTAGCCTTCATTAAAATTCCAGCTTGATTTTTCTACGATTCAGATCATAGCCCTTTTCAGTTACAATGAGAATAGTAATAAAAGTGTGTTTATAGAGGATTTTGAGGATTGCAAAGTGCTTTGATCCTAATAACAATTCTGTGAGACAAATAGACCAAGCATTATTAACCCATTTTGTGAAAGAGGAGATAGAGGCTTGAAGCAATAAAATGATTTGCCCAAAATCACATAGTTAAAAAGTGACATAACTGAAGCTCAAAACCTGGTCCTCTGAATTTAGATCCAGTGCTCTTTCTATTATACCAAGTATAGAGAATATTCAGAATTAAATCTTGTCCCTTTTTAAATATGTACAAATCAACCTTAATTCCTTTAAAATTTGGATTATAAAGTTAAATTTGGATAAAAATAAAAAGGAAGAGGTGGATTCTGGATTAGCAGAATGATGCTACCTACCAAGTACTCATTTTCTGAATCAGCTAGAAATGGTAACATGGAGCCAATAATGGTGTCACTGATAGAGAGATGGGTCAAAATTTACAAATTTTGTTTATTTATTTCTTTTTTTTGGTGAGGCAATTGGGGTTAAGTGATTTGTTTAGGGTCATACATCTAGTAAGTGTTAAGTGTCTGAGGTCAAATTTGAATTCAGACCCTCCTCACTCCAAGCTGACATGCTATTCCCTGTACTACCTAGCCGTTTCTGAAGTCTATTAGTTTTAATGGAATAAATGGCCTTATTGCTTTAAATTCTTAAGCAAAGTTTTCCCTTCCAACACCAGAAAAAAAAAGTGTTCCCTCTTGATCATCAATTACACTTAATTTTCCTGGCTGGGCTATGCTGCATGACCGCTTGCATTGCTGGAGTGACTTTTAAAGACCCTGCTGTGTTCTACAGCCAAACCATGTGAGTGGAATGAGGCCGAGTGTAGAATGTGCAACAAGAGAGTCTTTGGACTTATGTCACTGAAATGATGTATGAGTATCTAGAAATAACACACATGTTGCCGTGTATGCTTGCTATATTTGTAGCTTTTTGTTGTTCCTCTTGGAGGAAGGGGAGTTGGACCAATTCATGGGAATGGGGCTTATCATGGAAGATGGCATTTCATGGATCCTGTGAGAGTATTTGCATGTGGAAGTCAAAGGTCCTAGAAAAAATATTTAGTTCTGAACAGCAGCAACAAGTAGCTTGGGGTTTGGTGAACACCGTGATATCAGAGATAAGATTTCATTCCTTCAAGGTACTTTGAATATGTGTATCTGTACATATTTCTGTTCATAGTACAAAAAAAATAAATAAAGTAACTGGTATATGCTCATATCTGCTCTGCTCATTCTGATTTTGTTCCCAGTTTAACCTGAATACTTGCATTTTGCTAATCTCCCTAAAATCCCATTTTCATTATGATACTCCCTTTCTCAAAAATGTATAATAGCTTCCTATAAGAAATTATTAGGTGCATACCATGTGAAATGCTCTACTATGAGCCAAGTGGTAGAGATACCAAACTGAAAGACAGTGTAGTCCCTGCTCTCGGGGAGCTTATGAGATAATAGAGAAAGATACGGGATATACACAAATGAATATGAAAGGATAAAGTATGTGATAGGAGTAAGAAAGAAATCCAAAATGCTATAACAATTTAATGAGGATGGGAATCACTTTCTATTGAGGAAATGAGGGAAGACATCTTGAAGGAGGTAGAATTCTTTTTTTTTTTCCAATTAAAGTATATTATGTGACAACAGAAGGAGATGAAAAGGAAAAGTGTTTTAGACACAGTAGGATGGTCTGCATGGAAGTATTACAATATAAGATGAGATCAAGAAATAGTCCAGTATGACTAGAACATAATATGTGTAAAGGTGAGTCAAGTGAAACAAGACTGATTAGACTGTGGAAAGCCTCAAATAACAGAATAAGTAATCCAAACTTATTTCATTGACTTTTGAGGCTTTCCATAACTTGCATTCCTTATTCAACTTGATTTCCAACTTATCCAACCTGATTTCTCATTTTTTTTCTCCAATATATATTTTACTCTTAGATAAGGCAAGTCTCTTTCTCCTGGGTATCTCATCCTCTTCCTTCTCCTCCTCCTCTTCCTCTTCCTCCTCTTCCTCCTCCTCCTCCTCCTCCTCTTCTTCCTCCTCCTCCTACTCATTGTCATCTACATTTGTATAATGCATTGATATCCCTACAAGTTATTTTTCTTACAACCACTTTGTGTGAGTATAAATATTGTTCATCTTATAGAAGAGTTTCAGAGTGGTTAAGAGATCTATCTAGTGAATGATAAAACCATGACCTGACAACAAGCTTTCTAAAATCAAGTCCATGCTAAATCACATTGCCTTTAGATATATATTTTTTCCCTTCCTTGGAATGATCTTCATTATCCTTTCTTATTATGTCTTCCTCAATTACTACCATTTACATAGATCTCTTTCTTTAGTGAATTCCTCCTGTACTTTTAATCAGTAAGAGTTAAGTTTAACAAGTTGTCTCATTGTTCTGTGCACATTAGTTCTCCTTTCCCAATTAGTTATGATGGCAGGGATCATAGTGTCTGAGGTTTTTATATGTCCATGAGTACTTAGTAGAATCCTAGAAATATATAAGGTGTTTGATACATAATTGGGTGATTTATTGGCTGATTTTATGTCTGTATGCTGAGAAGAATTGAAAGCGTTGTTAATCTTTCAGAGATGTCAACTCAAGACAATCTCAGTATTGAATTCATCTGTATAAAATAATTTAGAAGAAATATAATGCCAATTATACATAAATATTAGTTTGTATGCAATTTATTATATGTAATATATATTATTAAATTATACATAAATATTAATTTTCAATAACTATATTTGCTCATGGTCATCAATTTACATGTCTACAGGTAGACATATATATTAAAAGATTGTATCTTCTTTACTAAGTTCATTGAAATAAATTCTCCTCATTATGACTTTTGCCTACTTTCTAAATTTAATTCATATTATTCCCCTTTATATACTCCACAATCTAGCCAAACTAGCTTGCTTTCTATTGTCCAAACTTGATACTCCATCTCTTACCTCCCTGTCTTTAAATAGGCTCTTCCTCCATGTCTGGAATGCACTCTTACTTCACTTAGTTACCTTCATGGCTCATTTCATTTGCCTCTTCTTGGAGAAGTCTTTCTTAATCCCTATATTTGTTAGTACTATTTATCATCTAAAATGATGATGCATATGTTTATCTGTGTAAATGCTTTTATCTCCCCAGAGAAAGTATATCCCTTGAGGGCAGGGACCATTTCCGGGTTATTGTTTCTATTCCCAGATTTAGCACAGTGCCTAGTATCCAGGAGGTACTTTTTATTTTTTATTTTTATTATTATTAAATGTTTGCTAAATGAACTGAATGCATGAATAAATTTCACCTGTCCCTTTCAAGGAGACAATTGGATACATAGGAAAATGCACAGTTGCTTTTCAGACCAATAGAAGAAAAATGGGAATACCTGGGCTTGCATTGTGAAATTACTCTTTTCCTCATTTTGTATCATTAGATCCCTTTTGGGTTCTAAAGGCTAGCATTATAGTTGCTGTTCTTACTGGAGCACTCCTTGCTCCTTTTGCCTTTTGGCCTTTTGCAAGTATAGTAGGTAAAGAGTTAATATGAGGCATTTGATCACCAAATGATTTTGTTTTTTGGTTCATTTGATCCTATACATAGGCATATAACTTAATTGAAATGAATAAAATAAACCAAAACATACATATTCTTTCATCAACACTAAATTTGTTTCTGTATGGATTAGGAGATTCTTTACAATCTGCACCTTACCAGTTACATTTCATTTTATTTTTTTAAATGAGACCTGTAAGTAAGAGAAACAACTTATTAAAAGACCAGAACTGATCACTACTAAGACCTGATTTCAAATCCGGCCTTATATTTTACATTTATTAGCTATGTGATTGTGAACAAATCACTTAAACTTCTCTTTGCCTCAGTTTCCCCAACTGTAAAATGAAGCTAATGATAGCACCTACCTCACAGGGTTGTTGTGAAGATCAAATGGGACGAAGTGTTTAACATAATGCTTGACATAGTAGGCACTATATAAATTGTGTATTCCTGTTACTCCTTTCATTTTATATATTTAAAAAGTTTCTGATTTCCTATACTGTATAACAAAAGTTTTAATGCTAACAATTTGAAATAAAATATTAAAAAAATGCAACTCCTATCTTCTCTACCTAGGATATTCCTCTAATTTGTACTCATACTTGAAGGCTGAGTTCCCATGAGGGGCTTCTAACTGTATAATCTTATGATTCTAAATTCCTAACACTATGAGATTCCATTGGAGTGCGGCATATCAACAATCAACCAAATCACATAGGTCTTAGTGAATTAGTTAATTTGTAATTTGAGATACATACTATCACAAGTATACACACAACATCCATGCAAAGCATGACCCCTAAACTTAGAGTACAATAGTACTGAGGAAGACATGTAAGATACATGTACAGCAAAGACAACTCATAATTTTTGCTACTGTGGTTCTCTTTAGGTATCTCTTTTGGGCAGGTTTCTCAGCTGACATGTTCATGAGTCCCATTCTTTCATCTTGTTTCTTACCTTTATTTTCATATCTGTCTGGAGAATGTGTTTCCTTCCTACTTGATTTATTGTCTCCTGCTGGTTAAGTAGTAGTGCTTCAAAGAAATTTTGCCAGTGAGGATGTACATGGGGAATGGAAAGAGAAGCTCTCATCTTTCCAACAAGAGTGACTCCTTCTCAAGAGCCAGGTTCTTCTTCTAGCTTCCAGGATTTTTTGAATCTCCTTAAAGCTTAGCTAGTTAAAGCCCCCAGGGACCTGGATAGTTTATTTGCTCATTCAATCCTGTTTTTCCTTTCTTCACTAGTCATAAAAAGCTGTTCACACCTCACAAAGGAATCATTCAACAGTCTACAGTCAACAAGTCTTTATTAAGCCATGTACTGTACTAAGATGCTTCTTGACAGTTTATGGCCTCATTAACACTTTGTAATTATATTCTAGGTTTGAAGGGGGATTGGTAAAAGATTAACTCCTCTACATTAAAAAAAAATTAAAAGATTAAATAGAAGGCAAGTTAAAAACCCTCAGGACAAATTTAATCTCTCTGAATGCAGCCCAGATTTTGAAATATTTTGGACACAACTACTTTACAGAGGACCTGGCTTATTCCTCATGTGTTACCTACTCTTGTTCTTTAAACTCTTGACATATTTCTTTTAGCCCTTTGCTGACTTATAATTGACAGAAATTTCACGAAGTCCAAATCCTTTTAGTCATTCATTTTGAATCAGTTCAATGATTCCAAAGGTTTGATATTTTGTTTTTGAAGATGCATTGTTTACATCAGCTAGATGTCTAGGAGGATGTTTTGAGAGCAAAGACTAGTGGGCTGATCTAGGACAATTATTTATCTGGCCTCAATTTCCTATTCTGTAAAATAAAGCAATGAATTATCTTTAAATTCCCCTCCAATTCTGGAATTCTATAATTTAATACCATTTGATTATCAAGTTTTTAATCAAGATTTCAGAACTAATCTTGATTCAAAGCAACTCCTTGAGAAGACACTCTATTTTGCACAATAGAAGTTCTTACTTACTAGAAAGTCCCTCTCCATTGCAGGTTTTAGAGGAGGTGACCTATTTTATTTATAAATACATGTCACTTTTAGGGGATTGCTAAAATAGTAAGCTGATAGCTATAAAGGTTAGGCAGACTTTCTGAGAGGTCAGAGATATTCACCCTGGCCTCTTGTTCTGTGCTCTTCTTCCAAAGCCTCGTGGAATCTTTAGCAAGCCTTCAGGGCAGACAGAATCTTGAGTTGAGATATTTAATCTGAAAGATTCCATCTGATAAATCGTATGGCACTCCATTCAGCTAACTGGGAGCTTCAGCTGACTTTGGCAGGCTTTTAGCCTGTGGTTCCAGTGAGTCTAAGTATTGCACAGCTGTAGTTATACCACTAAGCCAGTCTCTCCAGAATTACGCATATGACTGCAGTCTATTTGGCATTTGGCATATAGAGACTTGATTGCTTGTGTGCTTTCCTGCTGGGGAACAAATATTACCCAGGAGAATCCTTCATCTGCCCTTTGCTTGTCTATTTCCTTACCTTCACTCATCCAACCCAAAGGAGTATGGAAATAATATGAGAAAGTTCCAGACACCTCTCTCTACTTCCAAGATATCACATGGGGTATCTGACTTTCTTTGGACTGAAAAAAAAACAAGGTTCTTTATTCATTTTCAAAGGTGTGTGTGTGTGTGTGTGTGTGTGTGTGTGTGTGTGTGTGTGTTTGTGTGTGTGTGTGTGTGTGTGTGTGTGTGTGATGAGTCTACCTTTCTTGATACTATTTACCATAGAGGAAGAGTGCTAAGGTCTGTAATATAAGTATTGTATTAAGAGAGATGTGCCCATATGAGTCAAGGTTGGATAAATGAAACAATGAATTTCAGGATTATTTTGAAATTCGCTTTATGTGTTAAGGTTGTCTTTTTCAGATATAGGTATTTGATTTTATTGGTAAAGGAAGCACTTATTGAAAAAATTCCCTGGATCAAGGCTATACTTGTTCTTCAATTTAAAAGTTATAGTTGTCTGGGGCACTGAGAGATTGAGTTGTCCAAAGTCACACAGCCAATCTGTATCAAAAACAAGATTTTCCGATGTCTTTCAAGGCCAGTTTTCTAACCACTATACCATGTTGCCTCTCATTTTCTCTAAGTAGGAATATTTGTATATATACAAAAAATCCATTTAGAAGTGAAGTATTGATATTATACTAAGAAAGTACATCTAATGTACTCTGGTAGCCTTTCACAAGTGTTATCATCAGTATATTAGCTTTCCACTATATTTCATAGCATAATCAACTAACATCATTCAGCAAATATTTATTGGGTACTTATAATGTATTGCTGGTACTAGAAACTGAAAGGAATACAAAAATATATAGCATTCTATCTCTGCCTTCTAATTGAAGAGACTATGATAACATGAGAAATTAAATTAGAATATGCAGCAATATAAGTTATGGAAATAGGTTCAATATGCCCCTGGTCAATAGGTTAAAGGAACTAATCAATGGCAGAAGTAACATGGTCATAGACCATAAAGAAGGAAGGCAGCAATGGCTTCACTGATGAGTTGGCACTTATACCAGACCCTGAAAAACAGGTAGGAATTGGGTGGTAAGAATAGATGGCTTTCATTCTCCCATTGATAAATGGTCAAAGGATATGAAAAGACAATTGTCAGATGAATAAATTAAAACTATTTATAGACATATGAAAATATGCTCCAAATCATTATTAATCAGAGAAATGCAAATTAAGACAACTCTGAGATACTACTACACACCTGTCAGATTGGCTAGAATGACAGGGAAAGATAATGCGAAATGTTGGAGGGGATGTGGGAAAACATTGTTGGTGGAATTGTGAACACATCCAGCCATTCTGGAGAGCAATTTGGGACTACACTCAAAAAGTTATCAAACTGTGCATACCCTTTGATCCAGCAATGTTCCTACTGGGCTTATACCCCAAAGAGATACTAAAGAAGGGAAAGGGACCCGTATGTGCCAAAATGTTTGTGGTAGCCTTGTTTGCAGTGGCTAGAAGCTGGAAAATTAATGGATGCCCATCAATTGGAGAATGGTTGGGTAAATTGTGGTATATGAATGTTATGGAATATTATTGTTCTGTAAGAAATGACCAGCAGGATGAATACAGAGAGGACTGGCGAGACTTACATGAACTGATGCTAAGTGAAATGAGCAGAACCAGGAGATCATTATATACCTCAACAACGATACTGTTTGAGGATGTATTCTGATGGAAGTGGATCTCTTCGATAAAGAGAGCTAATTCAGTTTCAATTGATCAAGGATGGACAGAAGCAGCTACACCCAAAGAAAGAACACTGGGAAATGAATATAAACTGCTTGCATTTATGTTTTTCTTCCCGGGTTATTTATACCTTCTGAATCCAATTTTCCCTGTGCAACAAGAGAACTGTTTGGTTCTGCACACATATATTGTATCTAGGATATACTGTAACCTATTTAAGATGTAAAAGACTGCTTGCCACCTGGGGGAGGGGGTGGAGGGAGGAAGGGGAAAAATTGTAACAAAAGTGAGTGCAAGGGATAATGTTGTAAAAAATTACCCTGGCATGGGTTCTGTCAATAAAAAGTTATTTAAAAAATAGAAATAAAAAAATTTTAAAAAAGAATAGATGGCTTTCCTCAATGAACAATATTCTTACAGAGATGAAGTTACAGATCTTTGATACGTTGACATAAATGCTGATCATGTTATCTGAATGATATAGTGTCAAAAGAAAACTAAAGCCCACCAATATTGTGTACTTAGAATGATCTGGCTAGTCCAACACCCATTCATTTTACAGATTAGAAATCAAAGGCCTGTGGAAGTTGTAACTGACCTAAAGTCTTAAAGGTAGTTAAGTATGCTAAAGGTAGAATATGAACCCAGTTTCTCTGAGTCCAGAGTCAAAAGTCTTTCCTCTTACCATGTAGCCTACCAGCTTCTGGTTGCAGATGATCTGCTAGGAAGGTGACTAATTTTGAACTTATTTCTTGGTAGTTTGAGAAATATACCTTGTAGTTTAAAGAAATATCTGCTAGCATCATGTACCTCTACCTTGGAGATTAAAAAAAAAGGAAAACAGGTATCATACATTTCATTTAACAAATATATTCAACTTCACCCTGAGAGTTAATAATTAATGTCTTCATTAAATCTCAAGAGAAAAAACTGCAAATTACATGTCTTTGTCAGTCTCTGTCTCTATACTTAGATTGGATTGGATTTTCTCTTCAGGGTAAAGTTTCCATTCAGGTTCTCTTATTTTATTCAATGATTCCAGTCCCTGAGAGTCAGTACGCTATAATAGATAGAGAGAGCCTTGGGGAAAGGAAGGTCCTGCCTTTGATACCTTAGACTGTGCAAGTCATTTAACTTCTGAATCTCCAAGCAACTCTCAAAGACTAAAAAAAAAAAAAGTTATAAATAAGTTACCTATCTTCATTAGTGGAGGGAGTTTTCACTTAAGAGGTTCCCCTTAACTAATAAAATCATAGATCTAGAGCCAACTCCTGAAAAAAATCCATGCACATCAACATCTAGTATTAATTATATATTCTCATAATTTCTGTTGCTATTTAGTATAAAATACATTCTCATAATTTTGATTGATACTTAGTATTAAATAAATATTCTCATGATTTCTTTTGATATTTAATATTAAATATATAATTTTTCATAAGTTCTGTTGATATTTAGAATTAAGTACATTCATTATTTTGTTAATATTATAGGCTTTTCTAAAGGAAAACTTACATTATATTTTAATCTTGACTTGAGCATGAAATTTTTGTCCCTTTACAACTAGGTATAGAAAAGTAAAGAATAAAAAATAATTCCCCAGGAGGAAGAGATACATTTCATTAATGAAATGAAAGAGTTGGCTGAACTGAGGGAACGGACTGGTGTAGGGCTGGCTAATGTATGCTATTCCATTCAATATGTAGCAGTGATGTGATTGTTACATAGTACTTTGGGGAAGAGTGGTTGAAGTCCTAGAAGAATGTTATCATTCAACAAATATTGTTGAAATGTCTGCCTTTATTCCTTCTATTTGTTTAAATTGCAATTTGAATAGTAATATATTCTCCCTAGGATATATTGCTTTATATCCTAAGCTGGAGAGATAAATATCAAGAGGAGAGAAGAGAAGAAAAGATAGCATACTCAGTAGAATTTGAGAGTATTTGAATAGATTGGAATTCCTACTGTCTGGTATCATTATGTCATTAAAATCCATTTTTTTTGAGAGTACCAATATTGTTCCCAGGATAACCTTTTTGGTAGAGATGAATTTTTAGAATAAATATCCATTTTCACAAAAGAACTTTTGATGACATACCAAGACCTTGACTTCCAGGGTAATTGAAAAAAAATAAAATTTGGAGGCACATAGGTGAAATAACTAGGTTATATAAAAGTGACTTCTGATTGAGAAAATAAATATCACAATGCCTTAGATCCTATAGCACTTCCTTGTAAAGAACTCGTTAAACATTTTCCACATGAATGAGTGAATGAATAAATCCATCCTCACTGTAAACCTGTGGAACAGACAGATATTCAGCTCATCTGAGCTGTCTGAACTAATTAGGGAAAAAAACTCCCTTTAAAATTATTTAAAACTAAATACAAAATAAGAAAAAAAACAGAAAAAGAAAGACATAAAAAGGGAAAAAAAGCCATGTATTCAGCAGAACATCGGGGAGGATTAAAAATATGTAACAATACATTTCCATTTCAAGAAAGCATATATAATAATAAAAGACACTACATTCATGACTGTCCATCTTTTCTTTACTTCCTTGTAGATTATTCTTTTGTTCCCTGTGTACACTTTTTGCTTTATTCTTTTTTTTCCCTTTTATTCTTCTCCCCCCCACCCCACCTCTCCCAAGCAAGCAACAATTAAACACAGAGATATATGAGGGAATCTTGCTATGGCTGGAAGAGTAGGTAATTCAGAAGCCACTGGGGTTTTCCACAATTATTTCTATTTTTTTGAATTTTGGTTTTTCATGGGCTAATCCAGCTCTATTTATTGCTAAGAGATTGTAGAGGCATGTAGAATTATTTTTGACAAAAAAAGATATAAACCTGAAAATTGGAAAATCTTAATATCAATCAACAACATATTACTAAGAAAAATGACCCTTAGTAACAACAACATGAGGCAAATCGTTGTGAATATTCCTTTTTTGTTGTCGTGATGGTTTCAAAAACAAAGGTACCAGAAAGCAAAAATTTTCTAAAAAATAAAAAGCATTATCTTTCCCAAGTAATAAAATGCAGAATAGATAGTAGAATGAATAGCTCCTGAATCCTTCTATTTCATAGAATGCAGGACTAAGCATAGAGTAAAGACAGGAAGCCAGGGGATTTCAAATGATAGATTCTCTTTTTCTCCCTCTCAGTATCAACAGCTACCATACTAGTATAAGTCAGAAAGAGCTGGGTTCAAATACTGCCACAAATACTTGGTAGCTCTGTGACTTTAGGTAAGTCAATTCATCTCATTTTTCTCATATGTAAGTGAAAGGGTAAGACTTGGTTTCCACTTCATTGCTTACCAGCTTTAAATTTAAGATCCCATGATGCACACTAACACACATACATCCATGAATATATGGATCAGACATGCTTGAGAGAATATCAATATTACTCTTCTGACCTAACATAAGATTAAATATGTTTCTTCTGTGTCCTGGGAAAAACTGATTTTGTGTCTCTTGCTGAGAAGTGGGGGTCTCTGGAGAGGTGTATGTAGGGACAGCAAAAGATATCTGAGGTGTTGGAAGCAGGGACATTAATAGCAGTGAAGGTAAAGCTTTAGGCAGTTAGGCAGCCACAGTAGGTAGATAGAATGTGGAACCCAAAGTCAAGAAGTCTCATTAACCTGAGTTTAAATCTGGCCTCAGACACATACTAGCTGTATGATCCTAGGCAGATCACTTAATGCTATTTGTCTCAGCTTCTCATCTGTAAAATGAGCTGGAAAGGAAATGGCAAAGCACTCCAATATCTTTGCCAAGAAAACTCAAAATTCAGTCACCAAGAATCAGACGTATCTGAAAAATAATTGAACAACAATAAACTTACAGTTCATTGAAAAGGATTATCAGGGGAAGGAGATGGACTAGCTTCTGGTAAGCTTATATGAAGTCACATTAATCAAAAAGTTCTACAAATTTAATAAAAAGAGAAAAATCAAGAAACTACATATGTGTAAACCATATTGCTCAATATAGCTTTAGACTAAAATAAAATTGAGAGTATAAGATTGGAATATTGCTGTCATATCAGAAACGATGATTTGGTTTGTTTAGAAAAATATGGAAGAACTTAGACTGATGAAAGATATTATCCACCTTCAAAGAACAGAGGATAAATAAGTATAGTATGGGTTTTACAAAGATGTATAAGAATATATATGCATTATTATAGATATCTAAGTATATGCATGTGTATATTTGTGTCACAATACACATATCCATATATATGTAAATATAAATATAAAATTTATTGTAGCCTTATTGGGGAGGGGGAACAAAAGAGGGAAAAAGAATAAGATAAAAAGTGCATAGCAGAGAACAAAAGAAAACCCACATGAAAGCAAAGATAGTTTTTGAACACAAAGTGTAGTATTTATTATTGGGCTCTCTTGAAATGAAAACTTTTGCTTTATATTTTGAATATTCTTTTATGTTCTGCTGTTGCACATGGTAATAGTTTTCATTCTTACTCTAATTTGTTTTTAAGCTTTAAATAAATAAATAAATTTAAATTTTTTTAAAAAGTTTTTATGAAATGGAAACATAAGCATGTAGCTAACCCTATACAGAGATCAAAAGTCATGACATATTTTACAGGGTACCTAAAGGTTCAACTGTTGAGGTATTTCATCATCGCAAACCATGGTTTTTTAGAATTCTTATTTTGTGGGATCTTTCTGGAGACATATGTATTTTTATGGGTTCAACTTTTTTTTATTTGGGAGGTAGAGTGGTATACTGGTAAGAACATTGGATTTAGAATCAGAACTTTTAGATTCAAATCCTGAATCTTCTACTTATATAAATTTGGGTGTGCAACCTTTGAGGATGATTTCCATATTTATAAAATGAGGGAGTTAGAATTGATTTCTATAGGTCTTTCCAGTTTTAAATATTATGATCTATGACCTTCAGCCAGCAGACATGTATACAAGCAAATTTATACAATTGATTGACACCCAGAGTCATCCAACAAAAGCTAAGTCACAAACCAGGTAAGTTTTTAATAGGAATGAGGATGGAGAAAAGTTCTAGAAAATAGATTAAACAGGGAAAGGACAAATTCTTATTCATCCCTTTAGATATCAGTGCCTAGAGACAAAGCCTTATTTACTTCATGCTAGTTTTAGCATTGTTGCAAGATTTCTATAAACTAATATTTTTGACAGTACCAACAACTCCAATTAGGGGCTGCTAGGTAATGTAATAGATAGAGTGCTAGGCCTGGAGTCAAGGAATCTCATCTTTCTGGGTTCAAATCCAGTCTCAGATAAGAGTGTGATATTAGGCAAGTCACTTACCATCTTGTATTCCAATACCTCATCTGTGAAAGTAAGCTGGAGAAGGAAATACCAACAGAGATTCCTATATCTTTGCCAAGAAAACGCTAAATGAGGTCACAAAGAGTTAGAAACGATTGAAATGACTCAATAATAACAAAATAATTCCAGTTAGAAGTGAGACTGGGAGAAGAAGAAACCAAAGCTTATATCAATCAACTGTTGAATCCAGATTTTGTCTATTTTGTAATTTTGCTGAGTGCCTGAACTAATGTAATGTAATACCACTTTATTATCAAAGATCATCTAAGATACCACCTCTCCTACAAAGCCCTTCAATCATGTTATCAGGACTCTCTCTTCCTCCTCAAATTGGCTTCTATTTCACTTACCTGTTTAAAAATGTATCATAAATTTCTTGGTAACAATAACCAACTGCTTTGTTTTTGTCTTATCTCTAGTGCTAGCACAGTACTTCAAATACAGTAGCATTTAAATGTTTGTTGATTCACATTTAATTTAGTTTAGAATATTTCTGTGTCAAGGATGTATGATTGTGCCAACATGAGAATATCTTCTACTGAACAGATTTGAGATACATTTGTAACATAGTATTAAAGAGTTACATGACATTTAGAAAGTTGAAATGATTTGTCCATGGTCATATAACCAGTAAGTGGATCACAGATTCAGATCCAGAAGGAATCTCAGTTTTACAAAATTGATTAAAAAGGGAACTTCAATACCTGGGGCAACATAGCAGGAAAACTAGGTTGTTATTTAGACCCTGGGCAGGGAAGGAAACTGAGATGAAATAACTTATGCAAGATGACATACAGAAGCAATATTTGAACCTAGGCTTTCCTGATGTAAGGTTTAATACTTGATACATTATTCCACTCTGTTGCAGTAGTTATCCTGTTATGTAAGTGATTATTTTAGAGAACTGAAATTTAAAATAAGAAAGTCTTGCTTTTCTCATAACATTCTATCTTTCCCTTTATCCCACATCAACCAAAAGCTTTTCATTTTGGAGAAAACTGGGTAGTGTCTGGCTCAGTTTCTTGAACACAGTAGGCACTTCATAATATTTGCTGATTCATATTTAATTAACTTCAGGGTAGTTCTTCATCAAGGACTTGTGTCTTACAAAAGGATAGTGAGAGTTTTTAAAATCAAGAAATGATCAGCTAACAATCAAACTTGTCATCTTTACAATTAGTTTCTTTTGGTACACTTAGCACAAAATACCAGACACTTCATTTGAAAATTCTTCTCAATATGCTTTCCTAAGCAAACTTTCCTTTTGCTTTAAGCATGGGTATTACAAAGAAGGATTGACATTAATCCATTATACTTCCATCAGAGTAAGTTACTCATAGTGATCAAGTTACACTAACCAGTCATTTGATCTTATACTGAGCACACTCTAAAGAAAGGCTCAACAGCGGAAGAGAAGATTGACTTCCTGAAGGAGGCACACCTGATGAGGTAACAGTTCTGAAACTACTTTCCTTTGACACATTCAGGAAGCTTGTTATCTGTGTATTGGATCATTTTTCATATCTTAAATGAACTGAGGCAATAGAACACATCAGTAATAAACAGGTACACTCAAATCTGTAAATCTAAAAGAATTGAAATGCTATCAACTTTTTCTTTCCTTTTCTTATCTTTTCATTAGTTTGAAGGAGAATTTGCGTATTGTTGAATTTTGGAAGCTGTTGTACTGTTAGCATAATCTTGTGTTTCCTTAAACTGATGGAAATGAGAACAATAGGAAAGGATTGTTGAGTGTATTAGTAATCATAAATGGTGCTGGTAAAAATTTAAGAGTGGTGGTCATCTGCAAAGCAGAGTTGTAACTAGGAATTTTTGCAATAATTGAAACTGAGAGAGAAAGTGATAGTGATCTGAAAAGAATGGTTGTGGCTCAGAAAACATTCTGACTATAAGTATAGTTTCACAATAAGAGTGAGAAGTCTGATCTTTATCTCTACTGGCATGCCCAGAGATGGGCACCAGATTGAAAAAATTCTAGGGATGTTGGTCCTAGTATGGTATATGTGATAAATAGGACTGTGAGAAGGTCTTGAAAAAAAAAGAATGTTTACCTCTCCTAGGACAAATTTTCATTTCTCCCTCTAGATATCAGTGCCTGAGGGCAAGGCCTTATTTGCCTTATGTTAGTTTTAGCTTTGTTGCAAAATTCCTATAAACTAATATTTTTGACACACAAACACAGAGAAATGAATTTTAAGCAATGAAAACTGCCTATGGGCAACAAGCTGTTTCAGCAGTCAGATAAATTATAAAGTAATGGCTAAGAGGAATTAAGAATTACAAGTTCTGATACTATTTAGAAATGTGAATGAATAAATATTATCACTATTTTTCTTGCATTCGTATTTTGGTAAAAGTCTCTTAGCCTTTCTATAAAATGATGACAAAAATAGAATATACTTCATATTTTTAAGAACCAAAGAGCCTTGGTTTTCAAGGTCTTGGTATGAAAGGTCTTGGGGAAACTTGAATAATATATTTTTCTCTTCACAAGGTTGAAATCACTGGGCAAAGTTTTAGTTCTTAGGATCAGCTTATTCTTATACACAGCCAGTAACCACTAGAGGGTACCATATACCTCCTTAACGATTCAGAACAAGAACAGTATATTTCAAATAAAGGGAAATAATTGGGGGTTGAGGATGCTGAAATACTCCTCAGAGAAAATTAAGTATTTTAAATAGCTTCTAGAAGCTGAGGGTTTCATATTTGTTGTTTGTTTATTTTTATAAGAATGACTTATTCCTGCATCTCCTCAGCCCAGAGTTGGTTGACTGATCCCCAATATATTATCTTAGAATAGATGGAAAGATGTATTTATGAAAAGCATATATAATAATAGTAGAAGATATGGTTCACAATGTTAGTCTTAAACTGGAGATAGTTTACTCATTGACTTTATTTGCTGTCCTAAAAAAAATCCCATGTTGGGCAAAGTTCTGAAAGTCAATTGCTTTTTGAACTCATATATTAATTATCTAGGAACATTGATTGGGAGGGACTTCTATAGATCAACTACCTTACGTTGTAAATGATGAATTTGAATCCCAGAAAGGTTAAATGCATTTTCTGTAACCCCAAAATGATAGATATTGTGTTCTTTCCACTGTGCTATGCTGTCTTCTCCAGATTATTTTGTGATATATTCTTACCTTACTTTCAGATACTCACTGGATGAGGGCCATTAGAAAACTGACCTCACATTTCTGACATTTTGAAGTAATATGAGCCTGCTATTTATTTTTTTTAAGAGAAGCAGAGTGCCCTGACATTCAAAGTACTGGTTTCTCTAACTCTAAGAGATCTGTTCAAGTTTGCCACGTGTCCTTCAGAGAAGGCACTTAATTCCTTCATGGGATATTTTGCTCATTTGTAAAATATAGGTGATGGTACCTGCACTTATTTATTTTGCATTTCAGAAGTGTAAATAAATGAGATAAAGTAAGAGAAATAGAACCATAACTAGAAATTATTTACTTGGTTCAAAAACAGTTGGAATTGCAGTTTGGGGAATTGATATTTGGTTCAGATGGCAGTTTGATCATAGGTACCTATAAGAGGTGATTTATCTATTGCCCCCCCTTGGGAGTTGAAAGATAGGTGGGTCTAAGAGAGGAGTGTTACAGTGACAGGACCCTGAGGATGATGGTCACACTTGTAATGGCATGGGCCAGTAAAAAAAAAAAATGAGACAAGACATAGGACTGGTAGTCATCATGGGGAGGAAAAATACCTACCTAGGAAGGAAGTGTATACCCAAAATATAGGCACTGTAGGTATTCTTCTTGTACTGTAAATCCTTTCAAGAGAAGAAGCCCAAGTACAATGGCAGACTAATGTCTGTCATTAGATGTCATAGAGCTTGGGTAAAGTAGGATCTGCTTAATATCACTTATTTTTAGATTAAAAATACAAGATAAGAAACTGCACATACTATCATTTATTTTATGGATTATTACTAACAATACAATCATGTACCAAAGTATAGAAATTTGATAGAAGTACAGAGAAGTACAAAGAACAAAAATATAGCTGGAATTTTTAACTTATTCACAAAAAAATCCAATTCGAATAATAAGATTATAGACTTAGAGCAAGACTATAAGCTTGACTCATTATTTAGAAATGAGTTCAAATCTTAGATGCTTACTAGTTATGTGAAGTAGGCAAATCATTTAACCTCTCTGTGCCTCAGTTTCCTCATTTGCAAAATGAGGATAATATAAAAGCATCTATTTCACAGAATTGTTATAAGGATCAAATAAGTTAACATATGTGAAGTGTTGCAAGAGTCTTAAACTGCCATATAAAGTCTAGCTATGATCATTATCATTATTATAAGTTGGCACAATTTGTGTACATTTGGTAAACTGATTATATCCCTAATAGGCTTAACTACAAGTCCTTTATAGAAATATATGTGTGTGTGTGATCTTAGCAGTTATTGTTTCTCTTCATTTCCTGTAGTTCTGAAGTTCTGCTCTCACTTTGGATGCCCTTTTGAACATCTCTTCCGGCTATGTCTATTTTGAACAACTACACCTCATTCATGTGTACAATGTTTCCTAGACATCATTTGGCCATAAATCTATGTGTATTATTTAGGAATGTTGGCTCCTTAGTTTGGATGAGTTAGGCAAGATTAATTTATTACTTAAATTTGTGTTAGAATATGTATGATTTTTCCTCAAAACATTTTTATAGTAATTTATTTGACACTTTTCAAAGTGTGGTCTTTGTCCAACCAAGGATACCTTAAACTCTTTCTAAAACAGCCTGAGAAGTCAAAATACTATTTGTCTTTTAAAATTGTCCCTTTCCAATATCTATGTGAGGCAATATTTTTCTTCATTACTTCTATCAAAACATCATATTGCCACAGATTGAATGCAGAAGAATATGTGAGAATCCTACTGTCTTCTATTATGCTATCCATTAAAGAAATTTGCAATGATATCTAAAACTGCCACTTTTCTCACATATTTTAAAAAATGTTTTTATTAACTATTTATGTTAATAGGTAGTAGGTTAATTGTTGCTATTTTAAAATGAATGAACAAATAAAGATTTAAAATTTCACTTTTATGTTCTAAAATGATAAAAATTGATACATAGGACACACATAACCAAAAGTTCTTTAGGGCCTCAGGAATTTTTAATGTAAAGGGGTCATGAGACGAAAAAGTTTAAGAATTGTTGATCTATCTCCTATGGAGGTGTAGGGGAGATACTTGGCTTTGTTGTTTTGGGTGGAATATTTTTGAAAGTGAGATCTGTGGCCTCTGACTGATGCACTAGTTCTCTGCTCTCATCATAGTTTATATTCATAATTTTCCTTTCCACATCAGAGAACCAACTACTTGGAACTGCCTTGTCTAAATGAAATAGTATACCATTGTATCTGAGATAGAGAAAATTGGGGACTTTGGAGACATCTATAAAAATGCTTACTACAGAAAGAGAGAAGAATGGCTACTTCAATTCATTGGATGGCTCCAAAAACTTTGATTGATGGGATATTTGCTACTCAATTGGACATGTGGTAAATATATGGTAGAACTTCAGTGGGATGTGAACTACAACATATTAACATAGCCAAAAAAAAGTTGTAGAAAGTTAGCAATGGAAAAGACTTTTGAAAAAATTTCTAAAACCCAATACTTTCATTTTGCTTGTAGGAAAATAGGTTCTGTAATCCAACCTGGAACTAGGAATCTTTATGCTTATGGAAAACAGGACATAATGCATGTTCTTGTTACATAGCCTGGGACATGTGAAAAACTCACAGAACTCTCCACTAACTGGTAGACTAGGGAGAGAAATAGGTTACAAGTGAAAAGAAGCTCCTCCATTCTACTCAAACAATTAATTAATTGTTTAATTTAAATAACTAAATTAGATAATTGAATATGATTGAATAAATGAACAATAAGTTAAATAATTTCTATTTTAAATAAAAATTTAAATAAATGAACTGTTTCCATAAAAGACTACAAATATAATTACCCCCTCTCCCCCTTCCCCCCATTTGAGTGCCTTCTACATTTGGTGCCTTAGGCAATATATATTAGGCTCTGAAGCCTAAGGACCTAGTTTTAGATCCTGTATCTGGAACTACTTACTACTTATATGATTTATATGACATTGTGTAAATTATTCAGTTTTTCTGTTGAGTAATGAAATTGAACTACATGACTTGTAGATGACCTCTAAGTCCCTTCTAACTCTAATCTATGATCCTATCATCCCATGAAAGCACCCAATCATGATTTTGCCCTGAGCAACGAGACCTATCCTGGATCACACAGATATTTAGTGACAAAGATGGAACTCAAATTCAAGTCTCCTGATGTCCATTGAGTACTCTTTGTATCATACCACACTGTCTCCTGTTACTGTGTCAACATCACTCCTTCATTACTAAAGTAATAAAATATGTATCTTTAATTTAAATTTGTTTTACATCCGTAGTTGGAAGAATATGGTCAGCTTAAATTAGAGTATGATATTTTAGAGGTATGTTGTCATTGATTTAGTAGCCATTAAAGTCATATATCTAAAAAATGATAGACTAAGTAAAGGACTTAGAGTCAGGAAGACTTCTCTTCCTGAATTCAAATCCAGCCTCAGACACTTATTCTCTGTAAAATGATTTGGAGAAGGAAATGGCAAACAACCTCAACAATATCTCTGCCAAGAAAACTCAAAGTAGGGTCATGAAGAGTTAGACATGACTGAAAAATTGAAGGCCTTCTGTTAAGTGTGATAAATTTACCATTATCCGTGGTGTTAAGGGAAAAGCAAATATATGTTAACTTCAAAAGCTCACAAATCCATTCATGTTGGTTTTCTGACCATTGAACCACTTACAAGATCCATTCAAATAGGAATGAGGTGTTTAGCCCAAAGTCTCTCTGAGAGACACAATAGATGTTTTTAGAAATTTGAAGGGTTGTAATGTGGAAGAGAGGGAAGTCTAATTTTTCTGTGTCTCAGAGGACAAATCCAGAAGCAATAATTGAGAGTTGCAGGTTAGCAGATTTTGGGAGGATGTAAGAAAAATGTCCTAATAAATTCTAGCTCCTCTAAGTGGCTTGAGCTGTTTTTCTCATCATCAGAGGTCTTGTCAGAAACATATAAAGAGTACATAGATAGAGGTTCCTTCCCATGTTTAGAGTCTGTGATCCTTGCACTATTGATTTACTTGAATTTCAGTAAGGTTTAAGTGTTACTAGGCCAATGCAAAATTGAAAAGTTGGGGGCATGCTTCTCTGAAAAGTAAAAATAGAGTAATGAAAATAATATTGATTGGAGTTGGAGTTAGAAGATTTGAATTTGAATCTTGGTTCTACTGCCACCATGTAATCATAAAAATGTCACTTCATCTCTCTGAGCCTCATTTTTCTCATCGACAAAATGGGAATAAAACTTCAGCTTTTCTAATTTATCTTACAAATTAATTGCTTAGAAACAATAAATATGGTTCAATGCAAATGGTAATGATAATTATCATAATCATCATCTTTATTATTACTATTATTATTGGTCCAGGTTGTTGTAGTATTTTTTTGGTAAAAGTTCCCAAATGATTACAACTTTAAATCTTCACCTTATACCTCATCTCCTGGAATATCTGCATTTAACAGATATCAAATTCTTATATTAATGATATGAATTCCTGACCAAAAAAATTGTAAACATCAGTCAGATGAGGCAAATAATTATTTTATGAATCATATCAAGCAGTTGTCTGCTCTGCCTACATATAAAATTGACCCTGATTTTGAATTTCTTGCTAATCTCTTAAGGGAAAAATTAATTCAACAGTTAATAGACAGATGCCCAGCAGATGATGCTAATAATCCAGATTATTAGTTGTAGGAATAGTTAAGTGTAGATTACCTATCTGTAAAAGGGCTAAAACTGTGATATTAGTCCTTTTCATTTTTAGAGTTTTTAGAATTATGATTTAGGAGATTTTTAACTCTTGATCATGAACCTTATCCAGATCATTCCAATTCTGATGTTTTATATCTAATCAAGAAGAAGAGTAGAGCCACTGAGAAATTGCCCTGATGATTTGTAAGTTAAAAATCCATTAGTGCCAGCAATACCAATCAAAAAAGTAAATATTCACTCATAATATTTTCCCTAGAGTTTGATTTTTAAGTAGAAATTGGAACTAGTACACTAATAGAGGTCACACTGATGGTGACTTTTTGTTTACTCAGTTGATCACCTCAATACTTAATACAACGGAGTATGTTTCTAACAATGGTTTCAAGGAATTGACATAACATAATTTTCTAATATATCAATACCATTAACTCTATGAGGATAAGGACCATGTTTTTTCTAGATTTCTTATCTCCTTGAGTGTCCTCTAGTCCAATGTTCTAGAAACAGAAGGTCTTCAGTATCCATTTGGCATATTTTGAATAAATGTTGTTGAACAAAGCTTGTGTTTAATTGTGCATTATAAATAATGGTTGTTTAGTTTTTTCAGTCATGTCCAATTCTTGAAAATTTGGGGTTTCCTTGGCAAAGATACTGGATTGGTTTGTCATTTCTCCATTTAATTTTACAGATGAGGAAACTGAGACAAACAGGGTCAAGTGACTTACCCAGGATCACATAACTAGTAAATGTCTGAGTGTGCATTGAACCCAGGTCTTCCTGATTCCAACTTAAGTACTCTATTTACTGAGCCATCCAAATGGAATAAATAGTAGAGAGATGAATATTATATTTATTCTCACTTTGACTGTAATGTATATTTGGTAGATGAAGGAAGTAAGCTAAAAGAAGAAGCATGATTCAGTGGAAAGAAAGCTGGACTTGGAGGCAAAGTTCACAGGTTCAAACCCCATCTCTATTCCTTGTTACTTGTATGATCCTAGTCAATCTGCATTTCCTTATATGTAAAATGAAGATTGGTTGAAGAGATCTCTAAAGCTACAACCTTTTAAAAGTTGATAGAATTTTCTCTATTGGTTATTTTTTCAGAGAGGAATGTTTTGTTCATTATATGTATAGATAGAAAATTTGAATAATATTTCAGAATGTGCTTTTTCCCCTCTGATTTTTAAAGCCTCTGTCTTATTGAGGGTTATGTTTCTCAGACTGTGGAAATGGTCCTATTCTTTAAAAAATTTTCCTGTAAGCCTTCAAGGAAGACTGCCTATTTAAACATCAAAACACCTGTTTTGTAGCAGTACTGAAGGGATCAAGTGTAGCCTTTTTGGAGAGGAAGGGGGACAGGGAAGAGTGGAAGGATAAAGTTTAGAGGATTCATAGGATAAAAAAATGTTTGAAGATCTCTGGTGTGAGGATAGATAAAAGGCTTAAAATAGAATAATTGAGTATGACATGAGTTTTGAATAGGTATCAACTTCATCACAATTTCATCTCCTTACACACCTGGCAAGTACCCAGAAATCAACAATGGAATTTAGTCACCCTATATCTTCACTTTGTTGGCCACATTTCCCAGTGTTGAATATAATTTAACAAGCTTGTGTCTCGATTGTGAAAATACCATAGGAGTCATTTAAAATATTTGTCAGTATATTCAGCCAGTGAGGATCCCTTTCTGAGGGAAAAGAGGTACATTGTAAAGGTCACTGGCTTCAAAATCTGAGGACTTTAATTCAAATCTAATCTGTGACATTTATTACTGTGCTCTAGGGCAAATCTTTTAAAATCCCTGGAACTCAGTTTCCTCAACTGTAAAATAAGGGGATTGTATTGGATGACCTCTGAAGTCTTTTCCAGTTCTACATCTGTAATTCTATGTGTAACTAAGTTCTGGAGCAAAAAAGCCTATCCTTTCTTAGACAGAGACAATTCCTCTTAGAAAGTTAATAGTAAGTGATAGTAATGTTCTTTGTAGATTTCATCCATCCATTCCTTAAGGAAATGTGTCATCATTGTCATACCTTTTTAAAAGTGGTGTATTTCTGTAGAAATGGAAGCTTTCTCTCCCACAATTTCAAAGTTTGGCCCAAGAATGATAGCAAGTTCTTCCAAAGGCAGTGGGGTTCTGTGTCATTTGTGGAAGGGTTAAGACTCATTGCCAATAGGAAAACAAAACAAAACAAAACATGAGATGAAATACATCTGTAGTGGGTGCCATTCAAACTGGACCATGGCCTTAAGTTGTCATGATAAAGATTAACTCCTCTCTTGAAAGCACAGAGGAAGCAGTTCGGTTTTTATTTGAAGCCATCCTCTAAGATCATAGGCCCAGCTTAAAGAGCTGAAAGTCTGAATTGAGCCATGCAGCACCTTTTTTTTTCCATGGACTAAACACTCAGCACCTGGGGGCTCTCTCTGTCAGAGCAGTCAATAGCTTGTGGCTGCTTTGCTCAGCTATTAATGGAATGTGTGGCTTCTTGGCATTCCTGGCCCTCTATCCATGGCTTAGTCCAGGTAGTGGACAGCCCCAATCATCAATCCTCTCTTTGGCTTTTTAATTTGTACACCATCCAAACTACTCCTGAGAGGAAGCAGGTTCAAAGGGCAAGCAGTTTCAATGGACAGCTCTTTGGGGGTCTGTGATAGACTTACATCACTGTGGCAAGGAAATTTGCTAAAGAATCCTGAGGCACAACAGGTAACAATAAGAGAATGAAGAGACTGTGTTTTTCTTTTAGCTCATCAAAAGAAATTTCCTTCTACAGGGTGGTGGTATCTTTTTCTAAATGGCTGAAATGACTGGAAAAGCCTTTGAATCTATAAACACTATGATATATGATTTATTTAAATGCCCAAAACCCCATACATACTGTTAAATAATAATGGCTTTCACAACAATATTTCTGTGGTACTCTAAACATTTTTATTAATAAGTTTCATTAAATATGTAAAGTAATCTTCACAGGTAGTTTTTGAATGCCAGGTACTTTAGTTTTGTGATTCAAAAATTTTGGGCTCGTGGGATTACAGACCTAGGCCTGAACAGACTTTATAGGTCATTTGGTACAATCTTTCTATTACATAAAAGAAGAAATTTAAATCTAAACAGAGTTACTTGCCCAAGGTCAATCTGAATCTAAGCTACAATCTGAATCTAGAGACATTAATTTAATGGCTCTGTGTTGTCATTAACGTGGTCAAAACAAGGTTGGATGGTTATTTTGAGACCTGGGACAGGTTAGTCAACCAAAGAATATTTTTTTCAGGCAATAGATGTAATGTTCATTCATTTATCTATTCGGCAAATTTTTGGAGTGCTTTCTGTATAAAGAGTACTATGCTTGCCTCTACTGGGTCGATATCACAAGAAGATTGTAAAAGAGGGAAAAGGAGCCACACATGCAAAAATGTGGCAACCCTTTTTATAGTGGCAAGGAACTGCAAATTGAGTGAATGCCTATCAGTTGGGGAATGGCTGAATAAGTTAAGGCCAATATTGTTATTTTATAAGAAATGAGGAGTAGGCTGAATTCAGAAAACGATTTACAAAGATTTACATAAACTGATGCTGAATGAAGTGAGCAGAACCAAGAGAACATTGTACACTAATAACAAGATTATGTGATGACTAATTGTCATGTATGTGGTTCTTTTCATCAATGAGGCGATTCAAGGCAATTCCAATAGGCTTGTGATGGAAAATGTCATCCACATTCAGAAAGAGAATTGTAGAAACTAAATGTGGATCAAAGCATAGTATTTTTATCCTTTTTTGTTGTTAATTAATTTAGTTTGTTTGTGGGTTTTTTTCCTTTCTCACTTTTTTCCCTTTTGATCTGATTTTTCTTGCATTAGTATGATGATTCTAGAAATATGTTTAGAAGAATTGCATATGTTTAATCTTTATCAGATTGCTTGCTGTTTTGGGGAGGAACAAGGGAGGGAAACAGGGAGAAAAATTTGGAACATGGGGTTTTGCAAAGGTGAATCTTGGAATTGAGCACTGGGTTTCCACCCTGGTTTCTTATCTTTTATGCTGATGTTCCAGGTTCTCTTTGGTATCTCTGGGCTGAGAGTTTTTGAAGCCATCAGTACTGCCAGTGATTCAGAGGATGGGCTGGGCCTGTGAATGGGTCTGGGGCCAAGACTGGGGCTGAGACTGGATCTGGGCTGCATTGTCATGGCCTGCACTGGGATTGCATGACTCCCACCATGGTGTCATAGATCTTTTCTGCTGAACTTCTAGGTCCTCTTTGGGGTCTCTGGGCTGAGAAATTTGGAAGCCACCAGTACAGCCACTGATTCAGAGATCAGGCTGAGCCCAGGACTGGGGCTAGGACTACATCTGGAGCTGCATTGGCATGTCCTGCACCACGATTGCAATACTGGACTCTCCCCCTGGTCTGCTGAGCTTTTAAGTTGCCTTCAGTTGGAAAATGCTCCACTTCATCTTTTTGGATGTTCTGATGCTCTAAAATTTGTTTAGATTCATTATTTACAGAAATTTGTTAACAATTTTACAGAAATTTACAGAAATATGTTAAAATATATGTTAAATATATATATATATATATTATATATATATATATATATATATATATATATATATATATAGTTGTCTTGCTGCACAAGAAAAAATCAGATTTAGAAAGGTTAAAAATAACCTGAGAAGAAAAACAAAAATGCAAGCAAAGAACAACAGAAAGAGTATAAATGCTATGTCATGGTCCACACTCATTTCCCAGAGTTCTTTCATTGGGTGTAGCTGGTTCTATTCTTTACAGATCAATTGGAACTGATTTGGATCCTCTCATTGTTGAAGAGAACCACTTCCATTAGAATTGATGCTCATATAGTATTGTTGTTGAAGTGTATAATGATCTCCTGGTTCTGCTCATTTCACTTAGCATCAGTTCATGTAAGTCTCTCCAAGTCTCTCTGTATTCATCCTAGTGGTCATTTCTTACAGAAAAAAAAAATTCCATAACATTCATACACCACAATTTACTCAGCCATTCTCCAATTGATGGGCATCCACTCAGTTTCCAGTTTCTAGCCACTACAAAAAGGGCTGTTACAAACATTTTTGCACATGTGGGTCCCTTTCCCTCCTTTAAGATCTCTTTGGGATATAAGCCCAGTAGTAATAAGTAGTAGTAACACTAGATCAAAAGGGTATGCACAGTTTGATAACTTTTTGAGTGTTGTTCCAAATTGCTCTCTAGAATGGTTGCTTCCTTTCACAACTCCACCAACAATGCACCAGTGTCCCAGTTTTCCCATATCCTTTCTAACATTCATCATTATCTTTTTCTGTCATCTTAGCCAATCTGAGAAGTGTGTAGTGGTATCTGAGAATGAATTTTCATAAAGAAAAGCCTTTGTGGGGGGTATCATATATGAAAGCTTCATGGATTTTTTAATAGATTTGGACATAATTAGATGGACTGCATTCAAATCCTGTATTTGCTACTTACTTTCTATGAAGCACCAAAAATGCCAATTAACCTCTCTGGGTCTGTTTCTGCATGAATTAAATGAGGGTATTGGGTTAGATGATCTTTCTAAATTCTCTTTCAACTCTAAATTAATAATCTATAGAAGTGATGTTTTGGTTAAAGCTATTCAAAAAAATTAAATGCTTTCTAGAATTATGGAATCTCTTTTTTTGAGTCTCTAATTTACATTATTTTTTATTTATTTTTTTTTTTAGAGACCAATTCAATAGTTTATTAAATGGAGAGAAATACTGGGACTAATGGATCCCCAGGGCTAGAGGAGACTATCATCTCAAAGAGTCTAGCCTAATTTACATTATTTTAATCAAGACTGTAGAGTTAATTAGCCATTTCTCAATGACTTGACCAAATGCTTGCTTCCTAAATTTGCTGCTAACATAAAAGTGAAAAGTTCAGTCAGAATACTTGATGACAGTCAGGATTCACAAAAATCTTTCAGATGGTTAGAACAGTTAGATGAATCTAGTAAAATTAAATTTTACAGGGATAAATGGAAAGTCTTGTTCTTGGGTTTAAGGAAGCACCTTCTGTAGTATAAAGGGTGAAGAAGTATACCTAAGCAGTTCATTTGAAAATTATCTGGGAGTTTTAGTGGACCACTGTGTCAAAATGAGTAAATGGTATGATAAGGAATTCAAGAACTTGTCTTCCCTGATTAAATGTGACCTCTTTAAAGGTAGGGATTCTTTTCTATTTTTTTTTCTTTGCATACTCAGTACTAAGGATAATGCCCCAAATGGAATAAGATAGTGGTTCTCAAAGTATGGTCCCAGAACCCCTGGGATTCCCAAACATCACAACAATGTGCTATTAATGAAAATCAAATTGGGTAATAATTGTAAAGTGCTTAATAAATGTCTGGCACATAGTAAACCCTATATAAATGTTAGTTACTACTGTTATTATTTCTCTTTGTACATTATTTTGCATAGATAAAACTATAATATGGTCTTGAATAAAAGGAATTATGTGGACATAGAACCTGATCTTACAATTTAAAACAGTCATAAGTGAGAGAGATTGTGTGAGTGTGTTTTGTTTTTTGTTTATTTGATTTTTAATGAGAATTGCTCTGAAATAATCCTAGATCAAAATTTGGCTACTCCACTAAAATCAACCATTAAATCAACAAATTGGGTTCTGACACCATTAATTAAGCAAATTCCCCAGCCAACATGATAAAAGTGCTCCTATAATGATGAGCAATAGATTAAGAGGTAGAAAGTTGCAGTCTGGTTCTTTGTAATATCATTTTGATGGTTAGCTTGAGACAGATGATAAATGAGTATTAGTTTTCTTGGTGTTTTGGTATTAATGTTTCTTCATGTATTGGTAGATAGGTAATGGATGGATATCTAACTATCTAGATAGAAATGACTAGATAAAACATTTATTAGATGCTTATATGCCAGATACAGTGCTACTACCACAAGAGGGAAGGACACTTTGGAACAAATCAACACTACCAATACTCCATCTTCCAGAAATGCTTCTGTACAGATATACTGATTACTAAAACAAGCAAACTAGAAATATACTTAAAATGGACTAAGGATTAAAAAAAAACATTCCAGGGTTGTAAAGAGTACTTATCAATTAAATAACTATTGAACAAGTCATCTCCCAAATACCATAATAATAACCTACATACTGTTTTTGTTGATTATCACAAAACTTTTGACTCAGTTCTATGTTCATAGCTTATTCATGTTTAAAATATGCTCAAGAACATTCTTTAAGAATACCAGAATATCTGATATACACATGGAAAACTGATATATATTTAAAACATGTTTCTGAAACAATAATAGCAAGGAAAATTTATATAAAATATGGAGTTCTTTTTAAAAAATAAATTTATGATTTACTTTTTAACAGTTATTTTAAAAATTCTATTCTGAATTCTCTTCACTTATACTCATTAAGAAGGCAAGAAATTTGATCTCACCCATGCATATGAAATTATGTAAAACATTTTCATACATTAACTATGTTGCAAATATAGCAAGAAAAATCAACTGAAAAACATATTTCAATATATTTCAATATTCACTCTCTTTAAAGATGGGTAGCATTTTTAATCATAAGTCCTTCAGAATTGTCTTGGATTATTGCCTTCATCACTTACAGTTGATCATCATACAAATTTACTATTACTGTATATAATGTTCTCCTAGAACTGCTTACTACAGTCTGCCAGTTTTTCCTGAAATCTTTCTCATCATTTCGTATTACACAATAGTATTCCATCATATATCACAACTTTTTCAGCCATTCCTCAATTGATGGATATCACCTCAATTTCCATTTTTTACCACTAAAAAGGGCTACTATAAATATTTTTTTTCTTTGATCTCCTTGGGATATAGACTTTGTATTGGTGTTGCTAGGTCAAAGGGTGAGTAGTTTTCAGAAATTTGATAACTCTTTGGGAATAGTTCCAAATGATTCTCCAGAATGGTTGATCTAGTTTGCAACTATACTCCAACAATGCATTTGTTTCCCTATTTCCCCACATACCCTCCAACATTTGTCATATTCTTTTTTTGTCATATTAACTAATCTGATAGATATGAGATAGTTCTTCAGGGTTGTTTTAATTTCCCTTTCTCTAATCAACAGTGATTTGTGCATCTAGATAGTACAGGAGATAGAGTGCTGAGCCTGAAGTCAAGACGATTCCCTTCCTGAGTTCAAATGTGGCCTCAGACACTTACTAGATGTATGACACTGGACAAGTCACTTAGCTTTGCCACAATTTCCTTATAGGTAAAATGAACTGGAGAAAAAAATGTCAAACTATTTTTTCCAAGAAAATCCCAAATAGGGGTCATAAAGAGTTGAACACAACTAAAATAACTGAAAAACAATCAATCAGTATTGATTTTAGAACATTTTTTCATAGGACTACAGATAGATTTGATTTCTTCTTCTGAAAGCTACATGTTCTTATATTTTGATTTTATCAATTGGAGAATATATACTTTTTCCACACAGCTTCTCCAATATTTATTATTTCTCTTTATGTATTCTTTGCCAACTTGTTGTGTATGGAATGGAATCTTATTTGCATTTCTCCAATTATCAATGGTTTAGAGCATCTTTTTTTCATATAGTTATAAAATCATCTAGATTTCTTCTGTCAGAATCTGACTATTGATATCCTTAGACAAATGTAGATTATTTATTAATTTTACAACTTTACCAAAATATGCTCATGTCCTGGTTCTCCCACAGCACCTCCAACTTTGATTGTTACTGGTTTATTTTTCGTTACCTTTGTCAAATTTCAGGATGTGAGGTAAATCCTTAGAATTGTTTAATTTGTATTTTTCATACTATTAGAAATTTGGTGTATGCTTTCATGTATT
This sequence comes from Antechinus flavipes, assembly GCF_016432865.1. Classification (NCBI taxonomy): domain Eukaryota; kingdom Metazoa; phylum Chordata; class Mammalia; order Dasyuromorphia; family Dasyuridae; genus Antechinus; species Antechinus flavipes. Next base: position 297,023,656 of record NC_067401.1, on the reverse strand, counting down.
AATTTATAATTGTAATGTTTTTGAAATACAAACATATCTTTAAATTTATTGGGGAGTGGCCCTTAGCGTAATATAATCATATATCAACTCCTATATATTTTGGATATCAGATTTTGATTACAGTTGGTGAAAATAGTTTATTTCAGTAAGAATTCTCCCCCTACCATTGCTGTGAAAGATATCTAAACATATTCTCTATCTTTTTAAAAATACTGTAATCCTTCATATTTAGATTATATATCCATTTAGAGTATTTTGGGTTTGTGGCATAAGGTACTCATCTAATCCTAATTTCTGCTAATTTGTTTTTCAGATTTTCCTTATGTATTTATCAAAAACAAAGCCCTATTGTCAGGAATTTAGTTTCTTAGGCTTCTCAAAATGTCTTCTCTTTCTTTTTTCTGCTTCAAAATTTGCTGTTACTGATCTACTTTCCTGTTGTTGTCATTTTTAACAGTGTTAAAGAGTTTCAATGACAATTGCTTTACAATAGGGATCTGGTAATACTACATTTTTCTCTATTCAGTCTTTCCTCTTATATCTTCCTTAAGATAATGATTTTTTTTCACATTCTACAAAATATTATCTCTGCAACTTGATTGCTAGAGTGCAAAATCTGTAAATTAATTTAGATAGTATTGTTATTTTTAATAGTCCAATTATGAGGACTGACTAATTCTATAATTACTTGCATCCTTTTATTAGTGAAAAATTATTTTGCAGTTATATTCATATAAATCCATATTTTTCATATTTATGTTTTTAACTATTTTGAATGAAATATATCTATTTCTGCTTTTTTAAATAGCATATAGAAAGGCAAATTTTATTTGTGTATTTATTTTGCATCCTGCTAATTTAATGAAGCTATTTCTCAATTCATTTTCTTCATTGATTATTTGATATTTAAACATATACGTTTTGGTCATTTTGAATGAGAGGATTTTATATTTTTGTTAATTCTTTACATCACTTTGTTTTCTTGTGATAAATCACTTGAGCTTTTATTTAAATTACTTTAATTGTACTGTATCATAGATTTAGGATGAAAAAAGATCATATTGCTCAATTATACCAATCTTCTAATTTTATAGATCAAAAAATTAAGACCTCGAGAGGTTAAATAGCATTTCCAGATGCTAATCATAATGGGGAGAATAGATATTCTTATTTTATCCAAGTTTGTTTTTGGAAAGTTTTTAGTATTTCTCCACTGAAAACAATACTAGTTCATAGTTTTAAAATATATCTTTTTGATATTAAAGAAGGGTGCTTCTATGCATATGTTTTGATCTGACTGACTAATGGGAGGAAAATACATCAGTAAGGATTATTGTTATAGATTTTGAGTGGAGTCAAATCCACAGAGAACCATATAATAATTCTGAGGACTTCTTTTTTGAGAGGAACTACTGTAGTGTATTTCTCTCTCCTGAACCAAATTATAAGTTCTTTGAGAGCAAAAATTGTCTTTTCCCATCTTTTAAAGTTTTAGTTTTGAGGATAATACTTAGTATTATATACTTTGGGATACCCTACAAATCCTCTCTGGTTTGACATGCATATGAATTTAAGCCAGAACGCAAATTAAACTAAGTAAACAAGATCATTGTCCTCCAATCCTCCAATCCACAGTTCTGTCTTTGTTATTCTAATTGTTTGGGTGCTGTATTTTGCCCGTTAATTTCAAAAAAACAACAACTCAAGTCTCTCTGTTATTATTATTGTTGTTCTGGTGTCTCTAACTCTTAGAACCTCATTTGAGGGTTTTTTTTTTTTTTGGCAAAGTTTCTCCCAACTTATTTTACAAATGAAGAAACTGAGGTAAACATGGATGAGTGCTTTGCCCAGGGTCACACATCTAGTAAGTGTCTGAGCCCGGATTTGAACTCGTGAAATGAATCTTCTTGGAGCTAAGGCTCTAGCTACTGTATCACCTAGTTGCCTCAAAATGCAGCTGATGAATATAGATGACTAGGAAGGTTGAGAAGTTGTTCACCCTCTCTTTATCATCAACCATATCATTTATGGTTGATCTTTCTTGGCAAAGACACTGGAGGGCTTAGTTCATTTCCTGCTCCATTAGGGCAAATATAGATTAAGTGACTTGCCCAAGATCACAGAACTGATAAGTGTCTGAGTTTGAACTCAGTTCTTCCTGACTCCAGATCCAGAGCTCTATCCACTAAGCCTTCTAGCTGTCACAGTGAAAGTTAGTGTGTGAAAAGGGCATGAGAGTTACAGATTCTATGAGAATTCTTAAGAGGAAAAGGATCACTTCTAGGTGAGGGAATAGGATTAAGCAGAACCTCATGCCTAGAAAGAACAAACAAAATGAATGACACAAAAGAAGAATTCTGTGACTAGAAATAGCAAGGCAATCCATTTAAAGGTCAGACTCCAGCCAACAAAGGCATTTAACAAAACAGAATCTGTTGAATTGCTTATTACTTTTGAAATGTGGTGAGCAGTATAAAAAGAAAATGTCTAATGGAAAGACTTTAGTTTTTTAAAATTCTGACACATGAATATTTAGATTATAAAGAGTCAGTGCTACATATATTCTGTGGTCCTACTGACCTAATGGAGTAGAAAGGGGATGAGGAGAAAGGATTAATAACATATCTGTATATCAAGTAAAAATATCCTAGTGACTTCATCCTCACATTTGTGTAAACATCACCTCATCAGTCCCAGATACTTCTACAGGAAACAAATCTAAATGCTCCTCGGCCATTCTAAACATAGCTAGTCAGCTGGCATATGTCTCGTCTGTAAATATCCAGGGTTACTTGGAAGTCTTTATTTTGATATTTCCCTCTTAGGCGTGGACTCCTGAAGTACATTCAGCCTTTGCTTGGAATATCTGTTTTAAGGCAGTTTGACCTGTAGGCTTTCTATGAAGTGACTTTAAGGGAAAGAAAAAAGAAAAGAGAGGAGAGGAGGGAGAAGAGGCAGAAGAAAATGCTTCCCCAAATCTTTATGCAATAAGGAGCCACACTGATTGCTGAAAGCTTTGCTGGGGTTGAATTACCAAGTTGGTGCAAGCATTCTGAATCCATGAAGTGGTTAGCTAATGGTTTTCCTTCCATGTCCATTCTTAGAACATTTTAATCTCCTTCTTTTCTTAACCTTGGTTTGTGTCATGCACCTATTTGGCAATCTAATAAAACCTGTGGACCCCTTCTCAGAACAAAGTTTTCAAGTGCATAAAATAAAATATACAACTTACAAAGGAAATGTAAGACTTGTAAAAATAAAGATGCACATTTTCCTATGCAAATTCATATACTCCCTATGATCTATCCATAAATTCCTTGGAGGCCAATGTATTCCAGGTTAAAAACCTTTGTTTGTAAGGAATTTCACTAGTTTTATTAATTTTTTTCACATTGACTAATATATCAACAAATAGCTGATTTACAAAAACATGTTGCATTGCAAGTTTTTCTTTGAAATTCCTTTTTTTCTCTATGTCCAATCCTTTATTGTAAAGAAGTATTTTTGCTTTCTGACACTGAAACCCTGGTAACTTACTTATCTTTTTTCTTCTGATGATTTCTTATGTATTCTACTATTTATGTTACAATACTAAATCATCCTTGAACCTTTATTTAAATTGTTTTAATTATACCAGATCATTAGAGAATATCTTGTTGCTTAACTATACCAACCTCTTAGTTTTACAAGAAATGAAGACCTAAAGAAGTTAAATATCTGCCAAAATAGTAAGAAGTAGATCCAGGAATTAAACCCAGGTCCTTTAACTCCCCAGTGTAGCATTCTTTCTTGTATAGCATACAGTATTTTTTTTTCTGTGTAGACTTCTTTTTTTTTCCTAATACATGGGCAACTGGAATAGTCAGGACACTCCAAGAGTCCTGGGGTGAGACTAGTGGTGTGTGGAAGGGGCCAGAGACAGAGGTCAATGGTATACTTAGAACAGTCTGAACAACAACAGACTCTTAAGGGGTGCTGTTAGAATTTAGATAGGCAGAAGTCCCTACCATATTCACCCCATCTCCCAATCTTGGGAGTGCCCTAAAGCCCATGAGGAAAGAGACAGCTGCATGAATATGAGCCAGAATTGGGGAGTCATAGTTCCTGAACCTAAGGGGGTTAGGAGGAGGCTTTTCAGTCTAATGACTGAACATTAGAAGCCTCTGGCTCAAGAGTGATCTCTTCACTTATTCTTCTGTAGGTGAGTCATGCCTGCCTTGGTTGCTTTCTGGTTCAAACTGGTTGCCATGTCCAAGGTTTGGCCACTTAGGTAAGTCACCAGACTGTCCATGGAAGCTTGATGCATCAGGAAATGGGGTGGATCAAGTAATAATACAAGATCTGCGAGCCATTTCAGACCACTGGAAGTATGTACCATAGCAAGAAGGCACATTTTCCTGCAGAGAAGAAGGGGAACCAGAAAGTAAGATGTCAGAGAAAAAGTCAGCCAGACTACATGTGCTATATTCCAGCCACTAGATGAGTTAAATCATCTTTGTTGAGGCTTTCAATGGCTTTGATGGAGTCATATGCTGGGTAGATGAATCCAATGAGACTGCAAAGCAAGGAGGCACCATAGCCAAATATGAGATAGAGAGCCATGAAGAAGATAGAATTTGTAGCCAAGTAGTACTTTTTGATACTGGTGATCTCCTCAGCTTCCTGAAGACATCTGTGATAATGTTTTTCTGCTTCAAGAACCTCTGGAAGCATTGTCTCAAGCTACCCATGGCTCCTGAGAGTGGTGGGGTAAAGGGGTCAGGGACAGAGGTGATTTCTTTGGCACATTGAATCCAAGAGGTGATTTCCATGGCTCTTCTGCAGTGGTGCTGGTGGCATCTCCCCACGAAACACATTTTGAGTCATTTAAGTATGAGGAGAGAATGTATTTTTTAATCGAAGCTTTTTTATTTTCAAAACATATGCAAGGATAATTTTTCAACACTGACCTTTGCAAAACCTTGTGTTCCAATTCCCCCCTTTCCCCTAGATGGCAAGTAATCCAACATATGTTAAACATGGCAAAAATATATGTAAATTTAATATAGGCATATCTGTTTATATAATTATCTTGCTGCATAAGAAAAATCAGATCAAAAAAGAAAAAATGAGAAAGAAAATAAAATTCAAGCAAACAACAACAAAAGAAGTGAAAATGCTACATTGTGATCCACACTCAGTTCCCACTGTCCTCTCTCGGGTGTAGATGGCTCTCTTCATCACAAGATCACTGGAACTGGCATAAGTCATTTCATTGTTGAGAAGAGCCATGTCCATCAAAATTGATCATCATATAATCTTGTTTATGCTGTGTACAATGATCTCCTGGTTCTGTTTACTTCACTTTGCATCAGTTCATGTAAGTCTCTCTGGCCCTCTCTGAAATCATGCTGTTGATCATTTTTTTAAAATAACTTTTTATTGACAGAACCCATGCCAGGGTAATTTTTTACAACATTATTGATCATTTCTTATAGAACAAAAATAGATGATAGATTGTATTAAGCTAATATTACTTAGGGATAGAAACTGAGGTAGCACCAATTAGACTTGGCAGCTGATTAAACTTTTTCCAGTGGGCTAGAGAATAGTTAGGAATATTCTTGATCATTGGTTTTTAAAATTAAATCAAAAAGGGGCCACTAAAACATATAGTCTTATAAAACAACATATTTGCAGTATCTGTCTTCTATTATGGTTTTGTTTGTTTGTTTTGTTCATTATTTCCTAATTAAATTTTCATCTGGTTCAGGCAGCATTTGGGAGTGTTATTGGCCATACAGCCTTTAGGAAGTGTGCCTGACACCTCTGTTCTGTAATATTTAAATTTAAACATAATGGTTGGGGAAATAAAATGGATAGAAGTGAAATTAATTTTAAAAAATTGTCAGACACTTCTTCTATGTAGTGTATATAATACTAAGCACTGGAAATAAGTCCTTGCTCCAAGGAGCTAGGCTATCCCAATAAAAATTGGGTTTCCTGTTACTGGAAGGCTAAAAAAAAAACACTTTGTGGTCATGATATAACAGAAATTGTTGTGAAGGAATAGGTTGGAGCAGCAACCTCAGAAGTCCATTGCAATTTTGAGTGAATTTACAACTAGTATAAGTCATATTGGAATATAAGGCTATGAGAAATCTAAACTGAATGGCATTCTTTGAGGAGGTATTAATTGAATTGAAATTTGCAGGGAGGAAAGGATACCAAAAGGTAGAGATGTGAGAGAAGACATCCTAGACATGGAAGTCAAATTAAAAAAGAGGCATGGAGGCAGGAGAAAGACAGACTGATATTGGGAAAGACACAGACAAGTGGTCTGGTCTGGTTTGTCTGGAAAGTAGAGTTTTGAAAATTAGTGACCCTGGAATCATTGTATTGTTGTTCTTCACTAGTGTTGAAGGATGAATCTCTCTCTCTCTCTCTCTCTCTCTCTCTCTCTCTCTCTCTCTCTCTCTCTCTGTCACACACACATGCACATACACACACACACACACACACACACACACACACACACACACACACCCTTACTCCTTAGATCGTGACCTTCTTGAGTTCAGGGACTGTCTTTTGCCTCTTTTTATATTCTTAGAGCTTAATGCAGTGTCTGGCACATTGTAGATACTTAAATCTTTATTGACTGACTATCCTAAATCTTAGAGGGGAGGAAAGAAACCTATTACTAAGAATAAAGATATGGTGGAATGCTGCTAATAAGTATTTGGTATTCCAGTGAATTTATTATTCATACCTGGAGACTTAACAAAATTGAAATTGCTAAGGTAAGATATCACTTTCTTTGTTCCTCTATGATATTTTCATGTTCCAAAATTGTTTCATTTTATTTCATTGTAAAAGGGAAATAAGTATACATTACACTCAGAATGTAGACCAGAATAATAAACAGAAAATATCCTTTGGAGGTTCTAAATGCTGGAAAGTTAGTTAGAAAGAAAAGGTAATATCTAGCATAACATTTCAGAGTCCTTAAAAATCATTTAAATCCAGTGGTGTCAAACAATTGCCCATGGGGTACATGGAGCCCACTATACTCCAGAGAGGGCTTGAACCAGATTAAAATGTAATAGGGTAATATTTAATGAAATAAACAAAAATAGATTAAAACATAGTGAATATGTAGTTTTTTGAGTCAATATATGACCCTTAGAGATCCTTACGTATAATTTAGTGGCCCCTGTTTCTATTTGAGTTCCTTTTGTTGTTTCATTGGAGAGATGAGGAAAATGAAGGCAGAATAGTTAGGTGGTTTGTTCTGGAACAAACAAATAGGTATCTATGGCACTATTAGAAGGATTAACAGATTTTTAACGACTATCACCTTTGCGAGAATCATTTTTTTAAATGGTTGTTTTGTTTGTTTTTTTGTCTAATTAGGACAGTGTAGAAACTCATTGATCCAAGTTAATCATCCCTATTATCTCCTCTCATTCATTCAACAAATAGTTTTTCTGATTCACTGAAATTCCAGAAGTATGTGTCCAATAAAAACGCTATCACTTGTTCTAACAGATATCAATGTCAATATAAAAATATAGTTAGCCATCCCTGATCCATATCAATTCAACTAATTTTTCCTGCTGGATATACAGCATTATGAGCAAGCTAGGTGGTTCAATGGATAGAATGCCACGCTTGGAGTCAGGAAAATTCTTTCTGAGCTCAGATCAGATCTTAAATACCTACTAGCTATGTTACCCTGGATAAATCACCTGATCCTGTTTGCCTCAGTTTCCTAATCTGTTAAATGAGATGGAGAAGGAAATGGCAAACTACTTCAGGATCTTTGCAAAATCCCAAATACAGTCACAGAGAATTGAACATGACTGAAATGACTGAACACCAACAGCAAACACAGCACTGTGCTAAGTCTTACAGTTTATACAGTGAATCTGAGCTAAAATTAATCCCAGAAAAAAAAAATGTTAGGTAGGCAACAATGTCAATAATTACTTAGCTGAAATCCTCAGTACAGCATCCTATCCAATCCTTCAGTCCTGTTCCTTCAGAATTTATCTGGTTTGTGTCCTATTCCTACTAAGTCTTTTGAAAGGATTGGATTGATTAGTTCTCTTTAATTAATTGAATAACATGATTTTATATATGTTGCTACTTCCAGGGCATATTTGCATTTATAAAAATTAACTCCTAGGGAGAACAATGGCTTAATCCAAAGCAATGTTTCTTTGCTTTTGCTAGGAGTTTAAGACTGTGGCAGGGTGGCAGGGGGCTTCTCAGTACACTTTATTTTTAAATTTTATTATTTTTAATTTATGAAATAAAACAAGCACTTCCATAACACAGTAGAATAAAAAATTATTAAGCATGAAATTACAAATCTGTTTTGTACAACTTGCTATTCTTTTTAAATATATAATGAAGTTATCATATAGCCACTCAAAGTTGTGACTATAACATAATATGACAAAAATATGATTGCTCATGAAACTGCAAGTCTGTTATATAAAACTTGCTTTTTATTTTAAATATATAATAAAGTTATCATGTAAATTTCATTTTTTCTTTTTTCCTTCTCTCCCCTATACTAAAGATGGCTACCATTAGACACACACACACACACACACACACACACACACACACACACACGTGTGTGTGTGTGTATATATATATATAATATGCATATATATGTATTATATAAATGATTATTCTATTCAAACTCCTTTTTATCAGGTTTTTTCTTCCTCTGGATGCAGATAGAGTCCTTCTTCATATGTCCTTTATAGTTAATTTGGATATTTATAATGGTCAAAATGACTTAATTGCTCAATGTCATTCTTAAAAAATATATTTCTGTTATTGTATACAGCATTCTCTTGGTTTTTCTCATTTTGCTCTTCATTATATCATATAAATCTTTCCGTGTTTTTCTAAGATCATTCTTGTGATCATTCTTAGTGTTCTTTAAACCATACCATATAGGTACTACACATTTAGTAATATACAACTGTTTCAAGTACTAACTTGGCCTTTGCATCTTGTAGCCAATGAGTAATGCTTCCTCTCTCTCCTATGTTAAATTAATAGTAGATTTTTTTTTTTTAATTTCAAAAGGTTAAGATAATGATGTTATTTATGTCAATTCAGCTGATGGGCCTTCAATAGCTTTCACGGAAATCAAGGACAAGAAGGGCCTAAATTACAAGGTATTATAGCTAAAGAATGCACCAAAGATCAACCAAATTCAAAAAGTCCTCTTAACTCAGTAGAAATAAGATACTTTGACCTTAGGAAAGAAGAGAAGGAATCATACACAAAGAAATCTGCCAAGATAAACAAGCGGCTTACTGCCTTCTTCTTGGCAAGCCTGAGAACATGAACTATGTTCATCTCACTCACAGTGATTATGAAGATGGGCCCAATTAATATCAGCTACATTTGGGAAATGTGGGTTTCAAGATACTGAGTCCCATTAATCTGAGACTTAATGAAAGCTACAATTCTAGCAGACAGGGAGGAGTCATGATTTAGAACTCGGGACTAAAAGTAGAAAGTTCCCGAATCCTTATCTTGGCTCTGATGTTCATTCTTGCTGAGGTTTCAGGAATGCCATGTACCATCCCAACTGCTTAACCCTCACTGCAGGGTGAATTACTAAGCAATTGGAAAGCAGTTGGAAGTTAAAAAAAAAAAATCACAAGATTGGAAGGGATTTTCAGAAGTCACCTAATCTTAGGCCTATTCCTTAACTTTTATGCAGAGCTACATCAAAATAACCTCCTGGGCAAAGTACTAGATAAGTTAAGGAATCATGAAAGGAGGAGATTCCCAAATAATGATTATTCAAGGGAATGATATCTTTAAAAAAGTAAATGTCTGCACAGAGGAGGATTCCAAAGGAAGTAGAATAGGAGGCCCATGAAGCTCCATTCCTCCTAAAAGAAAGGACTATCAAAAGCAGAATGTTCATTTGAAAATGTGTTATTTAAGACTGTTATCTTATTTGCCTCTATAACATCTTCTCTATCCTGATCAGGCTGAAAGCTTACAGAATGGTCTTTATTGTTTTGCAAAAATACTGCTCCCTGCCTTTTAGTATTTTGGAAGTTACATAGAAACATAAAGAAATCTGCAGTTTTTGCATTTGCTTTTATAAATAAAATACTTATATTTATACTTGAGGCCAAATAAGTTATTGTATTGGAAATCTTTTGCTATAAATTCAGCTGATTCAAGTTATGGGATTGTGGTGGAGTAGAATTAAAAAATCTTGGCTCTGCTATTTTGTATGGTCAACTTTGGACAAGTCTTTTATTATCTTTGGGCCTCAGTTTCCTTACTTGTAAAATGAGAGGGAGGTGGCTCAGATGACCTCCAAATTCTCTTTCCAAAACTAAATATATGATCCCATGATCCTTAATGTGCAGGTGGTACATGATATCAGGCTTGAATGAGTTCAAAGCCAGTGTCAGACACTTACTAGTTATATGGCCCTTGTCAAATTATTTAACCTTTTTTCCCTCAGTTTTCTTATCTGTAAAATGAGCTAGAGAAGGAAATGGCAAATTCCTCCATTATCTTTATCAAAAAAAACCCAAATTGGGTCCTGAAAAGTCAGACACAACTGAAAAATGACTGAACACAATCCTAAATCTTTTTGCTGCTATGTAAAATCTGTGTAATCTTAGAAAAAATCTTAATTTTGCCATCCTTAAAAATGATTGGCGTAAACTTAGACAATCTTTTATTTTGTTCTTCAGTCAGCCCAGTGTCACACAACTAGTAAATGTCTAAGGCCAGTGTTTCTAATTTCAGGTCTGGTACGCTATCCACAATACCACCTACCTACCCATATACTCTTCCAAGATTTATGCAAATCTCAATTCTGTGTTCTCTGATCATTTAGAATTTACTCTAAAAAATTTTAAGCCAGGAATGGGGGTAGAAGGTGGAGATAAAATAATTTATTAAGATTGTTAGTTCTTTTGCCAAAAAAATATATATGTATGTGTATATGTGTTAGACAAATACTTTACAAAGATTATTTCATGTAATTCTCATAACAACTCTGCAAAGAAGGTGCTATCCCCATTTTACAGTTAAAGAAATTGAAGTAAATAGAGATTAAGTGATTTTCCTAGAGTAAGTAAATGTCGCAGACCAGATTGAAGTCAGGCCTGACTGAGCCTGGTGCTCTATTTACTGCTCCATCTAGCTGTTTCTATGCCCAGATGCACAATGGATTTTCTATAGGCATTCCTTGGCCTGAAGTGCTCCTCCACACACTCCCTTTCTTTATTCTATCCTATGCATTTCTCCAGACCAAACTCAGAACCTTTCCTTTCTTTCTCCCCTGTCCACTTTAGCTTAACATGATCTCTCTTTACTTTGTACTATTACTAACATTATTAACTCTTATAGCACTATTAATATGGGAGATAGTATGGCACAATGCAGGAACATTAGATTTGGAATAGGATTTTGTTTCAAATTCTGGCTCTGATGTGAATTTGGATAAATTCCTTAGCCTCTAGGAGCCCCACTTTCCCTATCTACAAAATGAAAGGATTGGATTAGATAATCTCTTTTTCAGCACTGAATCTAGGATCCCATCTTCTATACCAGTGGTATCAAATTCCAATAAAAATAGGGGCCACTACACCATACATAAGGATCTCTAGGAGCCTCATATTGACTTAGAAAACCACATATTAATATTTTCTGTTTTATTGTATTTCATTTGTTTTGTTAAGTATTTCCCAATTGCTATTTAACCTTGGTCAGGTTGCATTTAGGAGTATTGTGAGCCATATATGGACCATGGGACACACTTTATGCCTCTGATTTATGCCATTAATATGGTACTTACATGTTACCTTGAATCATCTTGTCAGGGAAAATATCTGATCTTTCATAATTAGAATATATACTTCTGACTAGAGAAAGGAGCAGAATGGGAAGGAAGAATGAGGAAAGAGACCCTGTTTATCCTTCTTTTCATTCTTCATGTTTCCTAGCATTAGCAAAAAAAAAAAAAAAAAAAAAAAAAAAAAAATTCAATAAACCTTTGCCAATTGATTGATTTTATCTTACTCATATTATGGTTTCAGGAAGATTTTGATTCTAGATTCAATCTATGGAAACAGCATAGACAACCCCTCTCTGGTCCTCTAGAAATTTGTTCTACACTTGTATTCTGGATTGGCCTGTGGTGTCTGCTCATTTCCTCAAATGATTGGGTTGATTTTAGCTTCTAGAATGGGTTGGAACTCTTGACTTTAATCTGCTCTGCAGTGAACACAAATCCTTTAGTTCTCTTCAGATAGCTCTCATTTTTTTAATGCTTTAAGTTTTGCAGATCTCTCTGTCTCTGTCTCTCTATATGCATGTATAAATATATAACAAAATGCAAAGCACTATCTATATGCCAATTTAAGCCATACAACTTTGTGAGGTAGATATTATACTAGCCCTATTATACAATTGAGGAAACTGAGGTTGAGAGAGGTTGAGAAATTTGCCTGGGGTCACACAATATGTTTGTGGGAGGATTCAAACTCTGATCTTCCTGACTTGAAGTACAGCGCTGGATCCATTGAGCCACCTAGCTGTTTTCATCATTGTCCCTCAAAGATGGATCAGAAGTAGACTGACCTCTGGAAATATAGGGGTTAGATGATGCCAGTATGCATTTGACTCGGTGATGACATCCATCTATTCCCAGTTGGCTGAAGTTAGTCCAGTAAGGCTGAGTAAAACCAGGATCAGGCTGTTCTTTCATCTCAGGCAATCAACAAGCATTTACTAAGCACCTATTCCAGCATATACAGGGCTTTTAGAAGTTTCAAGAGGCCACAGCAATAGGGCAGAAGAAATTAGAGAATACCAGTTCACTTTTCTTTCTTTGAAGGTCATATATAGCAATACCAAATTCTCTCTGTGAAAAAGTTTGCAAACCCCAGTTATTATCTGTGGATGTGACTATTTTCCAGGCCATATCAGGTAAAAACATGATTATTCCCTCCTTTTTATTGATTGATTTTTTTTTCATGAAATCAATAAATTTTTAATGAAAAAAATAGCCACAACATCTTAAGGAGATGATCTATGGAGGCATAAAAGGGTTGCAATCTGAGTTTGTAAAGGGCTACTTATGTAGATTCTTATAACATAAGAATAGAAATTTAACATTATTAATGTCATTTTCCATAAATGATGAAGAATATATCAATTATTCAATAACTTCCATAGTCAGATAACTCAAATACAGCTTTTGTATAAAGACAATGATGTGGACTTACCTTAAATTAAAAAAACAACAACAATGACAAAAATGTTTTTCTCATGTATATTGTAGACTTTTTTAGAGAAGAGTTGCAGATACATCATTGAAACCTAGCATTGTGTCTTCTTAAAGATAAATAAGTCTTCTATTAATTTAAAATTAGTTATACATCTTTTAGGGATGAAACATTGGAACCAATATATCTTAAACTACCATGATAAATGTTTAGAGGATGTCAATTCCAGTTGAGCTTTGTGGGTTCTTAGAGATGTTTTAACTTCAAAGTTAATGAGATCTAAGGACTTCAAATCTGGGAGATGTAAGTCAGCAAATGAATTTCTATTTTGTTTGAAAACCTGCACCAAGACAAAGTGCTGCCTAATGGAATAAGGCTGAAATGTTCAAGTGCATATAATGCATTCATTCATTCATTAATATATTCAAGTGCGATTGATTGGAGCACATGCATAGAGTGCATCAGTATCTCAGCGAATGCAAATTCCCCAAGTGGAGAGGTCAGAAAGAGGCTTTTTTCCTGGAGAGTTGTGTGGATGAAATGAAAACATCTTGGAGAGATTGTAGAGTATGCACATATATCTTGTGACTGGTTCCTGTCTGCTGACCCCACTTGATTAGAAAAAAACTTTCTGATCAGCTCAGTATCTAAAAATAGGAAGATCTTCAAAAGGATCTTAATTCTGCTTTGGACTAATCTCTTTGCATTATTATCTATGTTTGGGTTAATTCATTTGCTGGTGGAATCCAGTCAGAAACCGTACTGTAATGGGAGAAGACTTAGGCTCTTCCCCCTAACCACTATATGCTTTTCTTTAAATACAAATCTGAGTTCTTTGCCCACCTAAACAATTACTCTTTTCCATTTTAGCTCAAAAAATGGAGAGCACTTTTCTAGAGTCCCAACATCCAGCTAATTCAGCATTGATGCCCCAAAGGAACATCTGACCAGGTATAAGAAATAATAATTTATTAGTGGAACAAATGTTGTTCTAAGAATTGAGCTATGGAATAAGAGTGTGGCCAGGAAGTATTGGAAGGAAATATAGATACTTTTATTCTTGTTATGTCTTTGAAGTAAATATCCCTTTGTCTAAGCTATTTCCTGTTAAGTCATTGAATGAAACTGGGATCTAGTCCCTGACACCTAATTGTTATGGGCCAGAACTCTTGAAGTTGAAACAAAGGATTCTTACAAGGGGTTGTTATTGGAATTGATAAAGACAATAGTTATCTAATTTAGCATGGTTCAGTATAATTGATTTAATCCTACAAGGAGATGTTATGGGCCAGAATTTGAAACAAGGTATTAAGTGGAATTGAGGAGACAATGGTTAAATCTAGTTTAGCATTGATTTAATCCTACAACAATAGTTTCATAGTGATATAATGATTGGTGTATACTCAGTGTGGGGCATATAAGTTAGAAGCTCTCAGAGCCAGAGAGGACAAGTGCACTAGAAGTGGAGATAGATTCATTCCATGGTCCATCTTTGTGGTGGCTGGAGGCTGAAGCACAAACTTTTGGAGTCAGGAAGATTCAGAAGCCAGAGAAGGCAGGTGGGAGCTCAAGCTCTTGGAACCAAGGAGAGAGAAAGGCCTCCAGAAAAACTAGCTGATCCCCAAGTGAAGGAGCCAAGACTTTGAAGGAGACAATAAAGGATTTGGACTTTAACCTGTGATTACTTGTGTGGTGATTAAACCTCAAAAGAGAACATTACATTTTAAAGAGACTATTACATCTTATAATGTAAGTAGGGGAATGAAATCATGGAAATGGGGAGGAATGTTAAGTCAATGCCAATAGAATAGATATTCCAAACCTTTTAAAATCCCCCAGAACAGACAGAGTGGATCTGACTTTGGGGAAGAGAGCCAGATCATACTCACCACTCATTCATTCAACAAATACTTAAGGAACAGAGAAACAGATAGAAATATAACATTTAACAAAATAGAATTTTCAAAGATGTGTGCCCTTTAGAGGTTAATTTGATTCTGAAATTTGTGTAGCAGTTGTCAGGTAACTAAAAGGTGATAATTTGATATATAGCTTAAAAACATGATAAAACAATATTCGGCCACTTGATAAGGCTTTTTATATAAAAATAAACTATTTTAAAATAATAGTATAAAATAAATGTACTATATTTATGTTAACTTTAAAGCAAAATGGAAATCTAAACTTTATGCATTATAAGTATACATACATACAAACATATATATATATATTGTGGGGAGTAGGCAATTGGGGTTAAATGACTTGCCCAGGGTAATACAGCTAATAATATCTCAGACCAGATTTGCATTCAGGTCTTCCTGACTTTAGAGTCAGTGTTCTATCTATTGTGCCACCTAGATGCCCTCCTTTTTATGTATACTTGAAATAAGATTCAAAGAAATGTAATAATTTAGGCATTAACAAGTGTGCTTTTTCTATTCTGGATTATTATTTTATATTTTCTTAATTTATTGTAATCCTGAGTTTAATCTATAGTTCTAAATAAAATTATCCTGAAACTTTTTGTTTTAAATAAAAAGTTAAATGATGGCAAAAAAAAAATAATAGAAAAAAGATTTAGCATTTATATATCACTTTAAGGTTTGCAAAGTGCTGTACAAATACTATTTTATTTTATCTTCAACTTTTAATAGTTTTACAATGAATATGAAAAAGGGTGGAAGTTTATTTGCCAGGTAGATTTTTCTGTATCTTCAGTTCTATTCTTAATGACATCTCTCACTTCTTGTTGACATTGTTCCTTGACTCCATTAAATAGCTAGGAATCCTTTGGTTCAAAAATAGGTGGTGATTAAAACCATCATTATTATTCATTAGTATAATAATTCATAATTATTACTGCCATTATTCATTAGTACATGAATTTGCAAATTCAAAATATGAAATTGCATAATATCTGAATAAAAGCATAACATTAATTATTGTCCAACTTTCACCCCTATCAGAATTGGTAGGACAAACATTTCTCCACTTTCTTTTTTTACTTCTAGCTTAAAACAACAATTTTAAAGTATCATTGAAAAATTTTCTTTTCAAAAATAACCTTTGAACTTAGTAGGTATAGGTGTTTTTTAAAGTGTTTGATAAATTTATTTGTCATCTTTTAATTACACCAAAGGCAGGGGGTGTATTGCCATTGAAGGTAAAGGTGGCAGAAATATGTCAATTAGGAGAAAGAATGTGAGGGAAGACATGACCAGGTCTTAATTATAGTTCCTGTTTTTAGCAAATGTTAACATTTATCTAGATTTAGGTTCTTGAGATTCTGGAGCTTTTATTTTCCACCATTTAAAAAATTTAAGATCATGAATTTAGAGTGATAATTCAGAAACCATCTAGTCCAATCCCTCTCCCTCTCTTTCACCATTTTTTTCAAGCAGAAAAGAGAGATGGGCAAAATGAAGATCATACAAGTAGTAAGCAGGTAAAAGAAAGAAGAATTTTTCCAAAGAATTCTATAACAAATAGTAAATTAAATTGCTCTGATAATGTATTGTCTTTGTAAATATATTCAGATGAAATATAAGTTCCATAAAAATGATAAAATTTTAATTGGAACCATAATTGCTAGTTTTATTATCATGAAAAGATTGATTCTAAATTCTAAACTGAATTCTAAAACTTTCTAATATGCAGTTTCTTTGAAAAGCTAAAAACAAAATACCCCCCATAAAACATTATGAACATATATTTTTCTTTCATTCCACTTATGTATCAATTAATATTTATATCTTGCTGTCAAATGGAAATAATGGTAATGGTATTTAAGGAGAAATAAAAATCCTTTCAGTTGCTCATGAAGTAATGTATACCACATTATCTTGCAGGGGGGTGGGGAAGAATGGGAGAGCTTAGAAATAGAAATGTTATTTAGATCTGCTGATATTTCAGGGCATATTTTTCAGATCAATTCTTGAAACAGGTCAGTTCTTCACTTCATTTTCCCCTCTCCCCCCCAACCCCTTCAGGAAATTTGATTTTCACAGGCTTGTCATCCTATAGAGCTTATTATTTTAAGAGATGTTGAATTTGTAGGTGGAATAACATTTAATATTAAAACCTGGATTCCTTTTTTTTTCCTGAATGAATTAATATATCAATGTTCTTGAAATTAGAAGTTTCAAATAGTAAGACCAGAGAAAGTGCCAAAAGAATGCTAATTTAATAAAAAAAAAAAAAGTTAAATACATGCTTCTTCAAAGGTTAAGTATTGACCTCTGCTTAGCAAAATATTTTTGTCTTCCACCAGCCCTGCTACCCAAATGCCTATTTTGCTCAAGTTTGTTTCCCTTGGTCAAATTAACCTTTGCCAATTCTTTCCATAGCCTCTCTTTCCTTGGATTGTTGATGTTCTTTCTAAAGTGGAGGTCATGGCTAGAGACAACTGGAAGCTGTTCTTAGAGTCTGTCTTTCCTTTTTAGGTTATGAGGGTCTCTGTGTGTTTAGGATAAAATGATTGACAGCTTCACTCCAGCCCCAATTAGCACTCTATAATTTATTAGCTTCTCCTTTCAGATTATGCGTTAACTTCACAAATATTTCAACCACGGAAACAGCAGCTATCAAGTGTCCCTTTCCTGATTCAACCCTCTGGGGGTGTAGTTAAATACAGGAAAGGGCAGTACAGTTGGTCTGCTGAATGAGAATAATCATTTGTGTCTAGGTCTATCTTGGGGGGGAGGAAGGACACAAGTATAGCTGTCATTTCTGTCTTGCTTCATAATTATAAAATAATATACATGTGTTTATACACATGCATATGTGTACAGATACCACACTGGATTAGAATCTAGTTTGGAGCCGAGAATAATCAGGATATTCAGGAAAGAATGGAAGAGTTCTAGAAATGGATTCAGGAAGCACTGAGTTCAAATTTCTGCCCTGAAACTTAATAATTGTATTAGATAAGGCTTGTTTTTTCTATCTATGATATGGACATAACAATATCTGTAGTACCTGTCTCAGCCTGTGAGGCTAAAATGAGTAATGGATGTGAAACTTTAATTCAATATATAAATGTCGATTATTGTTTCAAGTAGGGTCTAATTAAATTGTTTAAATGCCAAAGTTTCAGGTTATTTAAACTGCAACTGAAAAACTAACATGTCAGCAGGAAGTCTATGCTTTTATTAGTGGTTACATTTGTAAATTAAATCTTGAACATCTAATAAGGGAAAATATAATGCTGAAAACATACAAAGGATATTCACTAAAAGAGAAAAAAATACTCTCTGGTAAAAATTTTAGATAATTTAGAGAATAGGTGTGATGGAACTTTTTAGGGTTTTGATTTAATCGGATAAATTTTTCTTTCAAACGGTTTTTCCCCTTAATGTCTTTCAGATTTTCTTCTCTAATATAATTTGTACTTCATTGTGTACCTCCATAGAACCATTTAATGCATTTTAGATACCTTTTATATGGTTGGTACTTCTATATAATAAGGCTTATCCAATAATTATTTCTGTCTTCCTTAATATTTCAATTTCAATAATATTTGGAACCTCATTATGTTTTCACGAATATTCGAGGACACACACGTGTCTGTGACTCCGAACAGGATTGCAGATTATATTTCCTGGTGCTCGAAGCCCAACTTCACCTAAGTGTAAAAGGGACTAGAAACTTTACTACTAACTCCAGAAGACTGGCAAGTGAGACTGCCTGTCAGCGATCCCTGACTCCAAAACACCCACCACCTCTACCCTCCCCCATTCCGGACCTGAACAAATCTTAAGCCCCTGCTAGGACTTGCCATGCATGGAAATAGAACTTCAAAGGGAAAACGAGAGGAGATGGTAACTCCTCTTAGACCAAAGGAAAAGATAGGACAGATAAAGTTCCCTGTAGATGGGTGACAAAAGTTCTCAGCCAGAGGGCAAGCAGCAAAGGGATTACTTGGTGGCGGAGAACTGTCTCTCCCCTTTTCATCGCCTCTTTCTCAGTCCAGTCAGTAGGTAAGAAAACACCAATGCCAGGAATTCCCAGTAGCCAGTATGGTAGCTGGAAAGAGTACTGGATTTAGAGTCAGATATCCTGGATTTCAATCTGAGCTCCAACATTCACTAGCTGTGTGATAGTGGGCAAGTCACAATCTCTATGAGACAGTTTTGTAACTGGTAAAGCAGAGATAAGAATCCTTATGCTATATAATTCTCAGGCTGTTGAGGAAAGTGTCTTGAAAATCTTGAAGTCTTCTGAAAATAAGAGTTATTATCAGGTGAAGTTACTTTTCCTCTAGGGAGGACTTCTTAGCTTTTTTTTATATCTTGCCCCTCTTTGATAGTCCAGTAAAACCTATGGGCCCCTTCTCAGAATAAAGTTTCTGAGTGCCTAAAATAAAGTAGATAAAATCAAAAAGGAAAACGATTATTGGGAAATATAAATTTTATCTTCCTGTCTGTCTATTTAACTTATCAGGAAACAACTATGTGATGGAGTAAATAAAGGACTAGACCCGGAATCAGGAAACTCTAAATTCAAATCTGGCCTCAGACTTACTAACTGTGCTACCTGGGAAAACCATTAGTCTCTATTTGCCACAGTTTCTTCAACTATAAAATGGATTTTAAAATAGCACATAATTCAGAGGGTTTTGCAAGAATCAAATACTTGTATGCATTACTTATTATTGTCCTGATTAAAACAAAACAAAACAAATTTACAGTCCCTCTGAAATTTATCTAAGGATCCCATATTAAGAATCATCTGCAATGAGCCTGCAAGTTAGATGTAGCATCAATAAATTTTATAGTTTAAGAGTCTGAAGTCCAGGTTGTTTAAGTACCTTACATATCCTGGATCACTTAACTAGAACCTCCAGTCTTTAAACCTCTGAGTCTTATGGCTCAAAGGGACTGAGCAATTAGAACTCTGGACTGCAATGTCCATTTCAGTATGTTTTGACTATTTATTTCAAGAACATAGAATACAAAACAGATGAAGCTTCCCCTTCTTAACAGGAAGAGGTACCCAGAAGATGAAGTTTTATCTTATTTGGGAATTATACTGTCACCTTCTCTATACAATGAAGTTGATGGAGTCAGAAGTTGCTGTTGTTCAGTCTTTTAAGTCATGTCCAATTCTTTGTGACCTTATTTGGAGTTTTCTTGGCAAAGATAAAGGGTTTTGTCATTTCCTTCTCCAACTCACTTTTATAGATGAAAAAACTGAAGCAAAAAAGTTTTAATGATTTGTTCAGAATCATACAACTAGTAAGTGTCCAAGATTGGATTTGAACTCAGGAAGATGAATCCAGTCCTAGCACTCTATCTGCTTTGTCACTAGCTGCCTCAGTCAGAAGATCTAGATTCAAATCCCACTTATGCTACTTGGGGCAAATCACTTCACATCTTATCTTTAAATCTTCATCTATAAAAATGAGGGGCTTTGACCCCTAAAGCACTAAATATATGATCCTATGTCTCCCCTTCTTAGATATGAGCAGTGAATTATACTAAATGAGATCTTCAAGTAGACCTAAAATTTATTTATTTATTTTTTTGAGTCCTCAACTCTAGACAAATCTTTATGAGAAGTGGTAGTTAAATGAGATAGAATTTGATGAAAGCATTTTTAAAATCCCAATTAATTAGAGAGAAAATATTGTAATTATTCTTTAGAATTATGAAGAGGATAGACAGAACCCATATGGATAGTTTCATGGTACTTCTACTTGAAGCAGAATGGATAATTTCATCCCTTCATCCATTATACTCTAGCACTTGAAATGTGGTACTTAAGCTTTGTTACACAGCCTCATTTTTTTTTCCTACTCTATAGCAAAGTTAGGTCTCAAATTACTCAGGAGAAAACAAAAATCAATAATCAGGATTATAGATCTGAGATATACTTGGGGTATCCAGATAAACCTTACCCACATTTTTCAAGTTCTCAGACTAATACATAGTACCTTTCACATGAGGATAGAAAAACTCCAATACATTTGTTGTCAACTATCATGATATTCCTAAACTAATCGCTGAGCACATTGTGATAATTCTCACAGTTCTTGAGACTGTTCTATGTACAGGACTGAACACTTCTCAAATTTCAATGGAGGTCAAGGTTTTAGCTATCAGCTAATTGAGTGAAGGCATTCTAAAACAATTCTAAATGTCTTCCTCCTAAATCTCAGTAAATTGCATACCAAAGATACTGAATAGCAGGATATAGTGGTAAAGAGAAAACCATACTATTTCTTAGTAATAATGTCAGATCTTAATTTGGGTTTGGTTTCTGGGATTAGCTTGAGTAAAAAAAAAAAAAAAGAGCAAATACAAATCTCAAAAATATTCTAAGAGTTGATAATTCTGGTTTGCCTCAAAAAACTGAGGATGATTGATCAAGAGATTGGATTTTTGTCCTGGCTCTGCCTCTTCTTGTATGAATGACAGTGATAAAGTCCTTTCCAAGCCGCAATTACTTCATTTGTAAAATGAGGGAAAGGATATGCTACTGATTCACTTCTCAGAATTGTTGTAAAGTGGCAATGAGATAACACTTACAAAATGTCTAAATGAGCATTGTTAATAAAAATGTACAGTACAAAATAAAATTATCAGCATAAAATATTTTTCTATAAATTAAGTCTTTAACTACAAATGGATTGGGCATTTTTATTCTACCAGAAACAATGATGGGAAGTGTATTTCTCTTATGAAGTAACACAATGACTATATAATAAACATATCTTTAATGTATGTTTCATCCTCCTTACTATCCCCACTCCTGTTTTGTCACCTCACCCCTTAAAACATCTAAAGTGACAGAAAGAGAAAAAACACAGCTAGTACAAAGAAGTATTGGAAGAAGCTGAAATTAATTGTCCATGATACACACCCTGGACATTTCTCTTTCTTGTGGTGCTTCCCAGTTGTTCACCACAAATTTTGTCAAGGTTTGGTGTTTTGGGATGTTTTCCCTTGGGGGCAAATTTGTGACACAAGGGGCAGAGAAGAGGAGAAGAGTTTCATGTTTCATAAAATGTTCCTTGTAAAAAAAATAGATATATCCAATACAATTGTTGTGCCAATCGCTGCGAAGTGCCACCTCAGTTGTTGTATTTCTGGAGTTTGAACAGTTGTCTCTATAACAGCTGCATTTTAGTAAGCTGAGGGCAGGTGGCCCCAGATAAACCACTTGCCATTCATAGTCAGGATGAGCCATGTTGCCCAGTGTTCATAGTCTAAAAGAAAAAGTCTGTGTTTTGGGGGGGTTTTGTTTGTTTTTGTTGTTGTTGGGGATGGAGACAGAGGAGTGGGAAGTACATTTCAGGCAGGAATGAAGGTGTGGCAGGGAGTGAAAACTTCCTTTTTACTTCTTCAATGCAGAATACAAATCCATTTTAAAATCTGTATTTGAAGTCTGTAGTGTTACCCTCACACTACACAAAAGAATCCACATGAACAGAAAATAGTTCACACCACAAAAGTCTATTTTCCACCTCCTGTGATTTCATATCACCACATAAAATGTTCACCCAAGTGCCAAATCTGACCACAGTTATTTCTAGTGAATCAGCCAAAAAATTGTTAAATCAAGTTGAGGGTCTTTGGACATGTTCTTTGAACAGAAGGAATTTCTTTTTAACAAAGTCTTTAAGGATATGTTTGCTTGTATTTTTTTCCTGATATACCAAGTAGTTTGATGTCTTTGCTTTCCCTCTGTTCTTATTCCTGAAGTGAGGGGCATGGATGTTGTGCCTGGTGGGCTGGTCTGAAGGGAAAGGAAAGGGAAAACTCAGGACCTTTTCGGTCATCAGATCAGCTCAGCTCAGGAGGGATCCACCACAGAAGGAATAACGGCGAGCTGCAAACCAAGATCAGAAGCTGTTACAAACCAACTGGATTTCAGCTCTGAAAGTCACCAATTGTACTAGGCAGAGACCTATAAGGAAGGAGAAGGTGGAGGGCAGTCTAAAACCAGTATAGATCCTTGCTTTTGTCCTGAGGCTGCAAACCTGAGAACAGAGAGAAAACAAAACAAAAAAGAGAGAGAGAAAAGGGGGGAAGAAAGGCACAAGATATTTAAGGACAAAGAAAGACAAACACCACTGTTTTACTTGTGAGAATCAAAGAACTGAGCTAAAGGTTGAATAAAAGTTTAAAAAAAAAAACCACAGAGAAATTTCAAATCTAGACCTCTGGGTGGGGGTTGGGTGGAGTAAGTAAGGTAGGTAAAAATCAGTGACTGAGTTTATTGTGTTAATAATGGATTTACAAATTTTCATGTAACCAAAAATACATTTGTCACTATTTCCTTAAAAGAGATCTTCTTTGAATGCACTTTTCAAGTGAAATGCCTGATGAGTAACTATAACATCTAATGTTTTTTTCTTTGTTATCTTTAAAACATTCCTATGATTTGTTATTACATGGATGCCCCAATCACTTATTTTCTTTCTAGTAAAGTGGTTGAATAGTAGTGTTTTACAGTGGGTATGCCATGCTTTGTTTCTTTGTCTGGCAATACTATTCCTACAATTCTTTTTTGTGGAGTTGCAAATAATAGATTCCATTGCAATCTTTCACTCCCAAATTGCACAAGTCATGGAGGAGGGGAGGGAAAGCAAAATAACCCAGACATATATGGTATAGTAGAAAAAGCACTGCACTCAGAGTCAGGAGTCTTAGAATCCAGTCTCAGTACTGCAACTTACTAAATTTATCATCTTAGGCAAGTCATTCAACCATAGTTTCAGTTTTTTTCATCTGCAGTATGAAGGGGTTGGATTGGATAACCTCTAAGTATTTTTTTTCAAGTTGTAATTTTATCGAATCCTCCAACTAAAATAAGGATCATATCAAAATAGCGGAGGGACCTATTTGCATCCTGGACTGGAAGTAATTCGGCTGGTAAGGAAAAGAAACTATTGTGAATCAGAAAATTTGCATTCCTCATACAATGGAATTTGAGAACAAGCCTGACCAGGGGTCACTCAGATGGTTCTAGGAAAAGAGAAATATATGGGAAAAGAGCCCTCATCCCGCGCCCCCCTCCCCCTCCCCCACTTTACCTGAGTCCACATTGAGGCCCAGGCTCTGTCCCATATCTCCTGCGGGGCTAGGAAAGGGCCCCCCTGGTGTGGTCCATGCTGAGCCAGCTGACTCGCTTTTGCCCAGTTCGCAGGGTGGGCTGACTGGTGTGGGCACTGAAGCTGGTGTGAGGCGGTGCTGTCTGACTGAGGCCGGGGGCATCAGCAATGAGCTGTAGCGAGGGTCGAAATGGGGACCATAGACTTCATGCATGGAGGCAGGCCGGGGGAAGGTGGTGCCCTGGGCCCCGATTGGCCCGCCCAGGGAGTAAGGATGGTGAGGGTGCGGGTGCGGGTGGTGATGATGGTGATGATGATGATGGTGCGCATGGTGCCAGGGTTCGGCAGCCCCTTGGTGAAGGTGGCTGTGCAGAGAGGCTGGGGAGTAGGGGTCTGTTGCGGCAAAGGGGAGGTCGCTGTGGGCTGCAGCCAACGGACTGCTCAGTGAGGAAGCTGTAACTGCTGGCTGGTACGTGCTGTTCCAGAAAGAAGGGGGAAAACTGCGCTGGTTCATCGGGAAGGAACCATCTACAGGAAAGACATGGGATAGGAATAGAAAGGACAAAGAAAAGAAAGACAGTAGCCACCTAGTGAGACCATCATCATCATCATAATCATTACCATGAAAATGACACTTCACCTATCTGTGCCTCAGCATCTCATGTGGAAAATAATGGGTTCGGACTACACACCATTCAGTTCTAAAATTCCTATACTCCTCAAAATCTTTTAATTGGGAATTGTTTTCCCATTAGACTAGAGACTTCTCCAAAAACCCCAAACCAAACAATTGGAGACTTTGCTGGTACACCACTAAGCCGCCCTCCCCCTAGCCTATGCCCAGTTTTGAAACCAAACAGCAGGGTTGTCTGGGACAGAGATGGGAAAAAAGTAGAAAGGAGACATCTTTCTCTGAAGACTTAGTTTCCTTAACTGTAACCCAGGAGTGGACTTGACTTTTAAACTCCCCTTCACTTCTAAATTCTATTTTTTTTTCTCCCCAGGAGAGTCAGTAGTTCTCTTCTGAAAGTCATAGTAAACTTTTCTCAAAGGGGACATTCCTCTTTATGCGCCGTATGCATCCTATTGCATGGATTTTGTCACTGAAGAAGACAGACAAGAAAGAACTCTCATTGACTTTTGCTTGGAAACACCTCTGGATTGTAGGTGTTACAAATGCAGACAGCTAGTGGGGGAGGAGAGAAGGAAAGAAGAGAGGGAGTGGTCCTACTGATTCTATGCTCTGGGAATATTCCCTGAAAAGTTGGAGGGCAGTGGACACAGAGGAAATCTTACCCAACTTTCAAAAACTAGAATTTCCCACAAGGCTGTCCTAAGTCATGGCGGGGGGGAGGAAGGAAAAAGAAGGATTACAAGGGGTTTCTGCACTCTCTGCTTCTGCTGAGTTCTAGCATAGCTGACATAATTGCCCCCAGGCATCTTCACTATAAACGCTTCCCATATAGTTAAGAATGTGTATTCACAAGCCAGATTTCTCAGTTAGCCAATCGCACTCATTTCCTCTCCTTTCCTTCTTCGCCCCGCTCACTTCTCGCTTAGCCGCTTTAGCTCAGCAAGAAGTTGCCGAGTGTTTCTGAAGCAAAATGCGGAGAATTCCTCCTAAGTATCTGGAACGTTTTGGTGCTTCTCTTCCTTTCAAAAAAAAAACTGGGTTTCAAATACTGCCTTGGAAGTAAGTCCCACAGCACTGAAAGAAGAGCAGTTTTCAGATCCCCCCCACCCCCACCCCGAAAGAAAAAAGAAGGAAAAGCGCTGTCTCAGGCATTTGTAGATGACGGCATTTTCCAAGTTTTCATTATTACCATTCAATTTCCCAGACTATAACTAAAATCCGCTAGTAATACTAGCTCGCATCTACGTTATGTACCAACATTGGCTCATTTGATCATCACGGTGGCTTCGTAAAGTGATTTCTATTATCATCAAACCAGTGCTACAGATAAGGAAATAAAATAGCAAGAGAAATTTGCCCAGATTCATAACGTAAATTTAAGTGCCGGAAGAGGGATCCCAAGGCACTCCGTCTCTCTTTTTGCATAGCATCATAAACTGATTTTATGTTTAGGCCAGTGGAAAATTAAAAGAATTTCGAATACTTAGGGTCGGATCAATTGGATAGTGCAGTTTATTAACATTAATATTATTTGGGCAGAGGCAGCTGTGGTGTACTGTAGGTAGATCTGACCTCAAAATTGGGAAAACCTGGTTTCAAGTCCCATCTTTGATCCATCCTTAATTAACGACTGCCATAATATAAATGAGATGCTTATCTGCTTTGATAGAGGATGTTTCTTCATTAGGAACTCCATCCAAAAAATCACACAGGTCCATTCAACCTTCCCTAATTGGCGGAACGATGTGTGGAAATCACAATTCCCTTTCTTAAGAAGAAAAGAAGCCTGGGATAGTGTGTGTGTGTGTGTGGAAACCTTCCATTCTCTCTTAACAGTCCAAATACATCATTCCAGAATTTATTCATATTGTAAATTCTTAACTTAGCAAGAAAATTCTCAGCCTTACTTTTCCCTTCACTAATTAATTGCAAATTAGCATGCCAAATAAAATCATCTGGCCTATCAGAGATTCTGATAGGAGAGGGGATGAGGTGATCCCCTGACAGGAGTAGTTGTACCCCTATCAGGTAGTAGAAGTGAGGAAAGCTTGGGAATCTGAGATTTGCACTCATCTGACGTCACCACAAGCTGAGAATAATGTGTGGTGACTAAACCTAATGTTCTGGGATTTGAAGGAGAATACTTATGAAGTGGGACAGCTTTTGAAAAAAAAGAGGTGCTCCCAATTGAACCCTATTTGTACCTCTCTGATCTATGTATCTGTTAAACTCAACTTTCTAAAATAGTTCTTTCTTTTCCCATTGTGTAAGTTCATTGAGCTCAATTACAATGTTTTATTTGTCTTTGTAGGATTTCGAGAGCATAGGCTAATTTTTTTGGTGTGTCTTTATATCCTCAGCGCCCCCCATAATGGTTGACATACAGTAAGCTCTTTAATGAATGCCTTTTCATTAATTTCTAGTTAACCTTCCTCCAGAAAGCTTTTGATATAATAGATACTCTTTAATATTTGTTAAATGAATATTGCCTTCCTTTCTCCCATTCATTCTCTTCTTTCCTTCTTTCCACTTCCATCCCTATCCTCTATATGGTAGAATTTTTGAGAATTTATTCTCCTTTAAACGTAGGGCCCACTCCTTTGAATGGAAAAAGGGACGAGGAAACACTTTCACCTATCCCGCCCACCTCCCTACACAGAAAGCCACATTTGCTCACCCCTCCAGGACCCAGAACTTCTTGGGGTTTTGCTGCTGGCGCAACCGGGCGAGTAGCTGCTGGGCTGGCTCAGGGCCCTGCTGAAATGCTCGTCCACCACGGAACTGATATCTCCTTGGAAATAAGTAAACAAGACGCAGCGCGAGTTGATGTACTCTGCCTCGGGGGGGCGCTCCTTCTCCGGGCTGCAATCTTCCTCTTTGATACTGGCCGGAGTGTTGCTGGAGAAAGAAGAGCTCCCGCTGCTGGTGCTAGCGTTGCTGTTGCTCTCCGGGGCTTCTTGCATTTTCGAGTAAAAGGCTAGTTTCTGCCAGGTGGGATGGGGATAGGGGATGGGAGTGGAGTGAATGGGAGAAAAGAAAAAGTCAACCCTAGTTTCGAGAACAATTTGGTGTGAGGCCGCAGGATCCTTTAACCATCCAGTACCGTCAACCATACTTGGGTCCCTAAAATGTGCAATTTAGGTATCCTCATTGTGGTGTGTGTGTGTGTGTGTGTGTGTGTGTGTGTGTGTGTGTGTGTGGTGTTTATTTGTTGCTCGCAATGATGGTGAGACGAGCCACCCAAATCAGGTATTGTCAAGTATCACCTTTTCCAGATTGCTAACAGATAACAGAAACCTTTCCAACAATGATAAGTCAGTGGCTAAGCGCTGAAGGGATTCCTACCGCCTTCATAGTCATCCTCCCTGTCCATCCATCAAAGCACAAGCAACATTTTGGACAAATTCTGGGTTAGATAAAGTTTGCAAATGGATGCATCTATAAATCTCCGCTCTTTAAAACCAATATATAGAAACTAAAACTTCACTTTTCGGGAGACCCGGTAAAGGTTATAGATCAACCTAAACGGGGCCTGGATAACCTGTATTCATTTAGGGAGGGACCATAAAGAAAAGCTCTCCAAAAATTAGGGCAAAGAAAACCAACAAATTCAACGAAGTTGTGGAACGTTAGATAGAATTGGTAGCAGAAAGTTTATATATAGTTTTAATTAGGAATGAGCAAACCACATTTGTGGGAAATAAAGAACAAAGATCACAACCACGAGGCAGTAGATCATTTCAATAAATAGCTCATGGTTACTTTGGTTGCTTGTCATCGGCTTATTAAAGATAGGGCTTTCTATGTCTTGCAACGTCAGAAAAAAAAAAAACAACAAAAAAGGCGTTTTTCTGAGCATTTACAAATACTAAAATTCTTTCTCTCTTCATTTAGTCAAATCTGCAAAGGAGGAGAAAGATAGCTTCCTTCAAGATTAATGTATGTTCTCCTGAGACCATCGAAATCGTTTGTCACTAAAAAGGTGGAGGTTTTTTTTTTCCCCCCATAAGCTTGTACTTGTAGTTGGTTGATAATAACACCGTTGTATCATTAAGACCTAATTTTTTGTGAAGAAATAATTAATTCCTTATTTGAAAGTAGGACTAGCATCTCTTGTCTGGTTCTCTAATGAATCAATGAATAAAGAAATCATCCAAATGAAACAAATTCCATGAGAAACTGAAAAAACCTAATAGGAAAGTATTGCTACCTTTCCTCAAGCTTTCTCTCTGGCTGGCAAAAAACTCATCTCAAAGTCCTTAATAAGAATACATATGCTATCTACAAATATTACCACTTCTTAAATGCCATTTCTTTACTTAGCTTAAAAGGTCTGTTTTCTAAAACCAGTGTCCGATTGAAACAGTACTGCGAAATTAGAGGGATAAAATAAAATTAGAATAGAATAAAGGCAAAGAAAATTTCAAGTTTCCAATTCACCGATTCATTTCCTATACTGAATTAAGGCTTTCTGATCATACAAATGAAAAAAAAAAAGATTTGAAAATGGGAGAGGGAGGTTTGATCTAAATGTTCTTCAATAGGAAACCAATTCTTCTTTGTACTTCTAAAGATTGGGGAGTCTTCACTACATGTCATTGTTTCGTTCCCTGACTTGAAAGTCCATGTTTAAGTTGCATGGACCAGAGGGAGGAAAGAGGTGTGAGCAAAGTGTTCTTTCCAACAGGCACAGCCTTTCATGAAGAGAGATCTTTTATCTCTCCTCTTACCCTTACCCCGCCCAAAAAAAAAAAAAAAGTTTACAAAAATCAAGGGTAAAGGAACCCGACAAAAAGAAAAGCAGTTTGTGAGATGCAAGGATGGCTCCCATTTCGATGAATGAGTTTCAGGCCAGGGGGGTATGTTCTAATTCCTTTTTTTTTTTCCTGCGGAAAACTAAACAAAACAGGGAAAACTACACCATATACGCCCATTAATGTGTGTGTGCTCATATATATGGATATATATATATATATATATCCACATATATAATATGTTGGAAATTTTGTATTTTATGCAATGTCATTTATAACATTCCCTCCGTGAAAACTGCAAGCTTAGAGCCTGCAGAACCATAAACCACAAATTTTGAGAATTAGAGAGGACCTCGGCAGCCATCTAATCCAACCCGTACACAAAAACAAAATATATAACATCATAGAATTCACAAATTTGACGTAAACCGAATCTACACTCAGGGAAATCAAAATTACGAGCGCATTCGTTTGAATATAAAGGGAATGCAATTTTGTGATGGCTCCCGCGCGATTTAAGTTTTCCTTTAAAAAAAAATCATCTCGCATATTTCATTCGAAAACTTAATAGCAACTGAGAATAAGATCGCGAAAAGAAGAAAGAAAAATAATCAAAAAGATTTAAATTCAGTCTAACATAGCATCATCATCACGTGGCCGTTAACCGGGCAGTGAACAAATAACCCAACAACCCCAAACCAAAGAGGGGATTAACAACCCAATTGAAACATTCCAGCAGAAGCAAAGGAACAAGCAAAAAAGGTTTTGCTTAATATGATAGCAGAAGAGTTGTCCTACTTGGCAGCCCCTGCTTCTGGGAGGCGTTTGTTTGCTAATTGCTCAGACATCGGAGTACACGATTAAAGATGTGCTCACTGTTTTGGGGGCAAGGAGTAGTGCGATTCCTTGGGAATTCTCAGAAAAGCCATGGAACCTAGAGTACAAATGGCGTCCGTGTCAGAAGGTCAGAAATCCCATTCATCGCCAGCCCAAGTTCGGTGTCTTGCTCCGACTGTTTGTCTGTTGCGTGTGGACGATGCTGGTCCACGAGAGCCTACGCCGCCTTGAGATGCGGGAAGAGAACCGCACACACAAAAGGGAACCGGATCCTTGAAGTGCGGGTCACTTTGCTCTGACAGCTCCTGATATGCCTCATCCTTAACTTGAGTTGCTTCCCAATTTCACCGGTGCCCACCCCGCCTCCACCCCCTTTGATCTAAGATCGACGCATACCTACCTGATGATAGGGAGTATAAGCTGCTGCAAAATAAGGTTGCGGAGGACCATAGACTTGGTACATAACATCCAGACAGCTCATGGCTAACCGCAGCGGGAAATTAATTTTTTCGATCATCAACTCCTGTCCAGACAAGCGAAGTGATGCTGCCTGGGGCGGTGCCTGGTGCTAGGAACCTTATTCATTGGCGGCGGATGAGGGGGTGGGGGGGGGTAGCAGCACGTTCTTAACTCTTGTTTGGCTCGCTCCCTCACCTGCAATAACAAGTCCAGTGACTGAGCTTCGGGAGAGCGACTCCCGGGTTTCAGCCAGGGGGAATTTAAACCCCAAACACGGCTCAGTGACGCCACTCTAGGGGCTCCGAAGTAGGAGGTGGAAGTTATGGAAGGTGGGCGGGGAGCTGGGGGCCAATGGGGAGGAACGCCTGGCTCGGGCGTAAGCTCGCTCTACAACTCCCTGGGGCACCCCGGCAGTCCTCCAGAGGCTGCAGGGAGCACTGACTTCGCCATTTGGGGGCCGCTCGGCAGGGGTGCGTTGGTTTTCGGGGCACTCGGGGCAGGGAAGCAGTTGGGGTTCGGAGTCCCCAAAACCGAAGGGAAAGAGGCAGGGAAGGCGGGGCAAAATAAGGCAGAGGATTTCGAGACAGCGGATGGGAAAGAGGGGACAGCAATTGGGAGACTAAGGGTATTCTTCCTAGTTAGGTCCTGAGATATGAGCAGGGGAATCCTCGACCAATCCCGGACCTTCTGGAAATTGGTTCTGGAGAAAGGCACTTGGCAGCGGAGTGTCTGAATAATACTCTCTAGTCACTCCGATGCTTAAGAAAGCAAGTTTCTGCAACAGAATTGCAGTGGATCGCAAATCTTTCCCCATTAAAAAAAAATAATAATCTTCGCATTCCTTTTTGTTTCTTCCATCCCGAGCTTCACTAGCTCCCCATTCTTCCTATTTGTGTTGTTGAGCAGCTTTCTAGGAGTTCGGGAGAACTATTTATTCCAATTCTTCCCATACAAGATCTTTCCAGGTCCACGCTGTTAGGGATTTTACCTCTATCTGGGAGGAATTTTATTTCCTTTTTAATTTTTTAAAATGACTTTTGGTTCAAAGAATGACTGCTGGGAAGTAGCTTCAGTGGCAAATAAGAAATACCGAATTCAGTGGATAAAAAGATGGTATTGGACGGGGAAAAAAAGAGGCTTTCGAGTTGCACCCTCTCAACAAGAGTGGGAGTGTGGGGGAGATAGGACAGCTGCATTTATTCTCTCTGTGCATCTTAAGTAAAAGAAGTTGCAGATGATATTTCGCGACAACTGTGAAAGCATTTACAAAGCAACAAAGGCTTTAACCCCCACCACCACCTTATCTGCCTCTTTCCGACATGCACAACTTTAGACTCTTACAGAAGATTCTCTTTTCACCCATATTATCTTTTTTTTCCCTCGTCGTTCCGTCTCAAAGGGTGAATCACTTTCTAAGTCACTGAAAACTGAGCTTCCCTTTATTTTGACCAATTTCAAAAAAAATTCATTCCTACTTGAATTATAGGCTACCTATCTAAGATTGGAGCAAGGTCGAAGGGAGAGAAGGAGGACAGGAGTAGGTATTTAGGGGATTTAGTTCGGGCAGAATTCAGATAGGCAGAAACCAGGTAGGTTTCAGAGCAGATGCCCGAGTATAACAGCACTAGCCAGAAAAGTAACTGTTCCATTCTCCACAGTTTGAGATAATAAGGCCAAGGGAGGTGCAGAACCAAGCAATTGCTTGAATAAGTTAATCACAAAATAAAGGAGCTTCAATTATTAAGATATTTCCAATCAAGTGGTTCTAATTTTACAATCCAGAGAATTGTTTTGTTTGCTATTTTCCTTGAAATCTAGAAACAGCCTTAGAGTGAAAGTAGTTTTTCTTAATGAATATTGGGAGAAACTTTAAAAGCAAAGCAAGCCATCAGTCAGCAAGCAAGTGCTTACTATCTAATAGACCCTGTTCCCTCAAGAAAACTAGAAGGAATAAGAAAAAAACAATCCCCAGACTTTCTGCTCAAACAAGTGGAGACATAGTTGCTTTGGGAAACTTTTCTTCCAGTCAGAGGGAAATTAATGTAAGCAAAACTATTTCTTCCTTGACTATATTGAGGAATAGGAATCTTGAGGGAGGGGGGCGATAGGGAGAGAGGAGAAGAAATTGCTTTTGTTTATCTTCATTTCTTTTCCAGGTAGCAAAAAAAGTTTACTGGTTTTGGGAGTGATTTTTCAGTATCGACTTTTACTTGTTCTACCCCATTTTGGTGAAACCTTTTATAATAAATGATCCCTAATGTATATTCATTAGATTGTAAACTTTAGGGCTAGGACTATCTTTTTCTTCTTTTTGTATCTTCAGTGCTAAGCATGGTGCTTGATTTGACTCTTCACTACAACCAGAGGAAAGTTGCTTTGCTTTTCCAACAGATCTCACAGCCAGAAGGATTTCTAATACAGTCTAGACAGTTATTTTTCCACTTTCTCACTCCAGAGGAGTGAGGCTGGTAACTTCGCACAGCTCTGTTTCACTCAAATCCAATTCACTTGCAAGTCATGACATCACCTTCCTGACATCGTGATCCTTTTCAAGAACAAATCACAAGCAGCAACTTTTAATTAGCAGTAGTAGCCCCACTGGGACTCAACTAGCCATTTTCAGTTGGGCAATGTAAAACCAGCTTTTTCTTCCCTCCCTCCTTCCCTCCTTCCCTCCTCCCCTCTCTCCTTTCCTTCCTTCCTTCCTTCCTTCCTTCCTTCCTTCCTTCCTTCCTTCCTTCCTTCCTTCCTGCCTTCCTGCCTTCCTGCCTTCCTGCCTTCCTGCCTTCCTGCCTTCCTGCCTTCCTGCCTTCCTGCCTTCCTGCCTTTCTTCCTTTCTTCCTTCCTTTTTTCATTTCTCTCTCCTTCCTCCCTCTCCCTTCTCTCCCTCTGTCCACATAGGAAATCATACTCTTAAGGAATGTAAATTTTGATCAATGACACTTAGCAAGATATCTTGGGGTTTACAGGCTAAATTTCTTTTTTATGAACCATGCCTCTGGTTCATAAATCAAATCACTCTGTCTGTCATTCATTGGCCAACAATAAGTCCCAGCCAAAGCCTCACTTGATCACTCTGATGGCTTAGAGTGAGTGTAAATAGCAAATGTTTCTGTTTGCTCAGAAATCCTGAGAGTCTTCCCCTCTCAGATTGATTTTTTTTTTGATTTAGTGAAAGAGGCCATTCTATGATTCATTTTTACCTAGTCTTAATGACTGAATGATAATGAGTTAGACAATTTGCGACCTGTTTGAGACCTAAATTTTAAAAAGCCATGGTCTTCCATTGCAATGGGACATTAGGGTCATCTTCAATCGTCCTGATTTATATTTTTGCCACTGGACCCTGTTGGCACCAGAAAAGAGAGAGATAGGTTGGTGACTTTGTACAATCCTGCTTTACTTAAAGCCAATTCACTTGCAAGTCATGACATCACTTTCCTGATGCCAAGGTTTTCTTCCAGAACAAAAAACCACCACAACAACAAGACAATTACCATTGAAATCATATACTTGGTGGCAGCTAGGTACTGCAATGGATAGAACATCAGCCCTGAAGTCAGAAGGACCTGAGTTCAAATTGACCTCAAACACTTAACACTTCCTAGCTGTGTGACCCTGGGCAAGTCACTTAATCCCAGTTGCCTCAGCAAAAACAAAACAAAACAAAACAAAACAAAAAACATATTGCTTGGCAACTGTTGCTTTTGGAAGGACTTCATTTCCAAAAGGCATCTGCTGCATCCTTCAGCTTCATTTGGCCTCCTCCAGAAAAAAAAGGAAAGCTTGTTGCATCTTTTGTAGGCTGTTAAAAAATGAGGTAGTACATGGACATGGCACAGACTCATGTTTCTGGAGTCAGAGAGGGTTTCGATTTCTCTGTTTTCAGAGGGACAAAAAGAGGAATGTCTTTACTCTACTACTTTTAAAGTGCTGGTTACCTATTCCCTCCCCCTGCTTTTTCTCTCTCCTAGATGTGTGCTACTTTTGAGGGCTTCTCTTTTTTCCTGTGTTCTAGCATAGTCAGTCCGACTAAGCCAATCTTCTTCCCCAGCAAGAAACTTGAATAATATAGCATGTAAAAAAGATTGGAGCTTTGCATTGTATTCTATAGCAAACTATCGAGAGACAGCATGAGGCTGAAGCATTGCTTTCTTGGATTTGAATCCTACCTCAAATATTTACTAGTTGTGTGACCCTGGATGATCATCAGACATTTTTGAGCCTTAGTTTTTTCATGTGTAAAATTGGAATAACAACATCTACCTTTATTGAGTCAATAAGTATAGTGCATGAAAGGCTCACTGCAAAGTTTAATGCACAATATAAATAGAAGCTACTATTTCAATTGCTCCTACTTCTCCCATTTAGATAACTGAACATTTTCTCCCTGCTAATCTCAACCTAACTAAGTTTATAGATCTTGTTAATATAATTAAAGTTCAGTTTTTGAGTGGGCTAGATGAGGTTGCTGCAATTTTTCTTCCATTCTGATACTCTATCTCTGTTTTTATTTTATTGATTTATTTTACCTCTTTAAATCGATTTCTCACTAGAAGCAATTAGCACAGAGTTGATAATGACAGTTTCTTGAAACATCTTAATACTTCCTCTGGATAATAATAACAAAAACATCTAGCATTTAGATACCACTTTAAAATTTTCAAAGCACTTTACACATGTTTTCTGGTTGTTTTTGACAACTACTGGGGGAGGTAGATGCTATTATCTTCCTTTTACAGATGAGGAAACAGAGGCACTTGCCTAGGGTCACATAGCCGGTATGTGGCTGAGATAAGATTTCATCTGAAGTCTTCTGGATTCCAAATCTAGCACTCTATCCTCTGGGCAATCGAGCTTCCTCTTAAAGATAGACAGCTCTATTTGTAAAAGAAGGTCTTTGCTACTTTGGCCTATTGCTCTGGAATCTTCTCTCTGAGATCAAATAGAACAAATCCAATCTTTCTTTCATACAACAATTCTTCAGAACATAAAACAGTCTCAGTCTTTACATTAATTACTTAAGTAGGAGGGTAAGTTCCTTGATGAGAGAGAGATTGCCTTTTCTCTTTGTACTCCCAGAAACTAGCACAATATCTTGCATATAGGAAACTCTTAAATTCTTGTTAGTTTGAATTGAATTGGACACAAAGCTATATTCTGAAAGAGGGAAGCCTGGGGGCAGCTAGGGGCTGGAGAGAAAGGGATGTGATAAGTTGGAAATAACTCTGGTGGGGAATGTTAAAAGACAATCATCATGCATGGCAATAAAAGAGGAATGAAAGGATGCTCTGGACCCAGTGCTATCTTAGATCTTATGTGAGAATAGTAAGATTTTTTAAATGGTTGTTTGTATTCCCTTTATAACAAGAATCCTTAACCTTTTTTGTGGCATGGACTTCTTTGATAGTACATGGATTTATAGACTTCTCAGAAAAAGGTTTTTAAATGTATAAAGTAAAATACATAAAATTACAAAAGAAAGCATATTGAAATAGTACTATGAAGATATATGAAAATTTTGACATAGTAACATATCTACCAGTAGGTTCATTAATTTTAGGAATTTTTAAAGTGATAAGAATTGATGATATTTTGAGATATTTGTAATAACTGTAGACTGATATGAACATATCTTTGATTTTTATTGGTGAGAAAGTCATAGGTATTGATAATACTACTGTGACTTATTACCTACTTATTAATTGGGAAGGAAATGCTAAATTTTAATTAGAGATCAGTAAAAACAAAGATGCAATTTCTTTCCCTATCCATGTTTACAGATCTCTCAGAATTTATTCATAGACTCCAAGTATTCCTTTGCTTAAGAATTTATAGCATTTCTTCCAAAGTCTTCCTGATCTGAGTGGGGAGGATGATAAAGCGAATAGAAGTGGAGGGGGTAGGGAATAGGAAAAAAGTTGTTTAATTATCTTGGTTCAGGGTTAAATGTTGGTTAGGTCTTCAGGAAGACACAATCAGTGTTTCAAAAGTCAATCCTTACTATCACATCTTAGGGCAAATGGGTGGCCAAGTAGATAGAGCACTGGGCTTGAAATCAAGAAGACTCATCTTCATGAGTTCAAATGTGGCCTTAGACCCTTTTACTAGCTCTGTGCACATGGACTGTTTGCTTCAGTTCCTCATCTAGAAAAGGAAATGGAAAACCATTCCAGTATCTTTGCCAAGAGAACCCCAAATGGGATTGCAAAGGATCAGACACTACTGAAATGGTTCAACAACAAGCAACATTCTTTTTTGGTACCAGAAGGAGTCTATTCAATTTGAATAATTACTTTTTTGTTGTTCAGTCATTTTTTAGTTGTGTCCCCCCCCCAAAGACCTACCTTTATAACAACAAGAAGAATAACAATAAAACAACTTATATCTATAATTTCTTTGAGGGATTTCTTTCTGTTATCAATAATGCCTTTTAAGCAATTTTTGTAAACTTACACCTTGGGCCATGGAATAGATCAGTGAAGATCCTATATCT
Organism: Antechinus flavipes; assembly: GCF_016432865.1. Classification (NCBI taxonomy): domain Eukaryota; kingdom Metazoa; phylum Chordata; class Mammalia; order Dasyuromorphia; family Dasyuridae; genus Antechinus; species Antechinus flavipes. The sequence continues at coordinate 296,986,143 of NC_067401.1, read as the reverse complement.
TGGTAATATATATGAGGGTATGAGCTGACTGACACAGACTGAAGATATGGGGGGAAATTCAAGAATTAAGGGAAATCAGGTAAATTTAAAAGCCAAGTAGAGAAAATTAAATTTATTTTCACATAAAAATTGTAGGTAGATGTCACAGGAATGAAGACTATTGAGATCATCTAGTTCAATGTCCTCATCTAAACCCAAGAGTAAAGAAGCATTGAAGGGTGGTTATTGGTCCAAAGCCACATAGATAGCAAAGCTATTTATTTTACATAACTTTATTAGTAGCAAATCAGTTTAGACCACACAGAATTTTTCACAAGTCCTTGGTGAGGAGGGTTTAAAGCCAAATAAACCTCACTTTCTCAGGTTTTTATTCTCAACACCTTATGAGTTTTCAAGATCCTTTATCCAAATTCAGCCCCAGTCATTTCACTGAAATCTTTGCCTCAGTTTCAGTGACACCTCTTTTTTGTCCAACTAACCAATAAGTTTAGCTTCTTTGCAACTATCAGTACTTGATTTTTTTTAAATACATGATCACATTTGAGTCTCACAACAATCTATAAGGTAGGTTTTATTATTATTTCTACTTTACAAACAAGAGTCTGAGACAGAGTTTAAGTAACTCAGTCAGAATTACATAGCTATTTGAGGCAGAATTTGAATCTTGTTCTTCATAACTCTAAATCTAATATTCTTTCCATGATACTGTCTTTCTTCTTGCTGAGCCTAAGAAAATCGGAAATGGAAAACTATTGCTCTTAACTTACTTTTATACATCAATCATGAGAGCTTTTCTTCCCTCCCCCACTCCTTCCTTCCCTTCCTTTACTTCCTCCTCCTTTTTTCTCCTTTTCTCCTCCTAGTACTCAGAAAAGTGTGACAGTGACATTTCTTTTGCTGATCCTTAGCTTCACTGCATTGAAAGAAGAGTTTGGAAACATTACTCTGAACTCTAAAGGTAAGGAAGTGTTGCTATTTCTCCTTCACTATTTTGCTATATAACCTTTCTATTTCAGACTAATTGAAGGAAATCTAAGTTGAATTAGTAAGAAGTCTGAATATATGAGTGTGTGTATGTGTGGGTGTGCATGCACATTAACATGCATATGTGGATACATATAGGTATATATAGATATGATGAGGTGTAAGAATTGAGGGCAAGAGGGTCTTTGTCAGATTCCTAATCAGGAGTTTGCCGGCTAAGAAAGCTATCTTCTTAGCATACTATTTCCTTCACACATCTGTGCTAATTCCTAATCAGGAACTATTTGCCCTTCTAGATTTAGCCCACTGATGAAGATCTTTTCTTCTCAATGTCAACCCACCTTTGCAATAATCCTTGCCCACTAAGAAAGCTGTTTTTCTAGCAAGCTGCCTTCTTAGTGAAAATAAATCCCCTTTTGCCACAGACTTCGGGTTTTCGAATTTTTGAAAGGAATCTTCGACATCTACCTGAAGGGATCTCTTGCCCTTAATTCTCACACCTCATTAGATATATATATAATATATTTTAGAAAATGACTATAAAAGATATTACCTCAAAACTTGAAAAAAAAAAAAAAGAGAGACCAAGATCTTAAGCCTCCCTCTGCTGCTCTTTGTTCGATCCTTTTTAACACTCTGAGTTTTCATTAGCACATCTGCACAATGAAATTGATATTTGAATTACTTGCCTTCTAGGAATTTTATGAGAAAAATGCTTTGGAAACTTTAAAGTGTCAAATGCATAAAGCATGTCTGAGACAATATATATGTTTTGTATACAATATATATCTGTATAATCCAATATGTGTATATATACATATATACATACATTTATATGAATGTATCTATGTATGTATGTATATCCCATGGTTCAATAAACCATTTACATAAGACTTTACTGGTGGTAATTACTCAATGTTCCACAATTGTATTGCAATTGGCAAGAGTTCAAGAGATGAGAGATCTTAGTTCTTGATTCCATCTTTTAGAAAGATCTAGATTTTCTTTTGGGCTCGGAAGTGTTGGAACACTACTTTCTTTGGCTTCCCCTTTCTTTGTACTCCCAGCACTTTACATAGTACTTGATAGATAATGGGTACTTAAGAAGTGCTTTTTGACTTAACACCTCTGAGAAAGTTTTTCATTTCCATTTTACTAGGATTGTCCCTCCAATTGTAGCTTTAACTCCTGAACTCTGAATTTTATCAGAATTTTGTTTTCCAGGGTCCATGGTCTAGAGGTGCCAGGGTAGTCATGGAAGGACGTGTGAAGTTCCTGCTATAGAAGCAAGGATATGAGAAGTATGTGCAGGTTTGGATGGTGGGAGGTGACTAAAAGATTTAAACTGTTGACTTAGATATTTGACAGTATCAGTGTTGATCCTCCCCCAAACTTCTGTTTACAAACTTCGTTTGAGCAGAATGCTAGAGGGATTAAGGGGTGACTGCACTAATAACAGACAGAAGGTGAAGATCTCCATTTGAGGATGATGTCCTGTCACATTCTTCCAGGGATTTAAACAGTTCCTTTCACTAACTTTGTTCTTGGCATACATGTAGAGATTCTCAGGGCTGCCTGTACTCTCTCATTGCTTGCTCCTTAGTCCCTGGAACTCAGCGACAGCTATGCACATTATTTAATTGTAGGGAAAAAAAAAAAACTCTAAAAAGAAACATCCACAGGTAAATCTAGAGTAAAGATTGGTAGCAGATAAACACAACTAATCTTGTTGGAATCAAGAATCAAGAAGACAAGGATTTGAATCTTGCATTTGACACAATGGTTAGAGGAACCTTAATTTCTCAAAGCCTCAAAGCAAATAGCAGCCTAATTGTTGATTTCCATTGATAGAGGGAGTTTCTTCATTGAGTAATTCTTACTCAGGAAGTCAAAGAACTGATTTAAAACGGGGTGGAGTAGCTATGGCAGTTTAACAGGGAGACTGAGGATAGTCTATCTCTTGAACTCAGGAATTCTAAACTGCAAGAATTCTAGGCTAAGTGATCATGTGTCTATGAAAGAGAGAGCCTAAAAGAATCTAGTTGCCCAAGTTGGAAATGGAGCAGGTCAAAACTTCCTTGTTTATCAGAATGGGATCTGTGCTATGAAGAGTCTGCACTTCCAGCTTGGGTAAGATCCAAACTAAAAAATAAAAACAAACTAATAAATAAACAAAAATGCCTTGAAGATACTATGTGATATTTAGCAGGGAAGTGTCTCAGAACAGCTAACTAATCCAGTGGACTTTAAGTTCAATATATTTGGGATCTCTGTTATTTCCGTTTATTCACAAAACCAAACATTACATTTTAAAGGGAAAAAATGATTTATTACAACATCTAAAATGCAAATTAAATTTTTCATCATTTTTACATTCCAAATCAATTACAAAGAATTTTTCAGGAATCACTAGAGATAATAACATATTTAGCACTTTAATATTTTCAAAATCTTTTCCTCATAACATCCCTAAAAGCTGGGTAAGTCAAATGCTATAATTGCAATTATACAAATAATGAAATAGAGGCTGAGAGAACTAAGAATGATTTTTTTCAGAGTCACAAATAGAAAGTATCAGAAAAGATTTCAGAACAGAATTTTTCCAAATGCATTGAAGTGATACTTTTTCTAAACATTTTTTCTACACAGTTTATTATAAAGGAGAATTTATTAATTATCTAGATCATTTAGGAAATGTAGATAAATGTGCTGATGTAACATTGTCAAATTGAAGATAATTCAATAAATGAATTTATCCACCAGCATTTATTAAAAACATTGTTCCAGACATTGTACTAAATATTGGGGAAACAAAGGACAAAAGTAGAATATTTCTTGATCTCAAGAGACTTGCATTGCAGTGGGGGAGTTAATAAATACATAAAGATCAAAAATTTAATAGATACAATATTGGATTTGGTGTCATAAAGATCTGAATTTGAAACTCATCTCAGTCACTTACTAGCCATGTAACGCTGGGCAAGTCATTTAATGTGTCTGAAAACCTGTTTCCTCTTCTGTAAAATAGTCTGGAAGGGTTGCACTTGACCTCTAAAGTTGCTTCTGATTCTAATTCTATGATATTTGGTTAGTGTCTATGACACCAGCAAATCAAATTCTAGTTTAATCCTTGGAGAAGAAAATATAAGTAGTTTTTTTTTTTTTGAGGAAGAAATAATAAATGATCTCCTTTAGGTGGCACTTGCAGAGTCTCTTTAAAATACTAAACAAAACAAAACCCACCAATAGCTCCTTTCAACCCCAACGCAAGCAAATAAACAAACAACATCCATTTAAATAGGGAAATATATGGCAGGAGAATATCAAGGTATTCTGAAGAGCTGGTATAAAGATGCAGAAATGAGAGATGGTGTCATGTATAATAACTAGGGCAATAAAGTGGTACAATGGATTGACACCTGGTCTGGAGTCAGGGAGATCTGAATTCAAATGTGGTGTCAGACATTTACTAACTGTGTAATTCCTAGACAAGGTTTGAACCCTGATTACTTCAGTTTCCTCATCTGTAAAATCAACTGGAGAAGGAAATGGCAAAGCATGCTACTATCTTTGCTAAGGATTCCCCCAAAGGGGTTATGAACAGACGACTGAAAAGTGACCAAATAAGAAATAAATAAAAGAAGACCAGTATAAAAGTGCACCATTAGGTCTACAATAGATTCTCATAAGATAGAATTAATTATGAAGATACTAATGTCCACAAAATTTTATTCCAGTTCCATTTCCTTACTTAAACACCTATTTCCTAACTTTATAGATATGACTTTATTATGTATTGTACAATATACTATATAGCATATATTGGAAAATAGTACAGTGTTTCAGAGTAAGTACAAAAAATGCTTTTAGCTCCTACTTTATCTTCTGGAGATATAGAAGGAACAAAATAAAATTTTAAAATGTGCTTAATTATTTGGACAGAGTGAATTGTTATATGGATGATTTTTGCAGGGTGGCTACTCTTTAATAAAAGGGCTCCCAAAGGTGTTAGTATCATTAATGTCCATTAATAGAGTGAGCCCATAGGAGTGGGGGCTACCTCATTCTTCACTCACCTTTAGTCTTGCTGAGGGAAGAATGAACAGGTTCAAAGCTCTCCTATTGATTACGATGGGAGTTATTATACCTAAAAAAGAAACTAAGATTTTTTTTTTTAGACATCATATATTATGAACACTATTACATAGTTGATGCTAATAAATTACTATTCAATATAAAAACAGCTATGGTTCTAAATAACTCATTTTACTAAAAACTCAAGCAACATAAAGTGAAGAATAGAGGAGATTATTCCTATAAATTAAAGTCACAATCAAGAACAATCAAATTTCTACTTTTATCTCAATTTTTAAGAAGAAATTTGTATGTGTGTGTGTTTGTATGAAATAAGTAGTACCAAAGAATATTCTGTGGAGAGGCTTTTTCAGGAACCCCTAGACTATTCAAGAATATTTCTGCAGAGATGAGTTATTCTAAAGGGAATGTAGGCAAATACCTATTCATCTAAAAAATAGTCTTTAATTTTTAAAGGCTAGGAGAAAGGAACCAACTGTTTAATTCCACCTTTGTTCCTCCCTAGTCTTATCCCACCATGACACTACAGAGAATGCCACTAATCCTTGAGTGTCCTGCTCTCTAGAAGTCACATTCCTGGGGAAAGTTGCCCAGTGGTCTGGCATCATGGGAATTTGCTTGGCTTTCTGAGTGGAGATAGTCCAGCTCTGAACCTATAGTATTATTTTAGAGCTCTCTGAAATTGACTCCCTTTGGGTAGCAAAGAAATCAATGTATGTCTTAAACATTTCAGACATGAGTGTTATTTAGAGCATCTTAGGCCTATGAAAGCACTTTTGAAGTTCATCAGGAAGAAACAAAGCACAGCATAAATTTGCTTGAAGTTATTATACATTCCATGTAACCCAATTCTTATTGGGCAGGAACCTATTCTCAAAGATTTGGCAGAATATGTTAAGCCATAGCTTTTTTTATAACTCTAGGGAAATGCAGTACAAAAGGGAACTGTTTCTTCCATGCATCTGGTGAGTTAAATTGAGGTCTCTGGTATGTGAACACTGAAGTAAAACTGCCAGTTAAATCCATTCTCTGTGGATCTGAGCTAGCATATCATCCTTCCAATTTCTGCCCTTTGGGAGAAAACTCAATTTTTCTGAGTATCCATAAAGGCTGAGAATGGAAGATGGTGCATTTTTTGGACCAAGTTACATATTTAATTTACTTTGGTTATATGATATATTTTAGTTAACATTTAAATAGAAATGCATATTTACTGAGCACTTTCCCTCTATATAGTTATTACTCATCATTCAAGGTAAGTGATCTCCAGTTTGTATATAAGGAAATTGGTGTCCCACAGAGGTTGAGGGATTAGTGATTAATCCCTCATATTAATCTCATAATCATTAAATAATTAATTCGTGGCAGAAAATGAGGAGGAACTCAGTTGTGTTTCTAGTTTCTTAGCATACTGAAGTACTTTCTCTTTATGAGATACATTTTTTACCATAAATTCTGATTATTCTTTAAAGGATTGACTTCGCTATCTTCTCTGGGTTGAAAAGTAGGGAAATATATCTTTCACAGTGGTAAAATAGTAATAATAAATAAAATCTAAAAATGGAGGCAAATGATAGGTCTGAATAAGCTGCAACATATACCAATGAAGAGAAGCCACATAAAAGAAGTCATCAGAACAATTTATGACTAAAAAAAAGTAGACTGGGCATGTGGCAAGAGTGAGGCATAACTTAGGGTTATACTTTGCTGAAGTTTACAAAACTTCAAGATTCAGAAGCTCCCAATATGTTGGGTGCAGAGGTAAGAATCTCTGTGGAAGAGCTACAGGAAGTGTACATGCATAGATCTGCTTTGGTGGAGGGAATGGTTATAGGTATCGGAGTAATAATTCATATTTGTGTAATGCTTTAAAGTTTCAGCAAAGTATTTTCCTCAAAACCCTGTAGGATAGGAAATGTAAGAGTTATTGTGTTCGTTTTGTAGAAGTAACTGTAGTTCAGAGCATTTAAGACACTTGCAAAGTCACACAGAAATTTTCAGAGTCAGAATGTGAGCTCAGGTTTTCTGATTTCAAGTCCAATTTATAATTTACCATACTTTCCCTCCTGAGTTCTTTGAAAATGCCTTACAGATGATGCTAATCATTATGACAAATAGCTAGTATTGTAAAGTTTGCGAAGTGCTTTACATATGGAATTTCATTTGTTCCTCAAACAATCTTAGGAGGTAGATGCCATTATTGCCCCTGTTTTGCAGTTGACAAAATGGAGACAGGGACAAGTTGAGTAACTTGCTCAGGGTCACACATCTATTAAGTACCTGATGTAGGAATTGAATTCAAGTTTTTTTTTTTTTTTGACTCAAGTTTTACACTCTCTACATTGTGTCACTAGTACTGAGACTCTGAATTCTGTTTTATCCTGACTCTCAATATAATGTCTAGTGCTCTTTTTTTCAGTTAAAATATTTTATATGATGTATTTTTGCATTATTGTGTTAAAGTTCTTTTTTTGGTCACAGATTTCAAGTAGTCCAATTATTCTTACATTTTTTATTCTTGAGCTGTTCAGTAGATCTGTTGTTTTTCTTATGTTTTACATTCTGTTCTATTTTTTTCATTCTTTATATTTTGTTTTGTTATTTCTTGGTCTCATAGCTTCACTGGCTTCTCCTGGCCCAATTCTAATTTTCAGAGTTATTTTCATCTCTAAGAATTTATATCTCATTTTCTAGTTAACTCTCTCCCCCTCCAATAATTTTGTTTTTCTTGGGTGGTATTTATTTATTTTAAAGTTTTTCCTCAATGTCTCTCATTTGATTTTTACATTCTTTTTAACGTTCTATCAATTCTCTCTGGGCAGGGAGCTCTTTAACATTACTCTTCGGGGTAGAAGAAACTTTTTTTTTTTCACTTCAGTATCCTCCTCTGAAGATGAACCCTGGTCTTCCCTATTCCCATCATAAATTGGTTGGATTCTTTCTTTTGTGCCGGTTCATTTTTTTTTAAATGAAAAGTATTAGTGAAAGCACCTCTAATCCTGGGATAGTGCCTCTGCTTCACTTCAGCTCTTCCCTCTGATCTGGAACCCCAAACCAAGAATTCCACACTCCAGCAAACGACCACAGCCCCTGCTCTATTATTTCTGCACTCACCAGGTGCTGGTTCCTTCTCACCTGGGGCTGCCCTCTACAGTACAGCTGTTGGTCCTGGCTTTCATCATCAACTAAAGTTCCCTCAGTCTTCCAGGACTCAGACCCCTGACTCCTCAAGCTGTCCAGGATGTGAAAGTGAAAGTTCTTGTGGTTCTCGCTGAGACTTCAGCCAAACCCACTAGCCCAAAGGGTCCCCATCTGATGTTTTTATGCAGCTGGCCCAGAGGTGTTTGTACTTCATACTGGCTAATCCCTGGCCTGGGGGCATTCTTCAGATCTTTTTGGATTGTATCAGGAGCACCCCTGTTCTACCTCAAGTCTTTTTGTCTGCTCCCCTCTCCCTTCACCCCCCCCACACACACACCCTGCGTCTGTATTTGCCCTGAGGTAAAAATTTGTTGTGTTTGTGGGGAAAATCTGGAGAGCTTGAAATTTACTGGCCTACTCTGTCATCTTTCCAGAATCTTCTCTAGAAGTGTGTATTCTTTGTGGAAATAGAATTTGGTAGGAAGAGAGTCAAGTCTTAGATATTCAGTTTGGAGCACTGGTCCATTAAGAGATAGTGATTAGAAACTCAGTTCAAATTTACACAAGCAAAGAAATAAAATCCTCTCCTATACTATTATTAATTCTACCCCATTACCCTCTTTATTTGAGGACAGCAGAGTGACTTACCTCTAATAGTAATCTCCTAATTCTCCTCCTGGAAAGAATCAAATTCTCTCAGAGTAGAAAACTCTAAAAATGATTATTCATGCTTCCTTGTAAACAATCTCCAGATAGGCCCATGTGGATGCAGATAATCTACATGGGCTACACAAAATATCTACAAAGTCCCTTAAATTTATACCAACATTTGTTCAATCATTTGCCTTTGTATAGGTGTCACATTATTTTCCTTTTTTTTTTTTTTTTTTTTTTTTTTTTTTTTTTTTTTTTTACTATTAAAAAGAGTGTTCTTAAATATTGGACTTTCTTATCATTGATGTTCTTGGGATATATGTTCTCTAAAATAACTGGATCAGTCTTTGAACAATGAATGACTTTTCCCATGTAGTTCTAATTTTTTTTTTTGAGACTGGATAGACCAATTTATGGATATAATCTTATGGATAATACATTAGTATGACTGTCTTCCCACAGTCTATCCATTATTGATGATTTTCATTTAAAAATAACATTTTTATTTTCAAAAATATATGCAAAAATAGTTTTCAGCATTCACTCTTGCAAAACCTTGTGTTCCATATTTTTCTACCTCCCTTCTCCCTACTCCCTCCTCATGACAAGTAATCTATGTTAAACATATATAATTCCTCTATTCATATTTCCACATTTATCATACGACACAAGAAAAATCAAATTAAAAAGGAAAAAAAAAGGAGAAAGAAAACAAAAATCAAGCAAGCAAACAAGAAAAAGGTGAAAAACTATGCTGTGATCCACATTCAGTCCCCACAGTGCCCTGTCTGGATGCAAATGGCTCTCTCCCTCACAAGTCTATTGAAATTGGCCTGAATCACTTCACTGTTGAAAAGAGCCACATGCATCAGATTGATTATCATATAATCTTTTTGTTACTGTATACAATGTTCTCTTAGTTGTACTCCACTCAGCATCAGTTCATGTAAGTCTCTCCAGGCATTTCTGAAATCATCTGCTCATCATTTCTTATAGAACAATAATGTTCCATTGCATTCATATGCCATAAATTATTCAGTCATTCTCTAGATGATGGGCATCCATTCAATTTCCACTTCCTTGCCACTACAAAATGGGCTGCTACAAACATTTTTGCACATGTGGGTCCTTTTCCCTTATTTATGATCTCTTTGGAATATAGGTCCAGTAGAAACACTGTTGGATTAAAATGTATGCGCAGTTTGATAGCTCTTTGGGCATAGTTCCAAATTGCTCTCCAGAATGGTTGGATCAATTAACAACTCTAGCAATAATGTATTAGTGTCCCAGTTTTCCCATATCCCCTCCACCATTTGTCATTATCTTTTCCTATTATCTTAACCAATAGGAGAGGTATGTAATGCTGCCTCAGAGTTGTCTTAATTTTCATTTCTCTAGCTGATTTCCATTTTTATTATCTTTGCCAAAAAAGATATGATGTATGATGTATGATGTGAAAAGTTAAAATTATTTTAATTTTATTTATTATTGATTCATAACATTTTATACAATTACTGATCATTTTAATTTATTTTCCTAAAAACTGTGATCTTTAATAAACTTTCTAATATTATCATATTGATATGTTACAAGAAGCTGGAGGATAGTGGAGGCCATCAGTTTCAAATTTCAAATACATCTCTACTTCTCTCACTTCTTCATAATTCCATTGCAATCTGTCTTCTTACCACATCAGTTAGCTGAAATTACTCTTCAAAGTTACCAATAATTTTTTAATTATCAAATCTGATGTTCTTTTCTCATCTTCATTTTTTTGACCTCTCTATTGCATTTTACACTGCCTAATACCCACTATTCCCAGATAATTTTCCCTCAGTGAACTTATTCTCTTTTATTCTCTTTGGATTCTCTTTCTACCTCTTTAACCACTCCTTTTTTAGCATCTATTTTTGGTTCATGATCACATACTGTGAACATTTACTAAGGCCCTCCTCTTGTTCTGAAGTTTCACTTTCCCTCATTGGTTCTAAAAGATTTAATTATTATTGATATGCAGATTACTCAGATTTATATTTAAGTTTTACCTCTTTCATGTGTGAACAGTTTGGTTGCTTGAAAGGGGGCAGAAAAATAATATTTATGCAAGGAAAACTGAGAAGATAAAATTGAGGGGAAAATAGCCTCAGATAAAATGTTGAGAAAAGATAAAGTTTTTTTTTTCTCTTTTTTTTTTAAATTTTTTAATTTAATAATTACATTAAATTGACACTCGTTTCTGTTCCGATTTTTTTCCCCTCCCTCCCTCCACCCCCTCCCCTAGATGGCAAGCAGTCCTTTATATGTTGGATATGTTGCAGTATATCCTAGATACAATATATGTTTGCAGAACCGAACAGTTCTCTTGTTGTGTAGGGAGAATTGGATTCAGAAGGTATAAATAATCCGGGAAGAAAAACAAAAATGCAGATAGTTTACAGTCGTTTCCCAGTGTTCTTTCTTTGGGTGTAGCTGCTTTTGTCCGTCATTTATCAATTGAAACTCAGGTCTCTTTGTCAAAGAAATCCACTTCCATCAAAATATGTCCTCATACAATATCGTTGTCGAAGTGTATAATGATCTCCTGGTTCTGCTCATTTCACTTAGCATCAGCTCATGTAAATCTCGCCAGTCCTCTCTGTATTCATCCTGCTGGTCATTTCTTACAGAACAATAATATTCCATAACATTCATATACCACAATTTACCCAGCCATTCTCCAATTGATGGGCATCCATTCATTTTCCAGTTTCTAGCCACTACAAACAGGGCTGCTACAAACATTTTGGCACATACAGGTCCCTTTCCCTTCTTTAGTATTTCTTTGGGATATAAGCCCAATAGAAACACTGCTGGATCAAAGGGTATGCACAATTTGATAATTTTTTGGGCATAATTCCAGATTGCTCTCCAGAATGGTTGGATTCGTTCACAACTCCACCAACAATGCATTAGTGTCCCAGTTTTCCCGCATCCCCTCCAACATTCATCATTATTTTTTCCTGTCATCTTAGCCAATCTGACAGGTGTGTAGTGGTATCTCAGAGTTGTCTTAATTTGCATTTCTCTGATCAATAATGATTTGGAACACTCTTTCATATGAGTGGTAATAGTTTCAATCTCATCCTCTGAAAATTGTCTGTTCATATCCTTTGACCATTTATCAATTGGAGAATGGCTTGATTTCTTATAAATTTGAGTCAGTTCTCTATATATTTTGGAAATGAGGCCTTTATCAGAACCTTTAACTGTGAAAATGTTTTTCCAGTTTGTTGCTTCCCTTCTAATCTTGTTTGCATTAGTTTTATTTGTACAAAGGCTTTTTAATTTGATGTAATCGAAATTTTCTATTCTGTGATCAGTAATGGTCTCTAGTTCATCTTTGGTCACAAATTTCTTTCTCCTCCACAAGTCTGAGAGATAAACTATTCTATGTTCCTCTAATTTATTTATAATCTCGTTCTTTATGCCTAGGTCATAGACCCATTTTGATCTTATCTTGGTATATGGTGTTAAGTGTGGGTCCATGCCTAATTTCTGCCATACTAATTTCCAATTATCCCAGCAGTTTTTATCAAATAATGAATTCTTTTCCCAGAAGTTAGGGGCTTTGGGTTTGTCAAACACTAGATTGCTATAATTGATTATTCTGTCTTGTGAGCCTAGCCTTTTCCACTGATCCACTAATCTATTTCTTAGCCAATACCAAATGGTTTTGGTGACTGCTGCTTTATAATATAATTTTAGATCAGGTACAGCTAGGCCACCTTCATTTGATTTTTTTTCATTAATTCCCTTGAGATTCTCGACTTTTTATTGTTCCATATGAATTTTGTTGTTATTTTTTCTAGATCAATAAAATATTTTCTTGGAAGTCTGATTGGTATAGCACTAAATAAATAGATTAGTTTAGGGAGTATTGCCATCTTTATTATGTTCGCTCGGCCGATCCAAGAGCACTTAATATTTTTCCAATTATTTAAGTCTGACTTTATTTGTGTGGAGACTTTTTTATAATTTTGCTCATATAATTCCTGACTTTCCTTTGGTAGATAGATTCCCAAATATTTTATGGTATCAACAGTTATTCTGAATGGAATTTCTCTTTGTATCTCTTGCTGTTGGGTTTTGTTGGTGATGTATAAAAATGCTGAGGATTTATGGGGATTTATTTTGTAGCCAGCTACTTTGCTAAAATTATGAATTATTTCCAATAGCTTTTTGGTAGAATCTCTGGGGTTCTCTAGGTATACCATCATATCATCTGCAAAGAGTGATAGTTTGGTTTCCTCATTGCCTACTCTAATTCCTTTTATATCTTTCTCGACTCTTATTGCCGAGGCTAGTGTTTCTAATACGATATTAAATAATAATGGTGAAAGTGGGCAACCTTGCTTCACTCCAGATCTTACTGGGAAAGGTTCCAGTTTTTCCCCATTGCATATGATGCTTACTGATGGTTTTAAATATATGCTCCTGACTATTTTAAGGAAAAGTCCATTTATTCCTATGCTCTCAAGTGTTTTTATTAGGAATGGATGTTGGATTTTATCAAATGCTTTTTCTGCATCTATTGAGATGATCATGTGGTTTTTGTTTGTTTGGTTATTGATATAGTCAATTATGCTAATAGTTTTCCTAATATTGAACCAGCCCTGCATTCCTGGTATAAATCCTACTTGGTCATAGTTTATTATCCTGGTGACAATTTTCTGTAATCTTTTTGCTAATATTTTATTTAAGATTTTAGCATCAATATTCATTAGGGAGATTGGTCTATAATTTTCTTTCTCTGTTTTCAGCCTACCTGGTTTAGGTATCAGTACCATATCTGTGTCATAAAAGGAGTTTGGTAGGACTCCTTCAATCCCTATTTTTTCAAATAGTTTATATAACATTGGAGTTAATTGTTCTTTAAATGTTTGGTAGAATTCACATGTAAATCCATCTGGTCCTGGGGATTTTTTCTTAGGGAGTTGATTGATAGTTTGTTCTATTTCTTTTTCTGAGATGGGACTGTTTAGGATATTTACTTCTTCCTCTGTTAGTTTGGGCAAGCTGTATTTTTGGAGGTATTTTTCTATTTCATTTAAGTTGTCGAATTTATTGGCATAAAGTTGGGCAAAGTAACTCCTAATTATTGCTCTAATTTCCTCTTCGTTAGTGGTGAGTTCTCCCTTTTCATTTTTAAGACTAACAATTTGATTTTCCTCTTTCCTTTTTTTAATCAGATTTACTAAGGGTTTGTCTATTTTGTTGGTTTTTTCATAGAACCAACTCTTAGTTTTATTAATCAGTTCAATAGTTTTTTTACTTTCAATTTTATTGATCTCACCTTTTACTTTTAGAATTTCAAGTTTAGTGTTTGACTGGGGGTTTTTAATTTGTTCCTTTTCTAGCATTTTTAATTGCAAACCCAATTCATTGACCTTCTCTTTCTCTATTTTATACAAATAGGCCTCTAGAGATATGAAATTTCCCCTTATTACCGCTTTGGCTGCATCCCATACATTTTGGTATGATGTCTCATTATTATCGTTTTCTTGGATGAAGTTATTAATTATGTCTATGATTTGCTGTTTCACCCAATCATTCTTTAGTATGAGATTATTTAGTTTCCAATTATTTTTTGGTCTACTTCCCCCTGCTTTTTTGTTGAATGTAATTTTCATTGCATCGTGGTCTGAAAAGGATGCATTTACTATTTCTGCCTTACTACATTTGAGTTTGAGGTTTTTATGTCCTAATATATGGTCAATTTTTGTATAGGTTTCATGAACTGCTGAAAAGAAGGTGTATTCCTTTCTGTCTCCATTACATTTTCTCCAGAGATCTATCATATCTAATTTTTCTAGTATTCTATTTACCTCTTTGACTTCTTTCTTATTTATTTTGTGGTTTGATTTATCTAATTCTGAGAGTGCAAGGTTAAGATCTCCCACTATTATAGTTTTACTGTCTATTTCTTCTTGCAGCTCTCTTAGTTTCTCTTTTAAGAATTTAGATGCTACCCCACTTGGTGCATATATGTTTAATATAGATAGTGCTTCATTATCCATGCTACCCTTTAGCAAGATATAGTGTCCTTCCTTATCTCTTTTAATTAGGTCAATTTTTGCTTTAGCTTGATCTGAGATCAGGATGGCTACCCCTGCTTTTTTGACTTCACCTGAAGCATAGTAGATTTTGCTCCAACCTTTTACCTTTAACCTGCATGTATCTCCCCGCTTCAGGTGTGTTTCCTGTAAACAACATATTGTAGGATTCTGGCTTTTAATCCATTCTGCTAACCGCTTCCTCTTTATGGGGGAGTTTACCCCGTTCACGTTTGTGGTTAGAATGACCAATTCTGTATTACTTGCCATCTTGTTAACCCCGGTTTATGCTTTCCTCCCTTCTTTCCCCTTTCCCCCCTTCCAAGTATTAAGCTTGTGAGCACCCCTTGCTTCTCACAGCCCTCCCTTTTTAGTATCCCTCCCCCCGCCTTAGAGTTCCTCCCCCTATCTTACCCCTTTCCCTCCCAGTTCCCGTATTCCCTTCCGCTTAGCTTATTCCTTCCCTTTCCACTTTTCCCTTCTCACTTTTCAATGAGATGGGAGAAGTTTCACCATAGATTGAATATGTCTTAAGATTTTTCACTTAAAGCCAATTCTGAAGGCAGTAATATACCCACTATATTCATCCCCCTCCATTCTTTCTCTCAGATATAATAGGTTTCCTATGCCTCTTCATGAGATGTACTACCCCCACTTTACCCTTTTTCTGGTACAATGTCCTTTCCACATCAATTTCTAGAACAAGGTATACATGTATTCTTTATACATCTATATAGTCAAAATATAGTTCCCAAGATTAATCTTTACCTTTTTAGATTTCTCTTGAGTTCTATATTTGTAGATCAAACTTTTTGTTAAGTTCTGGTTTTTTCATCAGAAATAGATGAAATTCGCTTACTTCGTTGAATGTCCATCTTCTTCCCTGGAAAAAGATGCTCATTCTCGCTGGGTAAGTTATTTTTGGTTGCATACCAAGTTCCTTAGCCTTTCGGAATATCATATTCCAGGCCCTTCGATCTTTTAATGTGGATGCTGCCAGATCCTGGGTGATCCTTATTGTGGCTCCTTGATACTTGAATTGGGTTTTTCTAGCCGCTTGCAATATTTTTTCTTTCATCTGAGGGTTCTGGCATTTGGCCACTATATTCCTTGGTGTTTTGATTTTAGGATCCCTTTCAGTGGGTGATCGATGAATCCTTTCAATGTTTATTTTTTCCTCTGTTCCTATGACTTCTGGGCAGTTCTCTTTGATAATGTTCTGGAAGACAGTGTCCAGGCTCTTTTTTTCATCATGTTTTTCTGGGAGTCCAATGATTCTCAGATTGTCTCTCCTGGATCTGTTTTCCAGGTCTGTTGTCTTCCCCAGAAGGTATTTCACATTTTTCTCCATTGTTTGATTTTTTTGGATTTGCTTGACTGATTCTTCTTGTCTCCTCGAGTCATTCAATTCCACTTGTTCAATTCTGATTTTCAGTGAAGTATTCTCTTCACTCACTTTTTAAAAATCTTTTTCTAATTGTCCAATTGAGTTCTTTTGTTCTGTGGAATTTTTTTCCATTTCGCCAATTTTGTTTTTTAGAGAGCTGTTTTCTGTTTCCAGTTCACTAATCCTATTTTTCAAGGATTTTACTTCTTTATCCACTCTCTCTTTAACTTTCTCCAGGCTCTTTTGCCAAGCCTCCCTCTCCTTTTCCCAAGCTTCCCTCTCCTTTTGCCAAGCCTCACTCTGCTTTCCCCATTTTTCTTCTAGCTCCCTTGTGAGAGCCTTTTTAATCACTTCTATGAGGTTCATCTGTGCTGAGGAACAGACGATCTCCTCCTTTGGGGATTCACCTGGGGACTGCCTGTTTTTAGTCTCCTCAGGATTTAGAGTCTGCTCTCTATCTGTATAGAAGCTGTCAAGGGTTAAAGTCCTCTTCAGCTTCTTGCTCATTCTGTCTATTAATCAGAGACAAACTAGCAAAGAAAAACAGAAAAAACTGGAGTCTTTCTTTGGGGGGGGGCTGGGTGTGTTATCGAGCTTCCTCTACAGACTGCAGGAGGCAACAGTGAGGCACTAGCAGGACTGTGCTGCGCCTGCGCTCTGAGATCCCAAAGCGTGCTGAGTCACTGAGGGGGGGGAAGGGGGGAGGCGGCCAGGGCCTGAGAGACTCCAGCTGTTTGGGGTTGTATTCTTCAGCCCCGGTGTTTTTAGCTTCTCTGCTGGGCTGCTGACTTGCTGCTGGAGTAAAGTATCCAAACCTGTAGCGAAGCTCTCCCCGCAGAGACGGCTACGATCACTCTCCACCCCCTCTCCAGTCTGCTCCTGTGCCCTCACTGCCGCTGCCTGCCGCCTGCGCCCGATCTAAAACCGCCCCAGCCCTCCAGTAAAGACAGACCTTTCTTGGCGGATCTCAAGGATGGCTTCTCTTGTAACTATTTGTGGGTTTTTTTCAGTCAAGCATTGATTCAGAGGCTTGTAATGAAATGGATAGTGAGAGAAAGCGTGGAGCTTATGCAGCTGTGAGCCTCCTCTCCGCCATCTTAACCGGAAGTCCCCAAAAGATAAAGTTTTAAATATCTATTAAAGAACTAGCCCTTAGAAGGCAGCAAGGTGGCACAGTGCATAGAACATTGACCCTGAAGTCAGGAGGACCTGAATTCAAATCTGATCTCAGATACTTAATACTTCTTAGCTGTGTGATCCTGTGCAAATCACTTAGCCCCAATTGCCTCAGGAAAAAATAAAAGGAACTAATCCTCAGAAAGGGACCCACATGTGCAAAAATATTTGTGGCAGCCCTTTTCATAGTAGCAAGAAACTGGAAACTGAATGGATGGCCATCAGTTGGAGAATGACTGAATAAATTATGGTATATTAATGCTATGGAATATTATTCCATATATATAAGAAACTATAAGAAACAATCAGTAGGATGATTTCAGAGAGACCTGGAGAGACTTACATGAACCAATACTAAGTGAAATTAGCAGAATCAGGAGATCATTGTAGATGGCAACAACAAGATTATATGAAGATCAATTCTGATGGACATGGCTCTTTTCAACAATGAAATGACTGAGACCAATTCCAATGATCTTGTGGTGAAGAGAGCTATCTTCATCCAGAAAGAGAACCGTGGGAACTGAGTATAGATCACAACATAGCATTTTTACTCTTTTTATTGTTGTTTGCTTGCATTTTTCTTTCCCATTTTTTTCCTTTTTGATCTGATTTTTTGTTGTGCAGTATGATAATTGTGTGCATGTGTATACATATATTGGATTTAACATATTTTTAAATATGTGTAACATATATTGGATTACTTGCCATCTAGAGGACGGGGTGGGAGGAACGGGGAAAAATTTGGAACACAAGGTTTTGCAAAGGTCAATGTTGAAAAATTATCCATGTACATGCTTTGAAAATAAAAAGCTTTAATAAAAAAAAAAAACTAGCTCTCAGATGAATGCATGGAGAACTCTGAAGGCAGAGTAATGACTGAGGTAATGATGCTTCCACAGGAAGGTAGGTGGCATAGTGGATAGAGGTCTGGTCTTAAAGTCAAATAGATTCCTCTTCAGAAATTCAAATTTGGTCCCAGACACTTACTAGCTGGGTGACACTGGGTAAGTAATTTATTGCTGTTTGGCTCAGTTTCTTCATCTGTAAAATGAGCTGGGGAAGGATGACAAACTACTTCAGTATCTTTGCCAAAGAAGCTCCAAATGAAGTCACAAAGAGTCAGATATAATCAAAAATGATGTTTCCAGCTTTGAGAAAGAAGACATTAATCCAGATTTTTTTTCAGGAAGCGCTCCCTGAAGGAAGAGAAATATTTTGGGGAGCGGGGGAAGAGTAATGACTGAAGTATTGTTGGCAATAAAGCATTGTGGTCATTTGCATGTGGTTTTAAAAAATATTTTTAATAATAATAATAACTGAGAATTTGTAAATTAAAAAACACGGCTATGGGAAGATTATATGAAGTCTTCTGGATCATTCATGAGACAGGTGAACTTGTTGAATTTCATAACAGAAATCAGAGATTTTGCTACTTGTGGCACAGCACAGAGTTGAGGCCTTAGTAATCAAGGGAAAAACTATAGTAAAAAATAAATAGAAGCAACAGCACAGTATAGAAATAATGAGAAATTGAGCATAGAAGATATAGAAAAGCTGTTACTAGTTGAAACAGTTGACTGATGACAGGTGGGTGCTTCAGCTGCTTTGCTAGAAGCTTGCAGATAGGAAATGAAGCATTGCTCTGTTGATTAGGTGGAGAAAAGTTGGATCAGCTGAGAAACCTCTTCAGCTACTGTGCTGATTGGAGAAATGAATATTACTTCTGAGTACAGAGAAATTTAACCTCATTACTATAGATGGGAAATCTTTCAAGTTTATTTGGTTAACTTCTGTCCTCCATGGTTTGAGAGGGAGAAACAGAAAAGAACAGAGTTTTACCTTGGTTTTGCTATGAGTGGTGCTTATTGGAAAAGATGCAATGTTTTGCTAAAAGCTGATTGGTAAAAGTATAATCTTATTTAGTGAATAGCTGTAGTAGACATTTGAGGTTATCTTCTAACCAAAGAAATTTTGCAGTTTTTTACTTAAGGGAACTATGTATCACTAAACAAATGCAATATATATATATATATATATATATATATATATATATATATATATATATTATATATATATATATATATATATATATATATATATATATCACTTCTGTTCCGACTTTTCCCCTCCCTCCCTTCACCTTCTTCCCCAGATGGCAAGCAGTCCTATACATGTTGAATATGTCACCATATGGCCTAGATACAATATATGTGTGCAGAACTGAACAGTTTTCTTGTTGTACAGGAAGAATTGGATTCAGAAGGTAAAAAATAAGCTGCGAAGAAAAACAAAACTGTAAAACAAAACAGTTTACATTCATTTCCCAGTGTTCTTTCTTTGGGTGTAGCTGCTTCTGTCCATCCTTGATCAATTGAAACTGAGTTAGATCTTTTTGTCGAAGAAATCCACTTCCATCAGAATACATCCTCAAACAGTATCGTTGTTGAGGTTTATAATGATCTCCTGGTTCTGTTCATTTCACTTAGCATCAGTTCATGTAAGTCTCTCCAAGCCTCTCTGTATTCATCCTGCTGGTCATTTCTTACAGAACAATAATATTCCAAAACATTCATATACCACAGTTTACCCAACCATTCTCCAATTGATGGGCATCCTTTCATTTTCCAGCTTCTAGCCACTACAAATAGGGCTGCCACAAACATTTCGGCACATACAGGTCCCTTTGCCTTCTTTAGTATCTCTTTGGGATATAAGCCCAGTAGAAACACTGCTGGATCAAAGGGTATGCACAGTTTGATAACTTTTTGAGCATAGTTCCAAATTGCTCTCCAGCATGGCTGGATGTATTCACAACTCCACCAACAATGTATCAGTGTCCCTGTTTTCCCACATCCTCTCCAACATTCCTTTCCCTGTCATTCTAGCCTATCTAACAGATATGTAGTGGTATCTCAGAGTTGTCTTAATTTGCATTTCTCTGATTAATAATGACTTGGAGCATATTTTCATATGACTAGAAATAGTTTCAATTTCTTCATCTGAGAATTGTCTGTTCATATCCTTTAACCATTTATCAATTGGAGAATGGCTTGATTTCTTATGAATTAGAGTCAATTCTCTATATATTTTGGAAATGAGGCCTTTATCAGAACCTTTGACTGTAAAAATGTTTTCCCAGTTTATTGTCTCCCTTCTAATCTTGTCTGCATTAGTTTTGTTTGTATAAAAACTTTTCAATTTGATATAATCAAAATTTTCTATTTTGTAATCAATAATGATCTCTAGTTCTTCTTTGGTCATAAATTCTTTCCTCTTCCACAGGTCTGAGACGTAAACTATCCTATGCTCTTTCAATTTATTTATAATCTCATTCTTTATGCCTAGGTCATGAACCCATTTTGACCTTATCTTGGTGTATGGTGTTAAGTGTGGATCAATGCCTAGTTTCTGCCATACTAATTTCCAATTTTCCCAGCAATTTTTGTCAAATAATGAGTCTTTGAGTTTGTCAAACACTAGATTATTAAAGTTATTGACTGTTTTGTCCTTTGAACCTAACCTATTCCATTGATCAACTAGTCTATTTCTTAGTCAATACCAGATGGTTTTGGTAACTGCTGCTTTATAATTTGATTTTTTTTTTCATTAGTTCCCTTGAAATTCTTGACCTTTTGTTTTTCCATATGAAGTTTGTTGTTATTTTTTCTAGGTTATTAAAATAGTTTTTTGGGAGTCTGATTGGTATAGTGCTAAATAAATAGATTATGTTTAGGTAGTATTGTCATCTTTATTATATTTGCTCACCCAATCCAAGAACATTTAATATTTTTCCAGTTGGTTAGATCAGATTTAATTTGTGTGGAAAGTGTTTTGTAGTTTTGCTCATAAAGTTTCTGATTATCTCTTGGTATATAGAATCTTAAATATTTTATACAATCAGTAGTTACTTTAAATGGAATTTCTCTTTGTAACTCTAACTGTTGGGTTTTGTTAGTGATATATAAGAATGCTGATGACTTATGTGAGTTTATTTTGTATCCTGCAACTTTGCTAAAGGTGTGGATTGTTTCTAATAACTTTTTAGTAGAATCTCTGGGGTTCTCTAAGTATACCATCATATCATCAGCAAAGAGTGATAATTTGGTTTCCTCATTGCCTATTCTTATACCTTTAATCTCTTTCTTAACTCTTATTGCCAAAGCTAGCATTTCTAATACAATATTGAATAGTAATGGTGATAGTGGGCAATCTTGTTTCACTCCTGATCTTAATGGGAATGGTTGCAGTTTGTCCCCATTACATATGATGCTTACTGCTGGTTTTAAATAGATGCTACTGATTATTTTAAGGAAAAGTCCATTTATTCTTATACTCTCAAGTATTTTTAATAGGAATGGATGTTGGATTTTATCAAATGTTTTTTCTGCATCTATTGAGATGATCATATGGTTTTTGTTAATTTGGTTATTAATATGGCCAATTATACTGATAGTTTTCCTAATATTGAACCAGCCCTGCATTCCTGGTATAAATCCTACTTGATTGTAGTGTATTATCCTGGGGATGATTTTCTGTAGTCTTTTTGCTAATATCTTATTTAAGATTTTAGCATCAATATTCATTAGGGAGATTGGACTATAATTTTCTTTCTCTGTTTTCAACCTACCTGGTTTAGGTATCAGTACCATGTCTGTGTCATAAAAGGATTTGGTAGGACTCCTTCATTCCCTATTTTTTCAAATAGTTTATAAAGCATTGGGGCTAATTGTTCTTTAAATGTTTGGTAGAATTCACATGTAAATCCATCTGGTCCTGGGGATTTTTTTTTATAGGGAGTTGATTAATAGCTTGTTCTATTTCTTTTTTTGAAATAGGACTATTTAAGCAATTTACTTCCTCCTCTGTTAATCTAGGAAGCCTATATTTTTGGAGGCAGTTATTCATTTCACTTCGGTTATCAAATTTATTGGCATAAAATTGGGCAAAAAATTTCCTCTTCATTGGTGGAAAGTTCTCCTTTTTCATTTTTAAAACTACTAATTTGATTTTCCTCTCTCCTTTTTCTAATCAAATTTACCAAAGGTTTATCAATTTTATTGGTTTTTTCATAAAACCAACTCTTAGTTTTATTTATTAGTTCAATTTTTTTTACTTTCAATATTATTAGTTTCTCCTTTTAATTTTAGGATTTCAAGTTTAGTAATTGATTGGGGGGTTTTAATTTGGTCTTTTTTCTAGCTTTTTAAGTTGCAAGCCCAATTCATTGATCTTCTCTTTCTCTATTTTATTCAAGTAAGCTTCTAAGAATATAAAATTTCCCCTTATTACCACTTTGGCTGCATCCCACAAATTTTGGTATGATGTCTCATTATTGTCATTATCTTGAGTGAAACTATTAATTGTGTCTATAATTTGTTGTTTCACCCAATCATTCTTTAAGATGAGATTATTTAGTTTCCAATTACTTTTTGGTCTATTTACACCTAACTTTTTGTTGAATGTAGCTTTTATTGCATTGTGATCTGAAAAGAATGCATTTACTATTTCTGCCCTCCTGCATTTAATTTTGAGGTCTTTATGTCCTAATATGGTCAATTTTTGTGTAGGTTCCATGAACTGCTGAGAAGAAAGTATACTCCTTTCTGTCACCATGCAGTTTTCTCCAAAGATCTATCATACCTAATTTTTCTAATATTCTATTTACCGCTTTAATTTCTTTCTTATTTGTTTTGTGATTTGATTTATCTAATTCTGAGAGTGCAAGGTTGAGATCTCTCATTATCATAGTTTTGCTATTTCTTCTCGCAACTGTCTTAACTTCTCCTTTAGGAAGTTAGATGCTATACCACTTGGTGCATACATGTTTAATATTGATGTTGCTTCATTGTCTGTAATATCCTTTAGCAAGATATAGTTTTCTTCCTTATCTCTTTTAATTAGATCAATTTTTGCTTTTGCTTGATCTGAGATAAGGATGGCTAACCCTGCTTTTTTTACTTTACCTGAAGCATAATGGATTCTGCTCCACCCTTTATTCTGTATGTATCTCCCTGTTTTAAATGTGTTTCCTGTAAACAACATACTGTAGGGTTCTGATTTTTGATCCAGTCTGCTATCTGCCTCTGCTTTATGGAAGAGTTCATCCCATTCACTTTTACAGTTAAAATTACTAATTCTGTATTTCCTGCCATCCTAATATCCCCAGATTATACTTTTCTTTTTCTTGCCCTCCTTCCTCCCTTCCCTAGTATTAAACTTATTGGTCCCCCTTGCATCACGCAGCTCTTCCTCTTTAGGATCCCTTCCTCCTCCCTTTGAATCCCTTCCCCTTTCTTGTACCCTTTCCTTATTACTCTTTTTCCTTTTCCCTTTTCCTCTTTTTAATGAGGTGAGAGAAGATTCTCTGTAAAACAAATATATTAATTATTTCCTCTTTGAGCCAACTCTGATGAAAGTAGAATTCACACAATGTTCCTCCCCCTCTCTAAGTTCCCTCAGATATGATAGGTTTCCTTTGCCTCATTGTTGCATGTAGTTTCCCTCTTTTTATCTCCCCTTTTCCCTTTTTATGACACTATCCCCTTTCCATTTCTACTTCCCTTTTTTATGTTATATCAGTAAAATCAGATTATACATGTGGTTTTTATGTATATCCACAACAGAAACACAGTTCTCAAGAGTTCCTTTTACCTTTTTCTATTTCTCTTGAGTCCTGTGGTTGGAAATCAAATTTTTTTTTGTTTAAATCTGGTTTTTCCTTAGAAACAAATGGAATTCCTGTTTCATTAAATGTCCATCTTCTTCCATGATAAAAATGCTCAGTTTAGCTGGGTAGTTTATTCTTGGCTGCATTCCAAGTTCTTTTGCCTTTCAGAATATCAGATTCCAGGCTCTTTGATCCTTTAATGTTGAGGCAGCCAGATCTTGAGTGACCCTTATTGTGGCACCTCGGTATTTGAATTAATTTTTCCTAGCTGCTTGTAATATTTTTTCTTTAGTCTGAAAATTCTGAAATTTGGCCACAATATTCCTCAGAGTCTTTATTTTAGGATCTTTTTCAGAAGGTGTTTGATGAAGTCTTTCAATGCCCATTTTACCTTCTGGTTCTATTACTTCTGGGCAGTTCTCTTTGATGATTTCCTGTAAAATAGTATCTAGGCTCTTTTTTTATCATAATTTTCAGGTAGTTCAATGATCCTCAGGTTATCTCTCCTAGATCTATTTTCTTGGTCTGTTGTTTTTCCAAGTAAGTATTTGACACTTTTTTCCCAATTTTTCATTTTTTTGATTTTGCTTGACTGATTCTTGATGTCTCCATGAAGCAGTCATTTCTATTTGTTCAGTTCTGATTTTTAGTGAGTTATTTTCTTCATTAGCTTTTTTTTTTTTTTTACACTTCTTTTTGTATATGTTCAATTGAGTTTTTAAATGAGATGTTTTGCTCTATGGAGTTTTTTTCCATTTCACTATTTTTTTTTTTTTAGTGAGTTATTTTCTCTTTCCAATTCACAAATTCTTTGTCCCTGCACTTCTTGGAAGTTTTTTACCTTTTCCAACTCACATTTCAGGAAGTTGTTGTTTTCTTGCATAACTTCTCTTTCCTTTTCACATTTTTCTTCTAGTTCTCTTTTAAGGTTTTTAATAGGATCTTTTACGAGAGCCTTTTGTATTGGGGACCAACAATTGTCTGGAAACTGTCTGCTATTAGTCTCTTCAGGGTTGAAAAGCTGCTCTCTTTCTGTATAGAAACTATCAATCATCCTTTTGATTTTTTTACTCATTTTTAAAGCCTGTAGGGTCTGCCTTCAGAGCCAGGAGGTTACCAGCTTCCTCTGCAGAGCAGTGATAGGTGTATGGACAGGTAGCTGTCCTGTCAGCCAGCTACAAAAAGCAGTGAGGTACTGGAGTGCTCTGGGAAAGAGTTTCCCACCAGGAAATAACTCAGACCTGTAGGGCTGAGCTGGGAAAGTACCCTGCAGAGAAGCCCCACTGTGTGGGGTAACAACTGCCCTGGAGCTAGAAGCTGAGCAGTGAGAATTTCATCACCCCAAACCAAATCCCGCCCTGGGGCTGTGGGTATTAGTAGCTGAGCAGTGAATGGCCCTGCAGGGACCAGAAGTGTTTCTGCCCTGGGAAGCACAGTCCTGCTGGGGAAGTTCTATTGCCCCAGGCTGAACCCTGCTCTGTGCAGATTAGAGGCTTCCTGGCTGTGCCCCGCTTCCCTGCAGAATTGTACCTGTCCCCACAAAAGCCCCGAACTGCAGGATGTGGCTGTAGGGCTGCGTTACAATCTACCTGAGTCATTTCTGGATTTGAGTGATTACAAACAAATCTTGTTAGATTCTGGCATTTTTTAGAGTACCCTCTGTTTTAGGCTTTAACTTCTCTGCCAGTTTACTGCTTTGTAATCAAGGCAGAGCAGTTAGCCTATAGCAGAATTGTCTCTATAACTTCTCTAGCCACAGAGATCACCCCCGCCCGTGGTCTGCTCAGGATGCTACTAGCCTTTCGCTGCCTACACTAGTCTGTTCCTGGCCCCTCAGAACAAACCTTTCCTGGCCATCTTCCAGATTATCTTCTGCTGGTAAATTGTATGCTTCTAATCTTCAGGAATTTTAGCAGTGAAGAGCTATTTTTGAGGCTGAATTAAATAGTTGGTTGAGGGATGAGAGGAGCTTAGAAAGTGGTGTATGCCTTCTCCGCCATCTTGGCTCTGCCTCCCTCCACCTCCCCCTTTCTCCCTTCCCCCTCCCTCCTTTTCTCCCCCGTCCCCCCATTATAGTTTTTAATGTATGATTTTCTTCAGTTAGCTTTTGCATCTCTTTCTACATTTTAAGGAATTGTTTTCTTCAGACAATTTTTTTCCTTCCCTTTCCAAGCTGTTGACTTTGTCATGGAGACCTCTCATTTCCTTTCTCATTTTTCTTTTATCTCTCTTATTTGCCTTTTAAAGTCTTTTATAAGCATTTCCAAGAAGCCTTTTGGGGTTTGAAACCAATTCATATCACTCTTTGAGATTTCTTCTGTGGACATTTTGTCCTTGTCTGAACTTGGTCTGCCCTGTCTCCATAGTAGCTTTCTATGGTTAAGGTTCTTTTCTGTTTCTTGCTCATTTTCTTTTCTTTCCTTTTGATATTTCCTCTTTCTTATGGTAAAGCTCTGCTGGGTAAAGGGGACACTATTTTAAGCTTCCTGTGTAGCTCTGAGCCTTGGCTTTGAGCACGAGGGCCTCTTGAGCTTGCAGGTACTAACTTTGCCTGCTCTTTTCAGGAAACAGTCTGGTTTCCCAGAGTTTGCCTTGTGAGGTAGGACTGGAACTTCTCCACTGATTTGCTCCTTTATTGAGCTGTGAGGATTTTAGTTGCTGATTTGCTGTGATTAAGACTCTTTCACTGGCTTTCCCAGAGTCTTTCTCAGATAGGCTGAATACCCCTTTCACCCTAGTGTGATTGACCTTTCATGAAGTTTTCCCAATCTATCTGAGTTGGGGAGTGGTTTCATTCCTTTTTAAAGTGCCTTTCCCATGCCTAGAATGCTCTTCATTTTTACTTCTACTTCATAACTTATTCCTCTTCCTTCAAGGTACAGCTCTTTCTATATTCTGGAATTCTTGATCCTAACACATGTTCCTTCTTGTATACAGTGTATTTATTTGCATTTATCCTCCTCCTCCTCCTCTTCCTTCTCTCTCTCTCTGTCTCTCTCTGTCTCTGTCTCTCTCTTTCTCTCCTCATCTTTCTCTGTATCTTTCTTTCTTTCTCTCTCTGTTTCCATCTCTCTTTCTTCCTATTCACTCATGTTCCTTCTCTTCTCCTCTCTTCTCCTCTTCTTTGCTCTTTTCTCTCTCTCTCTGTCTCTTTGTCTCTTTCTCTACACACACACACACACACACACACACACACACACAAATACGCATGCACACACGCATAAAAATGCACCCATGTGTTTGTAGGAATTGTTTCATCAGTTGCATTGGTATTACAGCACTAGCACTGAGCCTATCAATTAGTAGATATTTAATAAATACTTGCTTGCTAGTTTGATTCATATTACATGAGATTTGTATTATAGTGGAGGTGTAATGGTATTTTAAAGTATTTGAAAGTCTGTCATATGGGAGAGAGAATACATTTTTCTTTTTTGGCCAAAGAGAGAAAAACTAGGAACAATGATTGAGATTTGTAAAGAAGCAAATTTAGTTTTGATATCAAGAAAAATTCCTTAAAAATTAGCAGTAAAGTAGAAAGGGAAGCCTTGGGAAGTTATTGCTTCTTCTTTACTAGAAGTGGTCAAGTAGAGATGTAATGACTTCTGGTTGAGAAAATTATAGGGCAGAAACATGTTCAGGGAAAGAGTGTATTAAATGGCCTCTGAGATCTCTTCTAGCTCTGAGATTCCATGATTATATGCCATAAAACTATTTTCCTAGTAGTTTTTGATGAAAATTAATTTCTTTGAAAACTAGTTTTTGTATATTCAGTAAATGAAGTCTATTCCTTGTAAGATCAAAAATTTGCTTTGGTAGTAATCATCATATTTTAAAGAAAAAAACATATGCATGTGTATATATATGCATATGTATGCATAACTATTCAATCTATTAAAGTTCTACTCAGAAACCTCACTATGATATGGAGGTGACTCTGGATTCTTGAAGTTTTACTAGAAGAACACAAATTAGGAAGTCTTCTCAAGCTGACTATGGACTTGGTGACTGACTGTGTATTTTCTGAAGATTCATGGATTAGTTGTCCTTCTTTCTAAAAGAAGACCAAAATGGCATCACTATATTAGAGTCAAGTTAGTGTGTCTGACTGTGGCTGATCAGACAAATATGAGCTTGGAATGCTCTGCCACATAGTCCCTATGAACATTTGGGATGGTTTTTTTAACTTTGCTCATTTCACAAATTTTCTTAAAACAAGCCTAGCTAAATTCAGTGAGAATTATCACTAAAAGACTGGCCACCAGGAGGTGGAATGTTTAAAAAATTACAATAAACCATAAATCTAAAGACCAAGGTCTTAAGAAATTATCTATGCCTATGAAAGGTATTCTTGTGCTGATGAAATCATGTACATCTGGAAGTATAGAAGGTAAATAGAGACATAGTAAATGGAGATATAGATACATACATATATACTACAGAACAGGTTGAGAAAAGGGCTATGGAATTAATAGTCCAGGGTCCAAATGTTTGTTCTATCACTAACTACTTGTGTGACATTAGGCAAGTCACAACTTTTTTGGGTCTCAATTTCTACAAGTATAAAGTGAGCTTCTACCTCAAAATCTCTGGTCCTTCATATTTCCAAAAATCTTGGTGGATTTTTTCTGAGGTCTTCTTCAGATCTCTTGATAGTGTCTGGTTACTCAGGAACACATAGACTGTACCTTGGCCTACCCTTGCTCTATGACTTGCCCAACTCCCTAATCCAATTCTACATCTCTCTGATAATGTTCTTTGTATTGCTTTTCCTATACAATTATTCATCAATGATATGTTGCAGCTTACTTGTGTCCACCATGAGCTTCTTGGTTTTTCTTTGAAAAGAGCTGAGAGTGTTACTACTGGGCTTATATCCCAAAGAGATTTTAAAGGAGGGAAAGGGACCTGTTGTTGGGGGCCCTGGACCTGAACCTCCTGAAGTGAGTTGAGGACTCCTTTGTGCCAGGACCCACCCTGGCCCAGGATTCCTTGATTACCACGCTGAAGTGGTGGAACCTGGCCCGTGGCAGGGGAGGCACAGAAAGGATGGGCTCCTCCTTCGGGGAGGGATTGGGGAGGAGTCCCTGCCCCTCTAGATGAATTACAGGTGGAGGGAAAAGGACTATAAAAGGAATGGACTCGGGATGGCTTGCGGGAGACACTGCTGACTTGTAACACCAATAAACATCGTTGCGTCTATCCACCTCAGCTCCTCTGTCTGGTATTTCCCTCCTCCCATCTCCACGAGGAGGGCCGGAGACGTCCGAAGCCCTGTCCGGCTCGGGGAAGCTGGAAGAGGCAGTCTCTGTTAAGGTTCCCAGTGACTAGGTCTCGGCCCCTGACAACCTGTATGTGCAAGAATGTTTGTGGCAGCCCTCTTTGTAGTGGCCAGAAACTGGAAACTGAGTAGATGCCCATCAATTGGAGAATGGCTGAATAAATTGTGGTATATGAATATTATGGAATATTATTGTTTGGTAAGAAATGACCAACAGGATGATTTCAGAAAGGTCTGGAGAGACTTACATGAACTGATGCTGAGTAAAATGGACCAGGCGATCATTATGTACTTCAATACTATATGATGATCAATTCTGATAGACCTGGCCATCTTCAGCAATAAGATGAACCAAATCAGTTCCAATGGAGCAGTAATGAACTAAACCAGCTACACCCAGCAAAAGAACTCTGGGAGATGACTAAGAACCATTACATAGAATTCCCAATCCCTATATTTTTGCCCACCTGCATTTTTGATTTTCTTCACAGGCTAATTGTACAATATTTCAGAGTCCGATTCTTTTTGTACAGCAAAATAATGGTTTGGACATGTATATGTATTTTGTATTTAATTTATAACTTTAACATATTTAACATGTATTGGTCATCCTGCCATCTGGGGGAGTGAGAGTAGGGGGAAAGAGGGGAAAAATTGGAACAAAAGGTTTGGCAATTGTCAATGTTGTAAAATTGCCCATACATATAACTTGTAAATAAAAAGCTATTTTTAAAAAATGAAAAGAGCTGAGATCTGAAGAAGCTATAGAGAACCGTAAGAAAAATTTTGACATTAAAAAATGGGAGGAAAAAAAAGATGGGAGGAGCTTGGAATTATTAAAAGCACAATATAATTTCCCAAATATAATCCAATTCATCCTCTTCATCCTATTCAATTTTGGATTTAATTCATTTTCCCCCTTTGGGCAGTAATGACTTTCCCCTCACCATGAACCTTGGAAAATACCCTATTTGTTTTTCTTATACACTTAACAAATGATGTTACTTCGTGTCTAATTACTCATGCCTATGTTATGTTACCTTTTTAATCTGGAGGCTTCACAAAGACAGAGATCTTATTTTATTTGAACATCACATTTAGCTCAGTACCTGGCAAAGGCTGCCTTGCTAGGCATAAGGTGTATAATGAATATTTGCTGAATTGAATTGGATTGAATATCTCCATTGTCTCTTGAGTCTGGCCACCAGAACCCTAGAGGAGCAAACCTGTAACAGCTGCACTTTTTTGGCACAGGAATAGCATAACCCATCAGGCTTCTTCTGAGGCTGTGTTGAGAAAATAAAATCTCAAGCAGCAGTGCAGGAGTTCATTGTCTACCCACTCTTCTTCAAGCAAGAGGTTAAGAACTGTGTCTGTAGGTAGGCTTCCTAAATTTGTTCTTGTCAGATGAATTCCAGAAGATCCAGCTGAGGCTATGGAACTATAAAGATAATAGATCTCAGGAGTGCCTATAAGAATAGAAGTGTTATGGGATACCTATTTCCTAGTTTCCTTAAAGAGCATTTATGGGATGTTGTATTGGAAACAGTAGAAATCTCTAATCAGCTAAATGAAAAGACCCAATAGATCTGCTACTTCAGAAATCTTTGGGAATCTGAAGTTTTCCATGCTTTTTTGGTCTGAATAATTGACATAGTAGATAAAGAAACTGTTTCATAGTCAGGAATTCCAAACCGCACCTCTGATTCAAATAGGCTGTGTCATCCTGGGCAACTCTAAAACTGTAAGATGAGGAATAGTTGTCTAACTGAATTGGTAAAGGTGTTTCCTAAATGGGAGCTACTCCAATAATGAAATCCCCAGGTCTGGAAAAAAGAAAACAAAAGAAAAAACAAACAAACAAACAAACAAAACCCCGACAATTGATG
The DNA here is from genome assembly GCF_016432865.1 of Antechinus flavipes. Lineage (NCBI taxonomy): Eukaryota > Metazoa > Chordata > Mammalia > Dasyuromorphia > Dasyuridae > Antechinus > Antechinus flavipes. The sequence goes on along the minus strand of NC_067401.1, from coordinate 296,954,774 downwards.
ACTCTAGGAAGAAAGATCCTTTCCATGTGGTGTGTCAAGTCCTTGATTGTGTATGTGAATATGTTTCTTATTTTAACAAAAATATATATACAAAACTAGAACATGTTGGAGGATGCATGATCTTCTATGAAACTAGTTCTAATTATAATCATTCCATTCTCTATTATGAAGGATTTAGGTGAAACAATATGGGGATTGAGATGATTCTAATGGAATAACAGGATTAGACTTTGTTTGTGAGCTTTCTTCTTCTGATAATTCTTCTTTGTATTATTTCTTCTTTACTCACCTGTCTCTATTTAATTAGCCACTAACATATGAACTCATTTTGGGGTATGGAATTCCTTCATGGGATAGACTCATTCTTCTATATTTACTGCACTAGTACAGTCACCTTCCTTTTTTTCCTTTTTTGTACCTTTTGTGGCCTATCCAGTGACCTATCCTGTTCCAAACTCCTGACTGGAACCTAGCTGCTTAGTTAAATTTCCTTACACTTTTCAGTCCATTATTATATGCTGGTGATCTACGAATTATCATTATGGTAAGTCCTCCATTATGGGGTTTTAAAGTCATACTTCCTCATATTTTCTATAGTTCTCATTTTGAAAAAAAAGTTACCTGAAGAATCCTCATAGCTTTTGATCCCATTTGTACACTAATAATATTTCACACATCAAGGAGAAAAGTATAATTTCTCATCCTATTCAAAGCCATTAACTATGTCAATGGAAAGGAATATCAATATTTTATTTATTAATATAAATGACTGATTATTTATCATATTAAAAAATGTAAATAGATAAGTTGGGTTCAAAATCAGCCTTTATAGTTGTTACTTGGTGGGCCTGAGGAAAAGTATTTAACCTATTGACGCTTTGATCTTCTTTTCTTAAAATGAAGGGAGTGGAATTAAGTCCTACACAATTATAAAAACAACTGGAAATAACATTTATATTAAATTTTATAACATTTATGCCTTGTACACATTACTTTACTTGGTCCTCACAGATGCTAAATCCTGTTAGTCACTTAAAATATATAGAAGTAGGAGTTATTACACATGATTCTTATATTCCATTCTAACTAGGTATTCTAAAATTCCTTTCTATTTTAAATTCTGATTTTATGAACTTAGGGAATGCAGAAAAAATAATACAGAGGTTGGGGTTCTAAGACAATTTCAATGAATGTAATAATAGAAAGGATCTAGGAAACTTAATTTAATTAATCAACAGATTTAACAGTTTTAAATATATAAGCAAGATGGTTTCTGTGATCCCTTTAAGAGATATGAATCCCTTTGATTAAGTTAAGAAGCAAACAGCTGATTGGCTAACAAAACAAGCTAACCATACCTCTGAGGACTTTAAATAGAAGGAAAAATTCTAGCAATTGTCCAGTTCAGCAGTTCACTGTATTTTAGGTTTAAATTAGAGCCAAATCTCCAAGAAGGAGAGAATTGCTTTTCTCTCTAAAATTTCTTACCCTCAACCAAGTCATTAGTAAGAAACAATCCATACAGCTGAAATCGCTGTGTCACATAGGAAGCAGAAAGATAATCACCTTAGAGGGAGGCAGCTTAAAAGAGTGTGACTCCATGTACCCAAGAATGTTGTCTATGGACTCAAGAAAGGAATTCCAAGCCATAAAGTGCATAAAGAATTACCCCTTTGGGAATTACCCCTTTGCCACAGGAACCTTTCTACCATTTTATTATAAGCTGGTGCCTACTCCTCTCATTCTTATATTCTACAATTCAGGGGTCCTCAAACTTTTTAAATAGGGGGCCAATTCACTGTCCCTCAGACTATTGGAGAGCCGGACTATAGTAAAAACAAAAACTTTGTTTAGTGGGCCTTTAAATAAAGAAACTTCATCGCCCTGGGTGAGGGGGATAAACGCCCTCAGTTGCTGCATCTGGCCCGCAGGCCATAGTTTGAGGACCCCTCCATAGTTGTTGATGAGTGTGCTCCAAGCTTTTATGGAGATGATGCTTTGCACATGGTATATCTTCTTAGCAAATACCTTTGTTTTCTTTTATAAAATTAAATTTTTTCAACTAATAAACATTTCTTTTACATTTTTACTAAATTTTATCCTCACAGAGAAAATTTAAAAAACAACAACATTGTAACACATATACAAAGTCAAACAAAATAAATTCCCATATTGATCAAGTCCAAATTTTGTTTTCTACTTTTCATTTTTAGTCCATCACTTCTCAATGAGAAAGCAAGTAGTAATCTTCATTATCAACCTTCTAGAACCATATTTGATCACTGAGTTCCTCAGAATTCTTAAGTCTTTTAAAGTATCTTTTTTTTTTTTTTTTTTAGCATTGCTATAGCATAAATTGTCCTCTTGGTTATCTCTTTTTCAGTTTCTACAAGTCTCCTCAGGTTTCTCTGAAACCACCTCCTTTATTGTTTCTCACTACATTTATATACCATAATTTGTTCAGTCATTCCCCAGTAAATAACTATCCCTTTAGATCCCAGTTCTTTAACACCACAAAAAGCTATTTTATTTGTGTGTGTGTGTGTGTGTGTGTGTGTGTGTGTGTGTGTGTGTGTGATGTTCTCCTCTTTTATCTCTTTAGGACATAAACCCAATAGTGGTATTTCTAAATCAAAGGTTGCAAAGTTTAATAACTTTGAGATATGGTTCCAAATTACTTTCTACTAGATCTGGACAAATTCACAGTTCTACCCACATTGCATTTTTATATATCTGTTCCCATAGTCCTTTTAACATTTGCTAATTTCCTTTTTTGTCAGTTTTGCCTGTTTTGCAGGCATGAGATGAAACCTAAATGTTGCTATAATTTACATTTCTCTAATTAATGATGATTTGGAGAAGTTTTTCACACATCTATAGATAGCTCAGATTTCTTCTTTTGAGAACTGCCTCCATATCCTTTGACTTTCATTGAGGGATGAGACAAAGGAAAAATTGTAAAGATTTTTCCACTTTACTATTTTCTTTCTTATCTTACCTCTATCAAGTTTATGCAAAACCATTTTGACTTTATCTAATCAAAATCTTTCATTTCATCCTTTGTGATCCTTTCTGTGCCATTTGGTCTTTAACTCTTTACTTATACATAATTCTGAAAAGTAACTTTTTTCTTGCTCCTCTATCATTCTTTACATCTAAATCACATATCCCACTTGGAGTTTATCTTAGTATGTGGTGTAAGGAATATATATAACTTTTTTCAAAAGCTATTTTCAATCTGGCTTGTTGAGTGTTAAAAAAAACTAATGAAGGTTTGTGACTACTAGTAGTAGAAACCCAACACCTCAATGTTATCATACAATCTTAAAAATAAGTGGGAATTAGCCTCTAGGGGCCTGAAACTACAAGTTGTTAGTTGGAGGGAGTAGCTGAGAGGGAGTCTTATCATAGGAATATGTAAACATTTACATTATTAAGCTTGAGCTAGTGGGCTACCTGCCACTGTTCGTATTCCATTAGAAATTAGTCAGCCACTTGTCTGGGATGTTATAGAATACTGACTACTTGGTTCATAAAGATCATAGCCTCATGGTAGGAGCAGCTTCAGATAGGTCTTAATAGTCATCCACTAAAATATTATGTCAATCAATTAATCAAGCATTTGTTGATTTAAAAACCTAAGGCACTGTACTAAATGCTTTACAAATATTTTATTTAGTCCTCACAATAACCCTCAGAGATATGTGCTATCTACAATTATTTCCTTCACGTTGTAAGGGTTAGGGTTATGGCATGGCAACTCTATGATCTAGAAAATCCTCATAAATTTTTTTTGACCTTTTCTTTATACCAGAGAAGTCTGAATTTTTTCTAGTTCTTTTATGGGATGTTTGCAGTATCTTATCATTAGTTTGGGCTAAGAATTAGGTCATGGGTTCTTTTTTTCTCTGTTAACCTTCATGTTTCCTGAAACTTCCACAAAGCTCCTCCTCAAAAAAATTCTCATTTAATTTCTTATGCCAACCTGATCTATCATCTATCAAATCATCTATCAAAATCGACATGGGAAAATTTGAGATGTGGAAGGGATATAGCTATATTATTAATCCCTATTTTGCATTGAAAAAAACAAGCAGAAATCAAGTTAAGTTTTGTGTCAGAAAGCTAGTAAATGAGTTTGGATTTGAACTCAAGTCTTCCTGCCTTTAGCCCAGTGTTCTATGCATTATGTCATCCAGCTGTCTCTAGATGTCACAGCAGACTAACCTTGAGTGACTCTATCTGTATCTGAACTTGGAGTAACAGTGCATTTCAAATAAAAGTATTTAAATATTCAAAGGTGAAACATCTATTCTCCTGACTAACTCTATGTATAGATAAGATGCAGAAAGGCATTTTAAAACAAGTGGATAAAGACAGTCTTTGGAGAATTCAACACCACTACAATTGAGATGCTCTGTTACAACTAAAGTCTCACCACCTTCACTGCACACTGATCACAACCATTCTGCCTTCTCTAAATGTGAATGCTTAGTTTTCAAACACAATATGTGAGAGTGCTGCCTCTTTTTTTATATGTATTGCCCCAAAACATCTCCAGAGCAAGTAAAAGGCTGGTGAAATCCTATGGGTCTATGAATCTTTGCTGATGCCTTTCCTGCTTTGCAACCCAATTTTCCTACTTGTAGCAATAGGATAACAAATAAAAGCCCTCTCCCCACCCCCCAACTTCTTGAGACAGAAGATTGTACTCAATGACCTTTAAGTCTCTCCTATCTACAAGGTTTATAGCATCCAAATTTTGGCAAGACATTATGCTACTCTATGTGAATAGACTTAGTTTTTGTCATTACAAATCTCCATTTCATTACATTCCACTCTGCTAGACATGCGTCCTTTGTGTATTGAAGAAGGGTTTCAAATAGATGAGGGAAAATATTGCCTGGATTGCTCAGAACTTGAAAAGTGAACAGCAGGTGGCTCTTTGATGTACAATCTTTGGCTTATCACACAGTGATTGCAGCAGTTGCCACCCCAATTGACCACAAGAAATATTTATGAGCTTGGGTGTATCCTTTAGCTAGCAGGAGAATTGCCAGCAATGATGGGGAAGGGAAAATGGAAGAAAGTTCAAGAAGGAAAGAGACCTTTAGTTGTTGTTGAGTTAAATTTGACATTGAGTATAACACCTTTACTTTCTGCAATAAATAATATTAAATTCTTCACATTTTCATTTCTGGCAAATTGCAGTTGAACTAGATGTCTCTTCCAACCCTAGAATTTTTTGAAATCAAGCAATATAAGCATTATTAATACCATTTTAGACATGGGATCATTGAAGCTGCAAGAGATTAGAAAACCATTCACACAGCTAATAAGTGATAGAACCAGGATTCAAACCCAGGTTTCTAGTATTCTTTCCACTATACTAATATTTCCTCTAAGGGTTCCTGTTACAAATCAGGAATCAGGTACTTGGAACTCTTGATACTTTAAGGTAATGTTCATATTTTTCTTTTATATTTTTAAGCATGTGGTCAGAAGCATATCACAATAATAACATCAATAAACAGCTACAAATAACATGTTTAAATAAAAGTTTACCAATCCAGATTGGTAATTCCATGGTAAATGCAATACCAATATTGCATCCAGAAGCCAAAGTATATAAGATAATCAAAACAATTTTCACAGATATTGTCTTTGATTCCTATAGCAACAGAGCAGCCATGCCTATGGATGGTTGAAGTGATTTTTTGCCTCTGATTAATAAAATTACTCATTAAGAGTGAACTAATTTACCAATATGATTATAAATACATGAGTCCTCAGAAAGCTCGGAAAGAGACATAAAAGAAAGTATTGATTTTCTTCCCTCTTTATGTTAGGAGGAAACTTGAATTACTATTATTACTACTTTTCTAAATATACCAAAATGCCAGCTTTTCCAGAATGTCAATCTTAATAAATAAATAGCTAGTTTGCCAATCCAGTGTATACCTCACATCTTACTACTTTTTAGAAATCTGGATTTGTATTTTCTTTTGTGTGTGTGTGGGAGAAATTTAATTATTTTATTAACAAAACCAACAGGTTATTAAATTTAAAAGGATGGTCCTTTGGTCATCTCTTTTAGATAAAAGATAATTAGACTAAAGAAAAACACTTCATCAATGGTTTCTTGGGACTTGTGAAGAGAGACAAAAAAAGGAAAAATGGATGGTGCTTGACAAAAATCAAAGGAGACAGTTCCCTTTGATAATATTGACAAAGGCAAAGAGAGCAATACTCTTTGTTATTATATGGTGATATGAAACTTCCCTGCTCTGCATTTTATAGTCTTCAAAAGTTTTAGGGAGTATTGAAAAGTCAAATAACTTGCCCAGGGTCACACAGACAATATGTGTCAGAGGTGTTTGACCAAACAGTTCTTCCTGATTCCAAAGCTATCTCTATATTCATTATACTAACAATAATCCTCTTAGGTTAGTAGACCAAATATATTATTAGCTCTATTTTACATATGGGGAAACTGAGTCTTGCTAGGGATTACATAGTTGGTAAATAACTGAGTTTGGATTTGAATTCAGATCTTTTACCTACAAATCCAATATTCTCTCATAATTTGCTTGGTGGAAGAGAAACAAAATAAACTATTGTATATCAGCTGCTGGAAAGAAGAAAAAAGTATTCAATGGAGGAAATGAACAGATGCTTTCAATCATGATATCTAGGAAATTTATAGTGCATTTTTATTTATTTCAAGAATACATTGAAAAGTAGCTATTGCAAACTATTATAAAGTAACAGCCAATGACTGCTAGCTTGAGTCACCAAGTGCTGTTCACACTAATGGATTATCATGCTAACAATTCAGCAAAACATTTCTCCAGCATGAACCCTTGATTCAAAAAGTTCAGGTCCTCTACAACTGCTGGAAGATTACATTACCACTTGTAGTAACTACTCATTTATGTTCTTCTAGTCTCATAACAAGGGCTTTCAAAACATTGTTACTTGACACATTCCATTTCTATATAAACAAGATAGTCTTTGAGTGACATGCCTTTCCAAGCTGGGTTAAATTTGAGACATAAGTGCACTTCAGAGTTTAAATGGAGTGGAATACAAATGTGAACAGAAGAAAGAGGCACCTTACATTGATCTACATTTTTGATGTAACCTGTAAGGTAGAAGATACATTGGGATCTTAGATATTGTTTATACTTAATCATAATCCCTACTATTTTGACCTTATAATTATTATTTACAATTTATTCTTCAGTTTGATTCTACAACTTAACAAAAGCATCTTACTTGTGAATTGAGTGGTCAAAAATGGAGTTTTACCAACAAGTTGGTAAAAAAATGTCTATTTCATTATTCTAGGTTCTGGTAATACTGAGGCAAAAATGAAAAGGCTTTTATCTTTAAGGATTTTATATTCTCCTGGGGAAAGATATATAATATATAATGGATACAGATAAGTAAATGAATACATACATATGTGTATACATATATATATGTATACACATACACACACATAAAGTAATTTTGATGGGATGATTAATAATGAAGGGTAAGTAGCCCTTGAAAGACTTAAAGGAAGCTACACATTCCAAGAGACAATAATGAAGAGGGAGAGCATTCCAGGCATGGGAAACTGCCTGAATAAAGACATGGAGGAGAGATATCCAGTGTCAAGTATGGGGAATATAAAGTATGCCAATTTGGCTGGGATGTAGCATACATGAAGGGAAAGTAATGTGAGATCAAAGTGGAAAGATCAGTCTGTCATAGAGTATTGAGAAGTAGAAGGAACTTTAGAAATCATATCTAGTTCTAGGGTCATTAATGTTTTTGGCAGCACAGATCCCTTTTTTGGTCTGCTGAAAGCTATGGACCCCTTAAGATAATATGGTTTAAAAATTCATAATTAAATGGGATATTAAATTTCAACTAAGGGCTAGCACACACACACAGACACACACACACACACACACACACACACAAACATTTTTCCGTTAAAATTCCTGGTTCCCTTGAAATCTATTTGCTAATGCTAATCTGGATCTTAGGTTAAAAAACCCTGATTTCTTATCTTGCATTTGTGAAAACTCCCAGAGAAATCAAATAATGATGTTCTCAAGGCTACACATAAGGATGAGAACAAGAATTGGAATTTGAACCCAGGCTTACTGGCCATAATACATTGTGCTTGGTCCCTTTTTTGAATGGCTTACTTCACTTCCTGGAGCTATACTTTCTTCTTCCATTTTTTAATAAAGAATTTCTCTTACTACCTCTCAAGGTCTGTATTTTGCCTGGATGTCTTATGCCAGAGAAAGGACTGAAGAAATAGGTTTGCACCTAAAATGTTATTCAGGAATCTGAAGAGAGTGCCCAGAGACTTGATGAGCACTAAAGACTAATGGTTATGTATTCTCTCATACTTTTAATATATTCCCTCATGACAGCCTGGAGTTTCTCTTCCAGGGCTGGGTAATGATTTCTTTGCCTGCCAGTGAATGGGGAGGGAGGGGAAAGAAGGGGAGTGTGTGTGTGTGTGTGTGTGTGTGTGTGTGTGTGTGTGTGTGTGTTGTCCAACTTACCAACAGAACACTTTCCTCTAATTGACTCTATAAAGTGATAGATGAGTAACAGATGCTTTCACCAGCCTCAGGCTCTTTTTCTCAGTTTGGGATCCCAGATGGAAATTCACTCAAGATTGCTCAACTCTTCAGCAGAGGACTCTCAGAAGAGGCAGGAAATCTTGGGCTTCCATAAATGTGCTGATTCTGAGTACTGGGGTCCTTAAGAGAAAAGAGTTCCTTTCCCTCCCCTTTCATCACTGTCCCATTGCCTGTAGTACTAGCATTTAGACTGACCATGATCTTTAAACCTAGGACCAAAACTACACAAAATCTGGTCTTTTAGAAATATGATCCTATATCATACATAATGTCAGTGAATCACTGAGATGTCCCATGACCAGGGGGGTTTCTCTCTGTCTCTCTTTGTCTCTGACCATTCTCCATTTCCATTCTCCACTTTCACTAGGAACATTGGGCAAAGCTCCCCTAACTTGTGCCTGACAAGTGACCCAGACACCTGTCTGCAACATTATCCATAGGTCAGTTCTGCCTTGTCTCCAAGAGACCTGACTCAAACCCTTTGCACTTTGTACAGCTTGGCTAGACAACACCCCTTGGCCTGGCTTGTTCTGGCATTGAAAAGTAGGCATGACTCTGCTAATGATCAATTTTCATAGCCTTAATCTAAGAGCAATGCCAAGACCCACCGAATACTTTAATTTAGGGTCAATTTGCACATGGTAGGGAGAAATGTTGGTGACTTGTCTCCCCCATACTTCTAGACTTAATCATGTCCAGGACTCCAAGTCCACTCTAGGTCTCTTTTCCTGAACAGCTGAACTGTTTTTGATGAGTTTCAGTCCTTATACTGAGTGAAGAAGGGAGAGTCTAGGACTGAGTGAACCATCTGCTGCCCATCCATCACCTCCCCCAGCCAGTTGAAGCAGGACATTTCAGTCTGTGGCCTGATACGGCCATCTCTCTTCCCAAGTGCTGACGGTAGCAAACGAAGAAATCATTACCCAGTGGTCAGTGTAAGACAAACACTGGGCTGTCAAGAGGGAATAGATTGACATATGTGAGGATGCATTACAATTAGTACTTCATTAGTCCAAATACCTTCTGAATGTAATGATGCTCCATTTGTTTAGAGGCCTGGGTGGAAAAATTTTAGTTGATCCATTTCAATCCAACAGAAAATTATTAAGTGTTAAGATACTGTGGTAGGTAATACAAAGAAAAAACAAAAAAAATATAATCCTCATCCTCAAAGAGTTTACATATTATGGAGTATATTACATATTACAAGATAATTTCAAAAGATATAGAACTCTAACAGGTAGGGGTATCAAGGAAAGAAGGAAGTGACAGCTGAGCTAAGTATGGAAGGAAACTTACTTCTAAAATATATTAAAATTCTAAAGGATTCTAAAATATATAAAAGTGAGGGAAAAGTGTTCCAGGTTTGGTGAACAACATTTACTCAAACACAGAAGCAGAAGATGGAATCCTTGTTCAACTAATCCAATGAACAGTAGGATACTTTGGCTAAAATGTAGAATATATGAAGAATAGTAATATGGTACAGCAGATAAAGTGCCAGGCTTGAAGCCAGAAGAACTTGAGTTCAAATACAGCCTTGGATACTTACTAGCTGTGTGACTGCCACTTAATCCTGTTGCCTCAGTTTCTCATCTGTAAAATGATCTGGAAAAGAAAATGGGAAATCAATCTAATATCTATCTTTGCCATGAAAATCCCAAATGGGATCACAAAGAGTTGGATACAACTGATTAAACAACAATGTGAAATAATTCTAAAAAGATAGGTGGAAGTTATTGTGTCTTTCAACATCTTTAGAATCATAGATTTGAACTGAGAGCTAGAAGGAAACTAATTTAAGTACCTATTATGAGCCACCTTGTATGTTAAGAAATATGTTAAGTGATTTGTGTTGCAGATATTGTCTCATTTAAGGCCATCTGGTCCAACATTCCTTCACATTATTAACTTATTAGCAGATTTCAGGGATATAGTTTTGAGGTTGTCATTCAACAGTGACAAACTTTAAGCAATGCTTAAAGGTACTGGGAGGGGGGGGAAGTATACTTTAAATATGAACATGAATTCTTTATGATAAGGAATGAATTACAAATTGTACCAAATAGAATCCTAAAGATGAAAACATAGTGTAGTTTATGAATTATTTATATGATGGCCTAACCATTTTTTCATTCAAAATAACATTTGTTAAGTGAGTACTCTATACCAAATATGTTATGCGTATATATGTAGGTATAATGATATATTTAGATCTAGTTATATGTCCTTAGATATCATGTCATTCACTTATCCCATAATCCCTAGAAAATGAATTGTGTTCTGCCTACTGTCACACAGGGTTAATTGGCACAATGAGTATTCAAACCTACATCTTTTAGCTAAAAATTAAAATTTCTTCTCACTCTGTACAGAGATAGTTTTAAAAAATATTTTAAATAGCAACTACTTCATTAATATTTTTGCTTTTTTAATGTTTCTTATTTTCAAAATATATGCAGATAGTTTTCAACATTTCAACATTCGCCCTGGCAAAACCTTGTGTTCAAAGCTTTATCTCCCTCTCTTCCCTCCTCTAGATAGCAAGTAATCCAATACATGTTAAACATGTGCAATTCTTCTATTTCCACAATTATCATGCTGCACAAGAAAAATTTGATCAAAAAGGAAAAAAAGAGAAAAAAGCAAGGAAACAACAACAAAAAGGGTGAAAATATTACATTGTGATCTACATTCAGTCCCCATAGTCCTCTTTCTGGATGCAGATGACTATCTCCATCACAAGTCTATAGAAATTGACCTGAATTCTCTCATTGTTGAAAAGAGCCACAGCTATCAGAATTGATCATCATAATCTTGTTGTTTCTGTGTTCTCTTGATTCTACTCACTTCACTTAGTACCAGTTCATGTATGTCTCTCCAGGAATTTCTGAAATCATCTACTGATCGTTCCTTATAGAAAAACAGTATTTCATAAAAAAGAATTGTACATGGATTACTTGCCATCTAGGAAAGGAGATGAGGGAAAGGAAGGGAAAAAAAATTGGAACACAAGGTTTTGCAAGGGTAAATGTTGAAAACTATCTATGCTTATGTTTTGAACATAAAAAGCTTCAAAATAAAAAAATAACAAAAATAATATTACATAACATGTATAGACTATAACTTATTCAGCCATTCTCCAACTGATGAGCATCCATTCAGTTCAAGATAGAGTTTTGAACAAGGCCATTTTTTTGCTCCCTTATATTAGTGACTTCAGTTTTTAGGACCTCAGAGCTTCTTCCTGCCCCTCCTAATTCTGCTCTGTTTGAATTCAACTCTTCTGTCATCTCTTGCACAGATTATTGCAATAGATTCCTAATTGATATCTCACTCTTCACTCTTTCTGGTCTCCAACCCATCCATTGCACGTTATCAAAATGGTGTTCTTAAAATACAAATCTGATTATGTCACCGCTTTCCACCTCCAATAAAATCACCAATGCCTCATGGTTGCCTCTAAGGAAAAAAATCTTTGGTCTGGCATTGAAAACTCTTCACAACGAATCCAACCATTCTGGAGAGCAATCTGGAATTATGCCCAAAAAGTTACCAAATTGTGCATACCCTTTGATCCAGCAGTGTTTCTATTGGGCTTATATCCCAAAGAAGTACTAAAGAAGGGAAAGGGACCTGTGTGTGCTAAAATGTTTGTGGCAGCCCTGTTTGTAGTGGCTAGAAACTGGAAATTGAATGGATGCCCATCAATTGGAGAATGGCTGGGTAAATTGTGGTATATGAATGTTATGGAATATTATTGTTCTGTAAGGAATGACCAGCAGGATGAATACAGAGAGGCTTGGAGAGACTTACATGAACTGATGCTAAGTGAAATGAGCAGAACCAGGAGATCACTTTACACTTCGACAACGATATTGTATGAGGATGTATTCTGATGGAAGTGGATTTCTTTGACAAAGACTCAATTTCAATTGATAAATGATGGACAGAAGCAGCTACACTCAAAGAAAGAACCCTGGGAAACGAATGTGAACTATTTGCATTTTTGTTTTTCTTTCCGAGTTGTTTTTTACCTTCTGAATCCAATTCTCCCTGTGCAACAAGAGAACTGCTCGGTTTTGCACACATATATTGTGTGCAACATATTTAACATATATAGAACTGCTTGCCATCTAGGGGAGGGGGTGGAGGGAGGGAGGGGAAAAATTGGAACAGAAGCGAGTGCAAGGGATAATGTTGTTAAAAAAAATTACCCTGGCATGGATTCTGCCAATATAAAGTTATTATGAAATAAAATAAAATATTATTTAAAAAAAAGAAAGAAAATTCTTCACAATGTGAGTCAGATCACCTTTCTGGTTTTAATTTCCTATCACTTCCTTTCACATAGTTTCTGTTTTACTCAAACTAGCTCTCTACAAACTACTCTAGTCAAACCACTAGCTGTTCCTCATCCCTAAGAGTCTATTACCTTTGTCTCTTTGTACAAATGATCTTTTGGTATGGTGTGAATTTTCCCCAGGAGATCTTATTAATTCTCCCAGTTATTAACATTTTTCTCTCTCTTAAAATTCTTATTTTTTCATATTAGTGAATATATCATGTCATATTATAGAGTATATGTAATGTTAATAATAATGATGATGACGACAATAACTATGATTTACATAGAGATTTAAGATTTACAAAGAGGTTATCAAATTTGATCCTCACCATAACACCTTTAGGTAAGTGCTATTATCATAATTTCCACTTTACAGCTGAGGAAACTAAGAGAAGCTAAATGACTTTCTTAGGCTTATACAGCTAATGTAATCTAAAGGAAGATTTGAAGTCAGGTTTTTCTGACTCCAAGCTCGGGCTCTATTCCTTGCACCTGACTTCAAATATGTACTGGAGAAGTGTCATTGCCTTTCAGTGAGATGTTCCCTTCCAAGGATGATCTCATATCAAATTATGTAATATGATATGTGGCATGGTATAGCATGCACATATCATATGACTGGTATAGCATAGTGACACAGCAACAACATAACTGCAATATGACAAATGACATTAACTTAATACAAGCTGCATAATACTATACACACTACCACCAAAATGTCAATATGCCATGTGAGATCCATATCAACACACCATCACATTATATCACATATATCAACATGCCACAATATGTGATACATAAATGATGCATGGCATATACAAAATATGTCATATAATGTGATGTCACAAAATATAGCAGTACAAAGGAAATTCAAGAAGAAGAAATAGCTAAGAAATGGGGACATAGGAAAGGTTTCATTGATGAATTGCAAGATCAATTAAATTGATATTGCAATAATGTTGGCAAAAGATGATAAAATCTTGAATTAGAGTGGTGGCCATATTATGGTGGCCAAAGTATGTCATTTATTTTCCAGTGGAATCTTCTTGAAGGTAATGACTACTTAATTGTTGTCTTTGTATCTCCATTGCCTAGTAGCAAGGTCTGATAAATAAGAGCGGCTTAATAAATGTAAGTGAGCATAGCTCACCTTTCTTGGAAAACCATAACATGTTGACTTTCTAGATCAGTACTTGGAAGGTAAAAGTTCATAAAAAACAGTGATACTATTCCCAGTACATTGTGGCTTTTCAGGTCATATTGTTGTAACAGATTGTAGTAGAAAGAGCATTCAATATGGAGTTAGAAGAACTAGGTTTGAGTGTAGTTCCACTACTTACTAGATATGATCACAAGAGTAAGTCTTAGAAAATTCTTTGAACCTTAATTTTCAACTCTGTAAAATTAAGGTGTTCCCACCCCACAATGTAACATTGAGCAAGTTAATTAATCTCTCAGAATGTCTCAGGTAATTCTTTAAGATTATAAATCCCGCAAAGTATTTGGTAGAGAATGTTTCCTCACAGCAAAATGACATTACAGGTCTAGAACAAAAAATAATTTATACCACAGGGTTGCTGTGATAGACAAATGAAACAATGCATTCAAAGCACTTATAAAAACCATAAAATAATATCAAAATATTGTTATTTTGTTTTTATTCATAATATTGTTAAACAATTTGTTTAGCACTTTGAAATTGGAGTCAGGAAGATCTGAATTCAAACCCTGCCTCATATACTTAGTGTGACTCTGGATAAGCCATTTAACCTTTATGAGTCTCAGTTTCTTAACTTATAAAATGGAATAATAATAGCATCTATTAATAGTATCTACTTTGCAGGGTTCCGGTGAGTATAAAATGAATGAATGAGATAATTGAGTTAATGAGTTGCTTACTAATGATAAATTAGTGATACTGTATTATTAGTATATTAAATCATAATTATAATGAATAATTCATAATAAAATTAATATACGCAAAATGCTTTGAAAACCTTGAAATGTTACATAAATGCCATTATTATGATATTGTTAATAGCAATTTAATTAATTAATGTCAATTAGTATGGATTTTATTATTACTTCTTTTAGTGAGAGGTATCTTATCATAGGGTAGAGAAAGTCGTTTGGGTTTAAGTTCCAATTTTGTCATGTGACCCTGAGTAAATCACTTGCCCTCTAAGTATCCCAGGCAACTCTGTAAGACTAAGTTATGGAGCATTCCTTTTTTTTTTTTTTTTAATAACTTTTTATTGACAGAACCCATGCCAGGGTAATTTTTTACAACATTATCCCTTGCACTCACTTTTGTTACAATTTTTACCCTTCCTTCCTCCACCCCCTCCCCCAAATGGCAAGCAGTCTTTTACATCTTAAATAGGTTACAGTATATCCTAGATACAATATATGTGTGCTGAACCGAACAGTTCTCTTGTTGCACAGGGAGAATTGGATTCAGAAGGTATGAATAACCCGGGAAGAAAAACAAAAATGCAAGCAGTTTATATTCATTTCCCAGTGTTCTTTCTTTGGGTGTAGCTGCTTCTATCCATCCTTGATCAATTGAAACTGAATTAGCTCTCTTTATCGAAAAGATCCACTTAGGAAGCATTCCTAAAGAGATTCCTCACTAAGGAATTACTTATATTTATGAAATCCCAGGTCTGGAGAAAACCAAAATGAATCCCACTAATAAACTTACTTTACATTGATAGCAAAAAGAAGAGATGAGCAAAATGTGGATCAGAGTAGAGAGATAGTCACTCTGGAGGGCAAGAGAGAAATGAGCTGAAATAAGATGGGGTGGAAGGATGTAGAAAAATGGAAAGGGGGAAGAAAAGGATGCTCATTATAAGATTTCACAAGATCTAGTGAAAAAAAGAGGAAGGACGCAAGGAAACATGGCTCTGGAAAATGTGCACTTTGAGGTAATCATATTTCTTCATTCTGCCTTTCCAGTATAATCCACCAGAAATCCTTTGATTCTACCTTCTTCTCTAGGTATCTTCAAATGTGGCCCCACTTTCTTGCCTGCCTAAGACCCATGCATGTCTCTCGATACTGTCCCGTCCTTCCCAGATATTGTCTTGCCAAGCTCTCTTCTAATCTCCTGCCTTCCAGCATCCTGCACACTTCACAGTCCACACATTCCAGGAGGTCAGGATACAGTTCCCAGGGCTCTTTCATCACTCAAAGAGCAGTCTACTGCTACAAAGCAGAGGATACTGGGCCAGGAAGCCCAATTAAAACTCATTCACACTATTTTCTGATTGGTTAAAGACTAGCTACTGGTAAGGTTTAAGATCATCCCATTTATTATAAAAGCTGCCATTGCTGGCCCCTGTCTTATGTGCCCTGGTAAACTGTCATTCAAAAATAGATTGGATTCCACGACTTAGATTTGATTGATATACCTATTAGAGAGAGGTGAGCAGAGTGGAAAGAGCACTAGACTTTGCATTTCATTGCATTTGTTTTCAGAGTGCCTAGTACAGTGTTTTGAAAGATTAGACTTGTTGATTATTTATTTTGTCATCTATACTCTGATTCACCATGTTTGCCTATTTGCATATGCATGTAGCATGTAGAACATCTTAACCAGTTCAACTCTGAGTATTCTGATTGTTTGCCCCAGTACATGTCTGACTGAAGGGGAAATAACTCAGTAGGTGTAAGGATTAATCTTTTATCACATTCATAAAAATTTTTATGTTTTATTTTTATGCACATCGATGATAATGGTAGAATTGAATTGAATGACTAAATTGAATTGAATGTGTTTTGTTTTGTTTCTTTAAATAACAGCTATTTGTTTCATAGGATTATTGCCAGGATCAAGTGCTATTATGTATGCAAAAATTCTCTGTTTCGCTTCAACATTCCTCATAAACTGCCTAGCCCCCTTTTCTAGTCTTTTTCTAATCTTACCCTTTCCCACCTTCTCTATGATCCAGTTGCATTATTTTTCTAGCTATTCCTCAAGGAAAATGCTTCTTTTTCTAATTCTTTACATTTTCTTTTCTTTGCTACATGCCAGGACATCTTAAATTTTTCCCACTCACAACTCCTTTTTGCCTGAGAAATTTTTACATGATCTTGAGTATATAAGTATATAAAATAGGGTATACAATCAAACTTTTACTGATAATAAATCAGAAACTTATCCTAAAATTATTCTTCAGTATATGTGTAATTTTGCCATTTATTAAAGATGAAAACATATTTATAAATTAATGAGATAGATGTGCTTGTTTAGTTTTACAGTCAGAATTAAATCTTGACTGATACATTTTACTATTGCCAATTTTTCATGACCCCCACATTCAGTTACATGATTGCAACTCACAGTTTAAGAAGTTTTGATATATGTTATGGCTACCATATTCTCCCTCCTTATCTCTGCCTCCTGTTTTTTTTTCACTTCCTTCCAAAGTCCCAGCTAAAATCCTACCTTCTACATGAAGCCTTTCCCAATCTCTCTTAATTCTAAGGCCCCCCTCTATTAATTTTTTTCCAATTTAATTTTTATTTGGCTCGTTACAGAGTTGCTTGCATAGTTGTCTCTCTCATTAGACTCTGATAAGGAACTGTCTTTTTTTACCTTTCTTCTTATTCCCAGAACTTAATATAGTACTTGACACATAATAGTTATTTTATAAAAGTTTATTGAGTGAATGACTTTAAAGCATGATAAAATAATAAAATTATTATTCATTCCTGACCATGTGACCAGACAGGAATTTTGCAGATATCTTTAAACTTGGGTAATAGTATCCTTTTCATTTTTTCAGGTGACATAAAACTTAGAGGGATGACAATGTCTGGATTCAAAAGAATCAGATTAAGCCAGTCTGTAATATTTGGTTGAATTATAGCATTATGGATTTTACTATTTATGCTTAGTACCCAAGTAACTTTTATGCCAAATTCTGATATTCATGAGTTCTTCTCTCACTTAGACTAACCCCTCTCCTTCTCATTGCCTCCATTCTTCTGTGAAGCTCCTGTGAATTTCAGTCATTACTATTTTTTTCCTTTGGTGTCTCCTTATGTACCAATTCCTTTCTAGCTACCTACAAATTGATAGAAACCTTCAAAGTCATCAAAAAGCATCCTCTACAGTACTCTCAATATGTGACCATTCATCATGATGAAGATCTTCAAACAATGGGGAGTTCACTACTTTGAAAGGTAGCCAATTTTATTTTTGGACAGCTTCAGGTTACTGGAAAGTTATCCTCTACATCAAACTAAGTTCTGCTTTTCTTTAACTTCTATCTATTGGTCTAGTTCTGTCCTCTGGGGAGAAAGAGAATAAAGCTAAATCCCATTCCACACATACAAATAAAATCTTCAAGTATTTTAAGTTAATGATTGTGTCCCCTCACAAATCTGTTCTATTGTCAAAATATTCACAAATCTTATAATGGCATTATTATATTTTTCCTCACTACCTCTTCACTACCAAGGTAATATGATTTGATCAAACAGTTAAAATATTTAATATGGTAACATGATAATAGCTGCATGGTGTAGTGGATAGACTACTCAGGAAGACTCATTTTCCCAAGTTCAAATCTAGCCTTTGTGATTCTGGACAAGTCACTTAACCTATTTTTTTTTTTTTTTGGTTTCCTCAACTGTAAAGTGATCTGGAGAAGGAAATGACAAACTACTCCAATATCTCTGCCAAGAAAACTCCAAATGGTGTCATAAAGAAGTCAAACATAACTGAAATGACTGAACAGCAACAATAATAATAACCAATAGTTACATAGCACATTAAGCTTTGCAAAGCATTGCTTCTGAGGGGTATGTAGAATACTGAAACTGGAACCAAAAGAAAATATGCTAACACTAAGAGTTATCAATTTATAGATTGATTGAAGATTTGCAAAAAGCTTTTCAGATTCACAATACTCTGGGAGCTAAATATGAGAATATGAGAAGGATACTATTGCCCAAGTTTAAAGATATCTGCAAAACTCCTGTCTGGTCACAATTAAATATAAACTCAATCAATCAATCAATAAATTAAATAAAGCAGATTAAAAAGCTTGTCCAAGGTTACAGAGCCAATAAGTGTCTAAGGAAAAATTAAAAATTTGAACTTGGAGTTTTTGACTTCACGTCTAGGAGGATGTCACCTAGTTGTCTAATTAAAAAGGGTATTGGACTCAATAATTGAACTAATGTCCTAATGAATTTAGTCAAGTTACTTAATTTTTCTGAGGTTCATTTTTTCTTCTGTAAAGTGAGAAAATTAGATTAGGCAGCTCTCACTTTCTGTGGTACTATTCAATGTGATAGATCACTAAATATGTTCCTGATCTCAAATGTATGGGTTCATGTCTTCCATTGATTAGAAGAGTAGCCCTAAGCTTTTTTGATTATTCACTCCTATTAGCAAAATATTTTCAATCATGTATCATAAATTCATTAAAAAGCTTTTTTATTGTTATATTGTATATTGTTATATATTAGTTCTATATTATGTTATAATGTATTATTACATATGAATCCATTATATATTATGCATATCATAAAACACAACCTAATTTTAAAAACAGGATAAAAATGAAATAATGTTTTAAAAATATTTTTATTTATTGACATTATGAAAAAAACTATTTGCTCTTAACTATAATGTGATTGTGCTTTATTATTTTTGTCTTGGAGGAATAGGAGAGACTTACAAATAATAATTGTTTCTTTGTAATTAAATATTCAGTTTATTTGTTCTCTGAAGTTAACCACACAGGTAAATTTCTTAAAAAAAGAAAACTTCTAACAATAAAATATATGGCATATTAATCAAATAATAGATTATAACAGCTAGTGATCATTACAGAGTTTTGGCAAGAATCTTGCTTCCCCCTATATAGCTATTTGCTAGCCAGTTGTCTTAGGCATTATTTGATTTCTTTGAACAGTGGCAAGTAAGTGGCCCAATGGCTAGAGGCTGGACCTAGAGTCAGGAAGATCTGACTTCTAATGCTGTCATAAACAACAAACTATATGAACTTGGGCAAGTTACTTATCCTGTCTGCTTCAGTTTTCTTATTTTTAAAATGGAGATATCAATAGCAAAAATGAGATAATACCTGTAAAGTGCTTT
Source organism: Antechinus flavipes (assembly GCF_016432865.1). Classification (NCBI taxonomy): domain Eukaryota; kingdom Metazoa; phylum Chordata; class Mammalia; order Dasyuromorphia; family Dasyuridae; genus Antechinus; species Antechinus flavipes. The sequence goes on along the minus strand of NC_067401.1, from coordinate 296,934,652 downwards.
ATAAATCTTAAAATGCCATATAATTGTGAGTAGTAGTAGTTGTAGTAGTAGTATCAGCAACAGTAGTAATAGTAATAGTAGTAGTAGTAGTAGTAGTAGTAGTAGTAGCAGTAGTAGTAGTTGTTGTTGTTGTTATGAGTCGATTGAGCTGTGTGGACTAAAGCAGATGTATAGCCTTTAATCAACGATACTTGGAATCAGGATATGCAAACTAAATTAAAGCCTGTTTTGGGAGGCAATCCCAGTGTAAAGGAGGACAACTAACTTGAAATTTGATAAACCATTTATTCTTGAGTGGACTGCCATAGTGATTTAGATGTATTTTATTCATCAAGGACTTGGAGAGCTACATCTGTATACCCTTGCTATTCATATTATGTAAAGTCACCTTAAAATTATTTTCCTCAATGCTCAGGCCACTGTTAAGAATGAAAAAAATAATATGCAAAAATGATTTCAACTCAGCAGCAACTTTTTCAAATCAATTCATTATGCTTTCTGTATGTGGTTTGCTTAATTGATGCTATTGTACTTTAAGTTTTTATTTGGGTTTGGATATTTTTGTTTTCTTTTTGTATGAGAGAGAGAGGAATAGAAAGACCAGTATGGTTGGACTTAAAAATATAGGAAGGGAAGTAATTTATAATAAAAGAAAAAAAATAGTTTGGGTCAGGTTATAATGAATTTTTTATATCTAATAAAGGAATTTATATTTGTTTTTAGAATAACTGTATGTGTGTGTATGTGTATGCTAGAGAAGAGAGAGAGAAAGAAAGAGAGGTCCCCTTAAGATATACATTTATTATTGTTAAGAGAAAACAGGGTTTTTTCATTTTTTGATAATGTATGAATATGAAGAGCACAGAACATTGACTCTTCTCTCAACCAAAGTGAAAAAGTAATGGTGCACAGTGGTTAGAGGACTGACTTTGGTCTGTGGAAGTCTAGAGTTCAAAGTTAGCCTTCGATATTTACTAAACTGCTAAACTTCTCTGGGTTTTAGTTTTCTCATCCATAAAATGGGAACAACAATAATATCTGCAGTAATTATTTCATATTAAATGTTCAATATTTCATAGTTGTGAAGTTTGAATGAGATAATATATTTGTAAAGATAATCTTAAAGTATTGATGCTAACACACCATCATTTTGGGTCAATTTCTTGTTTTCAGTGTCATGTGCCATGTTATATAATTCACAATGTTTTTTCAAATTCCAAAATTTTGCTGATAGAGACAAAGTGTGTTGTTTCAGTGACTTTTGCACTGGCCCCCTTATGTTGTCATTATAATAGTCTTCTAATAATTTCTTAAGTCTTTTCTCCCAGAGCAGTCTCAAAAGTGAGTTTCCTTCCATGACACTACAGCAAGACCATCCCCCTAATCTTTTCTGATTCTTGGGACCATCAAACTTGGGTATATCTCACAAGGACCCCACATCTCTCAATCTTCCCACTTCAGAGATCTTCAAAGCCCAAGTCTCATCTAAATATCCAGAATGAGATGACTAAAATATCTAAACAAATTTCCTCCCCAAACACCAGTGATATACAGAGAGACCTCAAGTTACATTAAGCTTTTTAATGAAATGGGGTAAGGTTCACCAAAAAATGGGGTGAACTAATATACATAGCAATGACAGATAATAATAACTCATGCAAGAGTGTTAGAGTAATTTTTAATACACTCATTCATACATTTTTCTCTTCCTACATTCTTACATTCTATATATTCATATACATCTTTCTCTTCCTTCCTTTCTCTCTCTCTCTTCTCTCTCTCTCTTTTTTCTCTCTCTCTCTCGCTCTTTCTCTCTCTTTTCTCTCTCTCTAGCTCTCTCTCTTTCTAACTCTCTCTGTCTCTCTCTGTGTATCTCTGTCTGTCTCTGTCTCTGTCTCTCTCTGTGTGTCTCTGTCTGTCTCTGTCCCTCTCTCTCTGTCTGTCTCTGTCTCTCTCTATGTGTCTCTGTCTGTCGCTGTCTTTCTCTCTCTCTCTGTCTCTCTGTCTCTGTCTCTCTCTGTCTCTGTGTCTCTGTCTCTCTCTCTCTGTCTGTCTCTGTGTCTCTGTCTCTCTCTCTCTCTCCCCCCACCCCTCCATGGGTATATAAATGTATAACAAAGAAAAGGTCTCTTTTTGATACACAAAGTGTATTTATAAGCTTGGAAATAACACACATGGTAAGTACTGCCCTTAAGAGAGACTCCATACATCTCTAGGAGGAGAAAGACAGTGTGGGAATAAATACTTAATAGGAAAGTAAAAATCAGTAGGGGGAAAGAAGGGAAGAGAAAGAACATGGCATTTCCCTCTGACAGGCAGAATTTTCACCATTATTTGTCATACGCTGAGGATGTCAAGGAATTTTAAGGCTGCACTCTCTGCATTTTTCGAGGTTATTAATGAAATAGCATAGCAAGGTGAATTACATTAAACTATTTTTTCGAGCCATTCCAGAAATCTTCGTCCAAGTTGGCACGAAGCTGGAAAGTCGTGAACTTTTGACCGGAGCTCGGATTGCTGGGAGACACATCCTCCTCGTTAGTTTCGGGTGACAGCTCACTGTACCAGAGACTCTCTGCAGAGGAGAGAGAGAAGAGGGGGAGGAAGGTATGTCACTTGCATTTTCACAGGGCAAGAAATTCCACCCAGCTCAAATGTGCGTTTGGCCTATTGCCCGCGGCCTCGCTGAGCACATGACTGTCACTCTTCTGCCTATTTCTGGCCCGGATTTGGGCCCTGGTGGCTAAGCAAACCCCAGCAGCGGCTAAAATTAGGCAGTCAGGTTGTGACAACACTTGCTCATCTCCAACGAAGGAGAGACGTCTATTTAAAAGAAAGAGAAAGAAGCTGGACTGACTCAAGGGTCGGTGTCAGTCACATGTAACTGACGAGTTTCTGTTTCCATTATTTGCAGAACAGCTGAGGCGCCTTTGAGATCAACCCACCTCAACCAAGCACTTCCTGCCAGCAACCATCTTGGAATGGCGGGTTATTGGCAAAACCTAGATTTGCACTTTCTGTAGTAAGTTACGTGGTCCAACTAGAGAAGAGCGATGGGAAGCCTTCCAAATATCATGAATTAGAGGGCTATTCAAATGGGAGAAATGAAAGTGTTGTTGTATGTATTCCATTTTTCATACCTGCCATTCACGTGTGTATGACATATGTAGATATGTACATAAACAAGCACATATGCATATATTTATGTTGGTGTGTTTATATGTCCATGTACACACAATAGGCATGCATGCACACATTTAGGCTATATTATATGCCCAGGTGCACACATGTATATGCATGTATGTACACACAACATACACATGTATATTTATGTTTATAAATATCATCAATATTTATGTATATCTATATATGTACACATACAAATGCACGTGCCTGCCTTTATGTTGGTATGTATATGTATGGTGCACACATACATGCATGTATATATGCATGCACAATATGTGCGTACACATTCATTTGTGTTAGTGTGCACATCCTGCTGGCATATACATGCATGCACATGTACACAAAAGTGTACATGTGCATTTATGCTGGTGTGCACAATGCACACATGCACAATATACGTTTATGCATTTGTGGTGACTCACATATGTGTGTATGCATGCAAGTCACAAACATGTGTGCGCGCATTGGTGGTCATACATGTGCATAGTCATACATGTACACATCTGAGTGTATGTGAGCAAGCATGTGAGTATATGTACATAGCATGCATGTAGGTGTGTATCTATACATGCTACATGCACACATACACATACACCTCAGCCTCTTGAGTTATTTTGCTTCTGCCTCTCAGAATATATTCAGTATTGGAGCTATTTTTCACCATTACATGAAAACTATACTTGAAGGCCATGAGGATCATTATGTAGACTCATAGATTTAGATCTGAAATGGATTTTTATAACCCAGTTAACTCATCTCCCTATATATTATGCTCCACTGATCTAAAAAGTGGTCATCTCAAGATCTGACATTTTCTAAAATTGAGACCGTGCAAATTCGTGTGCAACTCTATGGCTCCATCTGGGTTTTCTTGGCAGAGATACTGGAGTGGTTTGCTGTTTCTTTCTTTGGTTCATTTTACTGAAACTGAGACAGGATCCAGCAGCCAGGAAATGTTCGAGATTAGATTTGAACTCAGGTCTCTCTGACTCCAGACTTGGCATTCCAACAACTACACCACCTAAACTGTCCAATAGTGATATTTACTGTTTTAAGGTTTGCAAAGTATTTTATGATATTTTTTTCATTTTATCCTTCCCATAATCCTGGGAAATAAGTGATATTATTTTTCCTATTTTATAGATGAAGAAACTGAATCAGACAAAGGTCAAATTGGTCCAGGGTCCAGTTTAAGAGTCTGAGCCTTAATTTGAATTCACGTCTTTCTAACTTCAGATTCAGTGCTATATCCATTGATAAAAATGTCTTTTTTTGAAAAAAAAACTGACATCTTATTTGAGTTGTAACCATTGAATCTAGTGAATTACTGTTCAATATAAGTTAAGAATGTAAATTGTTTTTATTGGCTTAGGCTATCATAATATATGTCCATTTTTTTCATAGCAAAAATTCTTAGAAAGCATCTTATGTGCTAGTTATTTCAACTTCCTTATTTCCTGATCACTTTTCAGTTTTTTGTAGTCTGGTTTCCAGATCGCAAATAAAATTGCTCTGTCCAAAATCACAAATAATATCTTCACTACTAAATCTGACCACCTTTTCTCAGTCATTATTTTACTTCTGAACTTACTTCTGAAGTTTCTGACACTGTCATCTTGTCCTTTTTCATTTTTTTTCTAGTTTCAATTTTATTTTATTCCCAGTCACACATTCTCTCCCTCTCCCACCACTCCCCACCCCATTGAAAAACAAGGAAGAAATAAAACCCATTATAAATATGTATAGATGCAAAACAAATTTCCACAATTGCCATGTTCCAAGGAAAACAATCAAGAAATATAAGAAAATGTGGTTTAGTCTGTAGTCAGCCCATCAGTTCTTTCTGGAGGTAGAAACATGTTTCATCATGAGTCCTTTGGAAGTGTGATTGCTCATTGGTTCAGAATTACTGAATTCATGAGCTGATTATCTTTATAGTATTGCTGTTACTGTATAAAGTGTTTTCTTGGTTCTGCTCACTTCACTTTATATAGAGTCATACAAGTCTTAGGATTTTCTGAAACAATTGTCCTCCTATAGCACAGTAGTATCCCATAACATTTCTATACCATAACCATCAGCCATTCTCCAATTGATGGGTATTCCCTCAATTTCTAATTGTTATTTTAATTAAATGAAATCTCTCTTTCTCTTCTTACTAAGTTTTGTTGGTGATGCAAAAATGCTGATGATTTGTGTGGGTTTATTTTATGTCTTGCAAACTTTGCTAAAGTTGTTAATTATTTTGATTATTTTTAAGTTGAATCTCTAGGATTCTTTAAGTCAAAGCTTCTTAAACTGGATGTCATGTGGGATTGCACAACTGAATGGAAGATCCTCAAAAATTTGGAAACAGTAAAAGGTATCAATTGCTTCTATATTTATTATTTTAAGGAGAGCTCTTTTTATTCCTGTGCTTTTGTATGTGTGTGTGTATATATTTAAATAGGAATAGGTATATTTTATTAGAAGCTTTTTCTGTATTCTGTATTCTATTGAAATAATAATATGATTTAATTGTTTTTGTTGTTAATATAACCAATTATGCTTATTTTCCCTATTGCTGAACCAACCCTACTGCATTCCCAGTATAAATTCACCCTATCATATAGCATATGTCTTTGTGATATTATTGCAATAATCTTCTTGCTAATTATTTAAATTTTTTGCATCAACATTCATTAAGGAAATTAGGTTATAGTTTTCTCTCTGTTTTTGCTCTTTTGATTTAATAACAACACCATTTTTATTTATAAAATGTAGATAGGATTCTTTCTTTCCAAATAATTTGTGTAGTTTTAAAATTAATTTTTCTTTAAAGATCTGGTGGAATTTGTAAATTCATTTGGTGCTGGGAATTTTTTTGTTCCTTAGGGAGTTTATTTATGATTTATTTAATTTATTTTACTAAGACAGGTTTATTTAAGTGTTCTATTTCCTATTCTATTAACCTGGACATTTTTAAATTTTTTTTAATAAATATTCATTCATTTCATTAAGATTGTCAGTTTTATAGGCACATTGCTCTACTGAGTCACTACCATATATTGGCCACTATCTAGACAAGAAGAAATGCATTTTGTTTATTTGATAGTGGAATGTATAGACAGTGGAACATTTGTTTTCCTAAGTCACCCCAAGAAGCTAATGATGGCTATTACTAGAGACCCTGGAAATAGAACATGTATCATTCTCAAATGAGCTATTGATATATTCCACATTCTACATCTGAGCAATCATTTAAACAACTATGAAATTATATTTTGTAGAAGAAATTCAAAGCCATACACCACTTAGTTCTGTAAATTTCAAAGAGAAGACAACGTGACTTCCATGCAGGACAGATTATAATCTCTTCAGTTGTCCAAAAAGAACATTCACACAGAGATGCAAGTGTATTTCAAAAACTTTAACTTAACATGAGATCACATTCTCATATTTGTTTGTTGAGGACAAGCTTATTGAGGCAATGACTATATCATAAAGCTTTTTTGTTTTCCCAACAGTTCTTTGAATATGATATACTAAATTAATGCTTTATGTTCATGATGAGATGTTATTGGAAGCCTACATTTTTTAATGGAGATCACACTGAAGTTTAATCTGTTTGCCCCCTATAGAAAGACATATAACAGAGGATAAGTCACTTTCATCAACAAATATTTATTAGACACCTACTAAATGTACTGTAATGTGCCAGGTTCTATGGTTACAACTGCCATGGTAGCTTATGAATACTAAAAAATAGAGAAACTTATAGATAATAAGTTTATTTCTCCCACAAATGTTTATTAAGCACTTGCTATGTGTGATTGATTGTACTGGGATGTAAGGTTGTAGAGATAAAGCAGGATCAGAAGACAATTTGAAGATGGAACTGGAACTCCAGGATAGAGCTAAAGGGTTAGGGGGAATATTAACATGGAGATGCTAATTAAAACCATGCAAGTAGATGAACTCACTCAGGATAAGTGAAATTACTCATAGTGAGAAGAAAAGAAAAGAAGAGGACAAGAAACATGACTAAGGATGGAGCCTTAGGTACATTTGGGATTCTGTAGGATAAAAAAGAATTGGTAAAGAAACCCAGAAAAGGAGTGATCATTTGAATGTGGTATCAAAAAATCAGCATTATTTCTTATTTTCAAGATAAACTATAGGAATTATAGAGAATAATTATTTTTAGATTACTGCAATACTCCCTAACTCTTCCCTCTTAAATAATACTTAACTGTCAGGCTGATCCACATAAATAAAAAGTTTTATTCTATTTTATCATGATCAAGAGCCTATACTGGATCACCATTATCTTTAATGTGAAGTACAAAAATCTTTACCTTGTTTGGGTCTCCTAGGTATTCTTTGCTCTCACTGATTTGACTTCATGATGCAGGTTGCAAACCATTTATATCTCCCCAATCTATTTGTTTTACCCTTATTTTATAAATTCTTAGCAGGGAACTGAAAAAACATTCAAGAGCTATCTTGTCTTTTTCAACTTCACAAAGTCACCATTGAACATTCTGACTACTTTGTCATTCTACGTTCTTACCACATGAACAGCTCATCTTTTCTTCCTGTCATACATTCCTCTGATGGCATCTGCTATTCCAATTCTTCAAAGTTTCTCATTGGCTAAATATGGCATCTTCTTCACACCTACATATGCCTTTCTATTTTCTTCTTTGTGATATTTATTTTAAATTCTAGGATGATTATTATATCTCCTGTCTCGCTTCCCTAGAGTAAAAACAGTTGGTGCTGGTAGAATGCTGATTTTTTTTTAAATGGTCCTTGGTTTCTGGAGAAAGCATGGAGTCATTAAAAGGGCTTAACAATTTCTCAAAGGAAATCTATATTTCTGTTTTCTTTCTGTACTATTTTGGATCTGATTAGTTGTCCAAAAGGCATTTATTATATGACTTTTGTTGTTTAGGCTCCCTCAGGTATCTCATAGTTGATAGAGCAATCTTAGATACTTGCCTGGAAAAGGCACTTAACCTCTGTTTGACTCAATTTACTTAACTGTAAAATAGTAATAACAAAAGCATTTATCTCATAGGGTTGTGAGGACCAAATGATATAATATTTATAAATGTTTAGCATATTGCTTATACATAGTAGGCCCTATAAAATGCTCATTTCTTTCCCTTCCCAACTTTAGTTCTATCCCATCTTTTCCTATAACTGTATCGATGACAAAAGAGCAAATGTGGTAACTTCACTGTCCTTGATGGAGAAAAATAAAATAGTTTGTCACAATAATTTTTACAGTATGTTTCCATTTACATTTTTCTTCTTCCATTTTCATCTTATTGCCCATTAATAGCATATTGCTTAGATGGATTACATGCCAAACTTTCTTCTACTAGGTTTTTACCCTCCATTGTTTCTTTCCACTTTATGAAGTGATGCTGCTCATAACCATTCATCATCCTTCTTTGTAAGATATTAAAACAAGTTTATATTCTAAATAAGAGTTGCTATTGACTACTATCTATCTATATTAAACTAGTAAGTCAAACATTCATTGAGTAAAACATTTTCTGAATTCCTTTGGTCTTATTCAGTGATTTATGTTAGTTCAATATTTTCCTAAAATTAAAAGTGAATTTTATTACACATTTCCATTTTTTTCATTATCAGTCATTTGTTTAAATAGTTCTGAATTGAGTTTTGTCAACTGCACATCAAATTATTTTCTGAATATTATTCTTCTAGATTTTTATTAATTCTATTCATTGTTCTGAAAAGTTAATGGCTAGACCATATACAGAGTGATTCAGCAATGACTTCTATATCAATAACTAGTCTTCAACATTTTGTAAATTTCATTTTTATATTATAAGTGCCCAGAGAAAGTGATTAGTATTAGAGGAGGCAGAGGACAGTGGGAAAGATTGCAGAGACATTGCAAGTCAAATGTCTTTGTGTTAAACTTCCTAACCAAGAAATATAGCATTTTTTCCTTGTCAGGAAGTTTATCCAGAGAATTTAGGCTGTTTAAAAGAATTTAAAAATCAGTTACGAATGGGGGCAGGAGGTGAAATCAGGGAATCAACCCAGTTGTTTAGTTTACATGATGACAACTAACAGCTGATTTGACTAACCTTCACCCCTGTGACCACATACTTAGGAATTAAGAGAAAGAGGCCCAGTTAAAACTCAGAAACAATTTACCTGGCTACAATTTGACATTAAAATAAAATATACAATGAATACAATGAGGATACATGTGATACTTTGTGACAAAATCTCTTGCATTCCTTGATTGACTTTGAGGCTTGCCACAGAACACATCAGGAGCTGACCAGCTTTCCCAAGACTATACAGGGACTGATTTGCTCCTTAAGATTGTGGTTGACATGGTTTCATATGTAGTAGTAACACCAAGTCTTACAAATGCACGGTTGTAGAATAAGCAACCCACAAGCCCTTTTGAATGTTCTGGTGAAATTTAGCAAACATTTATTAAATATATGCTCTATGAAAAGCTGTGCTGAACACAGAAATAAAACGAAAAATACTTCCCCTTTCAATCAAGGAATATGATATATACAAATCTGCATATGTGGCATATGTGGTATTTATAATAATAATTAATCATCATAATTATATATTTATATGTAATTATATTATAAAATAAAATTATAATAGGAAAAGTTTCCTTAAGAGGAAGCATATGAACTAAACCTTGAAGGAAACCAGGGATTTTAAGAGGCAGGGGGTGGAGGAGATTGAGCATTGCAGGCAGGGATACTACCTGGATGAAGATGAAAAGGTAGGAGATAGAGGTATGAATTTGAGAGGTACCAACCAGATAATATAATTGGAATGCAGAGTTTGTTAAGGGGATTAATGTAAAAAATTAGAAAGGTGATTTGGAGTCATTATAAAAGACTGAGAAGTAAGCATTTCATTCTAAAGGCAACTAGCAATCAATCAAGTTTCTTGACCAGGAGAGTGATATGGGTAGTTTTGCTCTTTAGAAATATTATTTTTGCAAATAATTAGAATTGGAATTAATAAATTAGAATTAATAAAAAGGAATTGGATTAATTATCATTAATAAGCTAGAGATTCACGTGTGAGTTATCACAATTCTTTTGATTCATAGAGGACACACCTATAAATTTTCAGTTGCTTTGTATATTTCCTTCTCTATATTCCACATTTCACTCTGGGTGAAGGGATCAAATATGACCAGCTAGATGGTCATACTTAACTAGCTAGGTGGTGGAGCCCTTAATGGGCCAATTTCCTAATCTGAAAAATTGGGGTTTTGAACTAGATAGTCTCTTAAGGTCTTCTCCTACTGTAATCTTTGGTTCTATGAATTGATTTTGGCTTCACAGAACAAAATAAATTGACAAATTTTCATGGGGGAAAATTAGGATATTGATTCATTGTTGGTCGAATGTGAAGTGATCTTACTATTTTGAAGAGCAACTTGAAATTATGCCCCCAAAATTATTAAACTGCCTCTACCCTTTGACCTAGTAATACCACCATTAGGTCTATTTCCAAAGATGATTAGGAAAAGGAAAAGAACATATGTGTTCTAAAATATTTATAGTAGCTCTCTTTATGTTGACAAAGAACTGGAAATTGCAGGGATGCCCAACCATTGGGAAATATCTGAATATATGGTTGTGACAGAATGCTAATGTGCTATAAGAAATGATGAGTTCAGGGCAGCTAGTTGGTGTCGTAGATAGAGCACCACCCTTGAAGTCAGGAAGACCAGAGTTTAAATCTGATTTCAGACACTTAACACTTCGTGGCTGTGTGACCTTGGGCAAATCACTTAACCCCAATTGCCTCAGCAAAAAGGAACAAGAAAAAAAGAAATGATGAGTTCAATGATCTCAGAAAAACATGGATAGATTTCCATGAAATAATCAAGAGTGAAATGAGCAGAACCAAAAGAATTTGTATATAGTGATAGCAATATTCTTTTAAGAACAATTTTGAGTGAAGTCATTTTGACTATTATAAATACTCAAATTAACTACAAAGAACATGTGAAGGAGGATGCTAACTATACCCAGAGAAATGTCATAAATAGAAGTATGTGTAGGTTGATTTTTATACACACAGAGAGACACACATATATACACACATATATAAATACTTACATACACACATATTTGTGTGTCATAGTACCTCTCTCTAGGGTGAGGAGGAAGAAAAAGGGGGAAAGCAATTTACATGATAAATTTATTGTATATTTAAAAGGAACAGCAATTCATACATAATAGATTTGCAATTATCTGGAATTATGCCCCAAAAGTTATCAAATTGTGCATACCCTTGATCCAGCAGTGCTACTACTGGGCTTATACCCCAAAGAGATACTAAAGAAGGGAAAGGGACCTGTATGTGCCAAAATGTTTGTGGCAGCCCTGTTTGTAGAGGCTAGAAACTGGAAAATGAATGAATGCCCATCAATTGGAGAATGGTTGGGTAAACTGTGGTATATGAATGTTATGGAATATTATTGTCTGTAAGAAATGACCAGCAGGATGAATACAGAGAGGCTTGGAGAGACTTACATGAACTGATGTTAAGTGAAATGAGCAGAACCAGGAGATCATTATATACTTCAACAATGATACTGTATGAGGATGTATTCTGATGGAAGTGGATTTCTTTGACAAAGAGATCTAACTCAATTTTAATTGATCAGACAGAAGCAGCTACACCCAAAGAAAGAACACTGGGAAATGAATGTAAACTGTTTGCATTTTTGTTTTTCTTCCCGGATTATTTCTACCTTCTGTATCTAAGATATACTGTGACATATTTAACATGTATAGGACTGCTTGCCATTGGGGGGGAGAAAGGGAGGGGAAAAATCGGAACAGAAGTGAGTGCAAGGGATAATGTAAAAAATTACCCTGGTATGGGTTCTGTCAATAAAAAGTTATTTAAAAATAATAATAATAATAATAATAATAGATTTACAATTTCATATGCAATAATTTTTTATTATACTATGTTGTAGAAATGTTTGTTTTGTTCTATAAATTAAAAAGAAAATAAATTTTAAAAAGTGATCAAAATTATTCTGATATTCTTTGGGAACATTTCATGAAAGTATTCTGAATTTTTCAATCCATCATCAGCATCAATACCTCTATTTTCTTTATAGTAATTGGTCTGTTATGTATAAAAGGATTTACTGATAGACTTTAAAGAGAAAATAGAGACTAGATTCTGGTTAGACCATCTCATGACTTTTGAGAGCTGTTCTCTTGGCCACTGGACAAACAGAAAAATTAAGAAAACTCTGTAGGGAGAAAAAACTTTCTCCTCTAAGCAAAACAATGAAGGACAGCTGCTCCTGGGGAAAATCAGATGAACAAAGAAACAAGTGTATGAAACAGTGGTATTTGTACAAATACTGCACTGATTTCAGCATATCAGTCTGGTGGTGGTGACAGAACCATCTGTCTAATGCTTGTCTTTTTGCATTTTCCTGTCATTAATTTTCTAAAAAGTCCCTGAGTGACATCCTCTTCCCACTGGCCATACAAGGTGTGTGAGAGGTGTGAGGGAAATGACACTGATTTGTGGAAGCTCTCAGGTAGGCTGATAGATGATAGGAAATTATAGGAGGTTATGATTGGATAGAATAGGTGAAAACAGCTAGCATGATTTGGAGGCAATAGTAAAACAAATAATTATAGTATCAGTATTCCATTTTGTCTTGGAATTTGGTATAGAATAATAACACTTGATCATTATAGATTATAGACAATAAGTAGAAATATTTGAAGAAAATTGCCCATGTAAGTGGGAAAGAGGTTATTGTTGAATCACTTGCTACCTCTAGAGATCAGTGAAATGTAGATCCACCCACTTTCCTTTTTTCTAAGCAAGGCCATTTTCTTTTTACTTTCTAATATGCTCATTCACTGCTCCCCACTTACTCTTCTGAGGCAGCTCTTCTGCCTCATTAAAAAAAAAGATGTAGAAAATAAAGCTCCATAAAAATACTTCCATTTTTTTGATTTGGGTTTTGGCTGCACTGGTATTTTTCTGGTGACTAGTTGAGCTTGGTTTTATGGCACTGAGTTTCAGGAGGTCAGATTTCAAGGCTACATTTCAAATAATCTCCTTGAAATCTCATTTCTTAAAAAAGGACCAAATTGTTATTACTGCATGTTCAAGTTAGTGAATGTTTAAGAACCTACACAATAGTGAGGCACATAATGCCTTTATCCAAACAACCTGCCATTTTCTAAAAATGGATTGGAAAGAAAAAAAAAGTTATTTTGAGTATTATGGTTTTAGGCATCAACATTTCTCTGAGTGATGGGGGATATAAATATGTATTCTGCTTGTTGTCTTATATATAGTTTTATATATATAGTCATGTAAGGGCAGAGAAAACATCATTTGTTTCATCATTATATCAACAATATAATAAGTACAGTCATGTACCCAATGGCTCCTCTATAAGTATTTACTGAAAATGGTTTGAAAACAATAGAATTCTGCCTTCGAATCTCAAGAGATGTCCAATTTAGGAATGTGGTAGGACCATGGATATAGAGAAATCAGATTGATGCCTCAATTAACTACAATTCTATTCATTCTTTAGTGAGCTTCATAATGACATTGAATTGAAATTTACTATCTCTTTTTTTCAGATTAGAATAGCAAGTACTCTCATAGAATTTAGCATTACCAGGGATCTTGGAAACCAACTCCCTTGTTTGACAAATAAGGAAACTGATACAAAAAGAAAAGAAAGAACTTGCCAATAACCATTCTACTAGTTAGTGGCAAAGCAGGGGCTAGTTCAGGGATGTGCCAGAGCCAGTTCTAACTGGCTTCGAGAATAGATTGTTAAATTTTCAGTGAGACAATTTATACCTTAGAAGTTGTTAGTTTTTCTAGGAAAGAAATGATCAACAATGCAGATTAAACTTAAAAGTCAGTGTGCATACTTTTGTGGGATGTGAGGAGTTTGTTAAACATTTACCAACACCCCCCAATATTTCTCTGGAAGCTTTGGTTGAGCTCAACAAAAGTATAGTAGGTGGCTCAGAGAATGACATCATCACCAAACTGGAAGCCTTGTGACTGTATGTTAGAATAAAATAAGATGAACATTAATAACTGGCACTTACATGTTTGCAAAGTATTTTGCATCTTTTTTTTTCATTTGAGTCTCATAGTACCTGATGAGATTAGATTCAGGGAACCAAATGATGAGATTAGGGTTTCTGGTGGTCAGGGAATTAAATGATGAGATTAGTGAAAGCTCGGGGTTCAGGGAACCAAATGAAGAGGTTTGAATCCCCTAAATCCCCTTTGGATCCAGCACAGTGGTAGGGAGCTGTAGGAACCCTCTTTGGCGGCACAGAGGTCCTTTGTAAAGGAATTTACAAACACAAAAAGCTAGACTGATAAAAAGAAGTTTATTATTGGCGTTAGGAAGTCAGCCTTTGCTATGTATGAATAGAAAGACTAAATTCCTTAGTGCCAAGGTCCCGGCAGAGAAGTAAAGTTTCTAGTAGAGAGATCCAGACAGAGGGGTATAAAGTCTCGTTAGGGAAAGGTGAGGATAAATAGAGGGTAATGCTGAAAGAGAATATCATTTCAGCAGGCAGAGTTTACTGCTATTCCAAGAATGGCATATTAGGTCCTCTGCAAGTACTGAGTTTAAAACTGGCTCTTTTTATAATAGAAATCTTGGCTACATGCTGGGGTTTTTACTCTTCATGGGGGCTGGATTTCATCTTGAGCTGGAATTTGAATAGAATTGAATGAGTGTCTCTAGGCTTGATCTTTAATTCAATGGGAAGCTTAATCAGTAGTGAATATTACCAATGTGTGTGGTGTCCAGGATCTCAGGCCAGGATTCAAGGAGTTTTAGAGTTTCAGGGCTCCTCTCATCATACCCATAGAAAGAACCCAAATTTCCTTACTTCTAATCCATTCCACATCAGACCTTTGTCACTTAATCAGTTTACTTGTTATGAGAAATAGGCATTAAAATGTAACACTGTGAGAGTGTTTTGTGATGATGATAGGAAAGGTTGAGTAATTCGTTCTAGGTCAGGAAATGTAAAAAATAGTTATTTTGGTATCAAGGAAAGATTTCCAAACTAGGGGTAAGGAAATCTGGGGACTAGTGTTGACTAGGGCTATAAAGTAGATGTATATACCTCTGAGATGAGAGAGGTTCACTCTGCCAGCCCACATTCCTATGGATAGATCCCCAGAACGCAGGTCCTACTTTCCTCAGAGTTCTAAGGATTTGTTCATAGTGTTAAAGTTGTATCTCATAAGCTAACAACCAGTGTGTCCCCTACCAATATCATTAATTTGAATTGTCATCTCTTCAACATAATGGCTAACCAGTAATTGTCAATTAGAATTTACCAAAGAATATTTACTGACAAGCAATAGGAAAACCGGAAATACAAAAATCTCTGAAACTGGCAGTACTTTTCTCTACCACCTATCAAGGATTACTGGAGAAAATTACTGCTGTTGAACATCCTCTCATCAAGTTCACATCCAGCTGAGGTGTGGCTGATAGATGACTTGTTCTACTGCTGGTAGAAAAAAATATCCAGCAACTAGGTTGATTCATTGTTTGGCTGGGTCAAGAGAAAGTCACTCTTTAGTGCTAGCTTCACCATGGTGGTTATCTGCAGACACTATTCTAGACTTTAGTTGCTAGATCTTTGATGATTCTTCCAAACTTTCAATTATGACCCAAAATAGTTTTTTACTCTGTTTAGTTGAAAATCAGAAAGAAGAAACACATAAGAAACAGTATGAATGTGCTCACAATATGTATGACAGTCTCTCTTTCCTGGTAGCAATTATGGCAACTGTTATAAGCCTCCAAGTGGGGAGATTGATGACAGGTGCTTCTACCAAGCCATAAAATAAGTCCAATATAGCCCTGTTGTGGATTACCTTCCATGTGAACCATGCCAGAATAAATGTTATAGAACATTCTAGTAGGCCCAGAACAGCAATAAACATATAATAATATTGTTATGTGCAGAAACCCCTTTTTTTCTGTTGGAAAAAAGAACATAGTCTCATAAGTGGGCTGTTATATTCCTGACACTTACCTTAGTGGATTTGGGGCAAATTCTTTTTATTTTCTAATTTAATGTTTTGTTTTTTTCCTAATCACATGTAAAAACAATTTTAAAATGACTTGTGCAGTCATGCAAAAACACATTTCCATGTAAGTCATTCTGTGGGAGAAAAAACACAGACAATGACCCCTCCCCCCAAAAAAAAACAACAAAGAAAAAACATCTTCGATCTGCATTCTGGCTCTACAAATTCTTTCTCTGGAGATGGACGGATTGTTATGGGAATAACCTGCTAGTGTCTGCTGGGTGTTATAGGAGCCACCTGCTAGTGGTCGCTGGGGATCTAATCCTGACGAGCAGAATAGATCCCTTCATGTGAGAGGGTGATAACAATGCAAGGAGACTAAGAGGAAGTTGCATGCTCTGACTTCTCTCCCTCCTTGCTTCTGAATTATTTCACTCCCAATTCACAAGCAACTTCTGCATTAGTCAGCCTTTGCTGATTTGCAATTCCTTCAAGTGTGTTAAGATTCACAGCTGTAAGGGCCCTTGGAGAATCAACTTGTCCCTTCACACTTAGGCATGATCCTTAGCAAGCTAGTACCCTTCTTCATAAGTTCCACAGAATTGTCTTGGAGCATTGTATTGTTGAAAATAGCTAAGTTAGTAGATAATCATACTCTATTGCTGTTACTATGGTACAATGTTCTCCTGGTGCTGCTCACTTCACTTTGCATCAGTTCATGGAACTCTTTCCAAGTTTCCCTTAGAGCATCTTGTACATCATTTCTAAAAGCAAACAATGCAATTCTATCACAATTATATACAATAATTTGTTCAGCCATGGGCTAGTTAATTAACAGCTCTTCAATTTCCAATTCTTTGCCATCCCTAAAAGAGCTGCTATAAATAGTTTTGTTCACATAGGTCCTTTTACTTTTTGTTTTTGATTTCTCTGGGGTACAGACCTAGTAGTAGTATTGCTTGGTACATGGCTATTCACAGTTTTATAGCTCTCTGGGCATAGATTCAAATTGCTCTCCAGAATGTTTGAATCAGTATCCAACTTTACCAATAGTATATTAGTATTTAAATTTTTCTGCATTACCTTCAACATTTATCACTTTCCTTTTCTGTCATATTAGCCAATCTGACAGGTGTGAAGTAGTAACTCAGAGTTGTTTTAATATGGATTTCTTTCATCAATAGTGGTTTAAGAGTATTTTTATATGATTATAAATAGCTTTGATTACTTTGTCTGAAAATTGTTTCTTCATATCCTTTAACCATTTATCAACTGATGAATGGCTCTTATATCTATTTGACTCAGTTTTCAATATGTTTGAGTCTTTATTGGAGAAATGCTGTAAATTATTTTTCACAGTAATGATTACCAACTACATATTTCCCTCCATCCTATTTTCTCTGTTTATCCTATTCTTTCTTTCTCCTTTTACTCTGTCTATCTCTAGGATTTTGCTTCTGACTTTTATCTCATATAAATTACCTTCCTTTTTATCAGTTCCCTGCCCTCTCTCATCCCCTTCCCTTCTACTTTTTTATTATTGTAAGATAGATTTCCACACTCAACTAAGTGTGTATATTCCATCTTTGAAACAATTCTGATGACAGAAAGATTCATATCATCTTCTTCTCACTTCCTCTATTTTCTTTTCCATTGTAAATCTCTTTCAGGCTTCTTTTATTTCAGATAATTTATCCCATTCTACCTGTCACTTTTTCCTTTCTTCCATTTCATTCTTTTTTCTCATTCCTTAACTTTCTTTTTTAAGATAATCATACCATCATATTCAGCCCATACTTCTGCTTTCCATCTATATAGATTCCTTCTAATTGCACTAATAATGAGAAAGATTTTAAGAATTATAATTATCATTTTCCCATGCTGGAATATCAACATTTAACCTTATCAAATCCCTTATGATTTCTACTTCCTATTTACCTGTTTATGCTTCTTTTGCATCTTGTATTTGAAAATTAAAATTTCTACTCAGCTCTGATCTTTTCATCAGGCATTCTCGAAAGTATTCTATTTCAATGAAAATCTATTTTTTTCTCTAAAGGATTATATTCAATTTTTCTGGGTAGGTGATTGTTGGTTGCAGTCCTAACTCTTTTGAACTCCAGAATATCACTCCTATTCTTTAATTTAGAAATGTCAAAATCTTATGTTATCCTGACTGTGACTCCATGATATTTGAATTGTCTTTTTAGCTATTCTTGCAGCCTTGATCTGGGATGTCATGAATTTAGCTATAATATTTTGGGAAGTTTTCATTTTGGGATCTCTTTCAGGAATCGTTGAATTTCTATTTTACCATCTAGTTCTATAATATCAGGAAAGATCCTTGATTATTTCTTTAAAGATGAGATATAGGCTCTTTCTCTGATCATGACTTTCAAATATTTCAATTATTCTTAAGTTATTTCTCCTGGGTGTATTTTCTAGGTTAGTTGTTATTTCCAATGAGACACTTCATATTTCCTTCTATTTTTCAGTCTTTGGATTTTGTTTGAATTTTTTATGTCTCATAAAGTCATTATTTTATCCATTACTTTCTTCAATGAATTTTTGTACCTCCTTTTCCATTTGGGCAATTGCGCTTTTTAAGGGATTCTTCTCTTCATTGGATTTTGTGTCTCTTTTACCATTTGGCCTATACTGTTTTTAAGGTGCTATTTTCTTCATTATTTTTGCATGCCTCCTTTACCAAGTTGTTGACACTTTTTTTCATGATTACTTGTATCATTCTCATTATCCCCCCCCAATTTTTCCCTCTATCTCCCCTACTCCATTTTTGAAATGCTTTTTGAGCTCTTCCATGGCCTGAGACCAATTCATATTTTTCTTAGAATTTTGTTTGTAGGAATTTTCTTCTTCTGAGTGTGTTTTCATCTTCTTTGTCACCATATTCACTTCATATAGTCAGAATCTTTTCTATTCTTTGCTTAGTTTTCAACCTATATCTTGTCTTTTAATTCTATGATAAAGTGGGGCTCCCCTTCTCAACTGAAGGAGATAACTGTCCCAAGCTTCAGGGTTTTTGTGGAGTTGTTTTCAGAGGTAATTCTGAGGATCTATAAATTTTTAGCTTTTCCAAGGTGGTACTATTTAGAAAATAGGTATGTTTATCACTCTTCTGTACAATGCACTGGTTTGTGAGTAACCACAAGCCCTCTTTTCAATCCTGGAACTGTGACCTGGATCCCAGTTCCACTACTGCTACAAGTTCTGCTATATTAGTGCTCCTCCTTGCATTGGTACTAAAACCCAGGACTGCCATCTAAATCCAAGTATAGGCAATGCAACAGAGTCCTGCCTCTAGTGGCAGTAAATAGATCCCTTTAAATCTCTTTCTGGGACTTGTTATCTGATCCTCTTGCCATAGGTGGGCTAAGAGGTCTGGAAACCACCACAGCTACCACTGATTCAGTTATCCTAAGCCTTGTTCTTGGTTTACTGGGCCTTGGTCTGCACTGGGAAGTTCTGCACTGAACTGCACTCCTCTCTCACCTTGGTGCAATAGATCTTTCCTGCAAATCTTCTAAGTTATCTTGGGCTAGAAAATTGTTTCACTCCTTCTTTTTATGAGTTCTGCTGCTCTGGAATTTGTTAAGAGTCATTATTCAAAGGTATTTTGGACAATTCCTTTTTAGGACTAAGCCTGCTATAAGGTACTCTCTCCCACCTCATAGTGTCTTCTCTTTAAAGGCTTCTTGCTTCTGTTTAATTTTAAGTTCCACTAAAGACCTTATCTTTCCCCTTGTCAATTCACATAATAAATAGCAAAATTGTGTAACCTGTGGGAAAGAAAAGGTATTTAGAAGTGTTTGGGGAAAAGCTCAGGTGAGCCCCTGCCATCTTGGCTCTTCCAAGTAATTTTAAACATTTTTTTTAATTTATCATATAAAGAGCCAAACAGTGTTGCACCATTGGAATAAGTCTTCTATGGCCTTCTATGGAAGGCCAAATTACTCAAAGGTTGCTAAGAGAAATGCTTTGAAAAACCAATATGTTGTGAGCAAGAAAATGAGACCAAAGCAGGCACTGAATGATGGATTCTTTTTTAGTGTTTTTAAAAAGAAGTAAAACACATGTGATTATTTTCTTTTCTAATCTGAAATGACATTTGTAAATATGAACAATTCAAAGAATGGAAAAAGTAAATGATAAATATTGAACCAACATAATGATTTTTTGTTTTGCTTTTATTTGTTTTATAAATTAAAATGTTACTGAAAGAAGATTTCTTTAGATTCCACTTATTCAAAGAACCTTTTGAGAAGTCTTAAGTTAGGTGAAAACAGTTATGTTTTATGAACTAATACAAACAAACTTAGAAGCCTACTTTCTATACAGAGGAACTGATAGTCTGGGAGAAGGTTTTTTACATAAAAAGAAAATAAATCACCAATAGAACCTGAAATATGACTTAATTTAATTGTTGGTTCTTCCCTGAACTTTGGTCTTTCATTCAACATTTATTAAGTACCTTCTGTGGGCATAAGTAAGTAACTTGTACAAACATGACTATTGTTTTTATTTTATATTTTCTTATTCCCCAATTGCATGTTAAAACATTTCTTAATATTTTCTTTAAAAAAAGTTTTGAGTTCCAAATTTTCTCTCTTTTTCCACTCTAACTCACCTTAAGATAGGAAGGAATCTGAAATAGGTTATAAGTGTGCACTTGTCTAAAACACTTTCATATTAATCATTTTGTGCAAAAGCTTGAACAAAAAATGGAAGAAAGGAAGGAAGGGAAAGAGGAAGGAAGGAAGGAAGGAAGGAAGGAAGGAAGGAAGGAAGGAAGGAAGGAAGGAAGGAAAGAAGGAAAAAGGAAGGAAGGAAGGAAGGAAGGAAGGAAGGAAGGAAAATAAAGAGAAAAATAATATGCTTCAGTTTATATTCAGCCAATATTAGTTCTTTATCTAGAGGCAAATAATGTTTCATCTAAGACAATCCCAAAAGACATGATTACTTTTCATTTGATCACTGAATTTGAAAGTTGGAAGAAATTTTAGTAACTATCTAGTCCAAGCATTATTAGATATCAAGTCTAAATTCACTTCTTTCACATCTAAGACTACTGGTTCTTTTCTTTGAGATCAAAATAAAAACTTCAATCCCACTTCTATAAGAACAACTTTCAACTACGTTAAGAAGGCTAATCATACTCTGCTTAGCTCATGAGATCCATCTGTTAAACTCAAAGTGTTAGTAATTATACCTCGAAAATCAGCAAATGCTCTTAATCAGTACTTGATTTTATTTTATTTTTTGTTGGTTGTCACCTAAAGAAGTGATGGAGAAAATGTTAATGCAGATTATACTTAATGCAGGTATACAGGGAGAGAGAGAGAGAGAGAGAGAGAGAGAGAGAGAGAGAGAGGAGAGAGAGAGAGAGAGAGAGAGAGAGAGAGAGAGAGAGAGAAAAGGAGAGAGGGAGAGAGGGGGAGAGAGAGAGAGAGAGAGACAAAAGGAGGGAGAGAGAGAGAGACAAAAAGAGGGAGAGAGAGAGAGAGAGAGAGAGAGAGAGAGAGAGAGAGAGAGAGAGACAGAGAGAGAAAGAGAGACAGAGAGAGAGCGCGCCAATTGTTGAACATTTTTTTTAAATCAGAACATCTCTTTTTGTTTATCAGAATGTCTCTCTTTTAGGAGAAACAGCACCTGATCTTGATATGGCCTTAAGGCATTCTACTATCCTGATTGTACTCCTCTGGATACTTTCCATCTTATCTGTGTCCTTTGTAAACTGTGACATCCTGGTCTGAACACAATGCTTTAATGTACTCTGATTAGGACAGAACTATGACTAACTTCAGGTAGCCCAAGATCATGTTAGCTTTTTGTTTTGTTTTGTTTTTTTACTGCAATGTTGTACTGTTGATTCATAATGGGCTTGTAATCTATTAAAAGCCTCAGATCCATTTCAGTCAAATTTATCTCTTACCATATGTCCTCTAGTGTGTATGTGTGAAGCCAATTTTTTTGAACCCAAGGGAAGACTTTATATTTGTACATTTACATTTCATCTTGTTTGATTTGATATAATATCCAGGCATGCAAGATATTTTGAGATCCCATCATCCATTATTTTAGCTGGAACCCCTTAACTTTGTGTCATTGGTAAATTTAATAGATACATCATCAATTTCTTTAGTCAAGTCATTGCTAAAACTGCCTCAGAGAGAGTTACATCTTTCAATATAATACTCGACTATTATAATCTGGCCATTCATTTAGTTATGAATCTAAAACTATTTTTGTCTTCCTGAATCTCACCATCATTTCCATAAGAATAGAATGATATTCTTCATGGGTAAACTATATCTGTAATGTTTCCAGTCTATTAGTTAAATATCACAAAATGAAATCAAGATAGTTTTGTCAAAATTTATTCTTTAAATAGATTTTTATTGATATCTTTTGTTTCTATATTGTTTATATTTCTCCATTTATTTCTTCTCTCCATTAACTCCTGAAAAATCTTCCATTATGATAAGGATTTTTTTTTAAATAGAAAGAAATAAAAATTTAGCAAAATCAATCAACATATCAAAAAAATCTGATGTTATATGCAATATTCTACATCTACTGACTCTCAAATCTTCAAAATAATAGGGGTAGGTATTTTCTTGTATCTCTTCTTTGGAATCAAACTTGGTTTTTATAATTGCATGACCTTCTCTTGATGAAGTCATGCTGGTTCTTTGTGATCATTGTTTGGCTTACTAGAAATTCAGTAACTAACTTTAACAATCATTCCATATTCCCAGGAATAGAAGTCAAGTTAGTTATATTTACAAATTTTATTTTCTTCCTTTTTAAAAAATGAAGACATAATTTATTTTTCTCCAATCTTGTGATGCTATTTTTATTCTCCACAATTCTTCAGACATTGCTGACATTGGTTTAGCAATCACAATGACAAGTTTTTTTCCATGCATCAGGATGTAGTTCATTAATAGAATTAAATTCATCAAAGATGGCAACATACTCATTTACTATATCCTTATTTATTATTGACATCAGCATTCTGTTTTCAACTTTTTTTCTAGGCCTTCTAGTCCAAACAAAATGTCCAAAGGCAAGTTAACCTTGAGTAGTTATGTCTCCATTTTTAAACAATCGATTATCATCATTTTATTCATCTTGAACACCAGTCCTGTCTTTTCTTAGGTATTCCTTTTCTGCCTCTTCAGCAACAACAAAATCCCATTTTTTTGTTTTTAGATTTTCATTCAACTTCAGTTCATTCTGAGTTTTGGCATTCTAGACACAGTTTTCATAGGACCAAACCGCCTTCATTCTACTCAACCTCTATTATTTACTCTTGCTTCCACCTTCTTAATTTTCTATTTTAAAAAATCTAAGTTGTTAGGTTGTCTCTGCAATTCACATTTATACCTTTAGACAACTCCTATTTTTTTCATTTTTCTCTGAATTCATTCTCTTTGTGTCTGCTGAAACTCATTCTTGAAATGTTCACAGCTTACCTAGCTTTACTTCCATTGTATAATTTCAGTTTACAGGATCCTATCAATCCTTCCGAATCTGTTGAAATTTGCTCCCTCAAAATCTTGGAAACACATAAGATGATATACCTGGCTAACTTCTACTCCATCACAAACTTTTAGATGCAATTATCATTTTTCCCAAAGTCTGTATCATCTCTATCCTAATAAATTATTATTCCTTTTAGTGAAGAGTAGACTTAGAAAGAGGAAAAAAACTTGAAGTGCAGATTTCCTTTTTCTTGTCTTTTCAATGAGTGGGAGAGGGGGAAGTGGGATGGAGAGAATTCAGAACTGAAAATTAGATAAGATTTTTTAAAATAATGAAAGGTATGAATTCTAATCTTGAATTTACCACTGTTCTATCACTCTTCTCAGTCTCCTTAATTTTTAAGGGGATAGATTTAGATGATCTCTACGGTCCTTTCCAGATCTAAAACCTCTGTCTATGTTCCTCTAAGAAGTCAAATGTTTATATAGGAATTTTTCTCATGTTATTTCCCAACTTGTCTTATAATTTCTTTTTGATTTCTTCTTTTTCTTTACATAAATCTTTACCTAGCCCACATACTGGAAGTAATAGAAATCTATATAAGTGCCATTGTGGCTTTTGTATCTGAGGTTATTTGTATATTGTTAAAGATAATGCTTGCATTTTTATAATTAGCCACGCGAGGGAGCTAAAATTTAAAGAGGTCAAGACTACTTTCTAAAATGAAATAGTATCCACTCTTTTCCAGAGTAGCTTGGTACATTTGATAACAAACTGTCTCTGGAGTTAGAGGGTATGAGTTCAAAACCTACCACTAATTATTACCATATACATTACTCTGGGCAGGTCAATTAATCTTCTTGTGTCTCTGCTTTGTGTGTGAAATGAGCACATTAGTCCTTGAAGTCTCTATTAAGCCTAGATTTATGATGCTATGATTCTGAGAATCTCAAAGGCAATGATCAATATAGCTCTAGAAATAACTTTGAAAAGGATCGTTTAAAAAATCCCATTAAATGAATTGAGAAAGAATATGATATACAAGAGTATATCTGGTATTTGAAAATTCAAATGAGCTCAAATCTGTTTCTCTGAGCAATTTGGAACAAAGCCCAAAGGATTGTCAAATTGTGCATACCCATTCAGCACTGAGCTGTCAAACTGTGCATATGCATACCCAGCAGTGTCTCTATGGGTTTGGATCCCAGAGAAATCATAAAAAAGGGGAAAGGACCATATGTGCAAAAATGTTTGCAGCAGCCCTTTTTGGAGAGGCAAGGAACTAGAAACTGAGTCCCCATCGGTTAGGGAGTGATTAATTCAATTAATGTTATGGAATATTATTGTTCTATAAGAAACAATCAGCAGGATAATTTCAGAAAGACCTGGAGAGACTTACATGAACTGATGCTAAGTGAAGTAAGTAGAACCAAGAGAATGTTGTACACAGTAACAAGATTATGTGATGATCAACTGTGATGGACTTGTCTATTTTCAACAATGAGATGCCTTAGGACTAAACAATAGATTTTTGATGGAGAGATGGCTTCTGAGGAGAAAAGAGATTTTTGATGGAGAAGAATGGCTTCTGAGGATTTTGCTAAAGGTGGGTGACTTGGATCTTCCTCATGATGTCATATTTTATCACTCTTCAAAGTAGAAAAACAGCCTCAAAAAGTAAGCAGCCTAACTATATAACAACTGGAGCTTTACTGTAATTGTTACTAATACCTTTAAATTTTTTCAAAAATTTCTGAGTTTTTAATAACATATATAGATCAATGACAACACACTCCCAAAAGAAGTTAACAAAGCCTTATTCTAGTGAATTAGGCTATAATGGGTATATTTCTGTGGTTGTTGGGAAGAGAGAGTCATTGAGAAAGTTAGGCAGAGTCAGAAAAGAAACTTAAATATTCCTTTATCAGTGATTGATCAGTGATCTCTGATCTCTGAAATAATCTGAAATAATCAGAGACCTTGATTATTTGATAGATTAAGGTATTTCAACTATGGAATTCCTCTATCAAGTTGGTTTAAATTTGTTTAACCTCTGTAAGTTCAAAAATGTCTTTAAGTAGGAAGGCTTAAAACCTGGGAAACTTATTCCTGGCCATGTATGCTTAATAAAAATAGGGAATAGGAACCAAGGATTGTCTCCACATGCTCTCTTTTGTTCTTTGCCTAACTCGCCACATTTCATTTACATGGGAGACTAAAGGTTTTTGGAGGGTTAAAAAAAAAAACCCAACAACTACAGGACCTTAAAATCTCTGAGGAGTTTATTTGTTTTTCAAGAGCTCTGAAACAATATTTGAGGATATAGAATCTCTATGAGGGATTGAATGTGAGGTACGATGAATTTTTAACACTAAATCAAATAGTTGTCTGAAACAAAGATTAAGATTCAGGTCCAGACACAGTAGTTTTTATGACTGTGGGCTCTGTTTAACTAATTTTCTTTTCTACGTTATAAGACAACTTAGCCAGATGTTCCTTCTGAACAGAAAAGTTGCTAACATCCAAGTCTCTGGGAGCTTTCAGAACTTCTTCTTGTTGGGAAGAAAAAATATGAGGGTTCTTTTCTGATCTAATATTGAGACTTCACCATATCCTGGGAAGCTTATTATTGGGAAAACCTCATCGTTGTACATCAGGTTTGGTATACTACCTCATCAATATCTTCTGCCCCTCTGATTAGAGGGTAGGGCCACAAATTCCCAAAACTCCATTTATATTAGGGAGCTCAACTCAACACTAAATTTCTTCATTTCTCAATTGACTGCTCTGCTTTGGGACTTCTCTGACTTCTCCACTATTAGGTCCTCAGGTTGGGCACTTTTCTTTCATTCTTTCTCCTTTCAGCTTTCTTTTGGATGTCATCTTCCCCATTAGATTGTAAATTCTTTGAAAACAAGGATTGTCTTTTTTTCTTTTTTCTTTTTTGTATTCCCAGAACTTAGCACAGTTCTTGACACATGATATATAGTTAATAAATGTTTACTGACTATTAATTATTGATTTTGAGAAGCATCTCATAAAATTTAATTTCCCCACTTCTTCAAAAACATTTTGGGAAATAGGAAAGTAGTAAATAGCACACATATTAATTTTTTTGTTAGATCTATAGTTTCATTGGCTTAGGGAATATCTGGTTAAAAAAATCTAGCAATGCTACAAGTCATTTTCAAGGCACTTGTTTATTTTGATCCTTAAAAAACCCTAGGTATAGAAAGTCTCCATCATAGCTTAGGTTATGGTACCAATTTTGATAATGGATTGTCTATCTGTTTAATTAAACACTAAACAGATAGACAATTCATTATCCTGCTTAATTATAAACCCTTTCAGGGTAGAGATTATGGCTTATTCATCTTTGTTTTCCCCTTGGTGACGAGGGCAACATATCACAAAGAAAGTGCTTAATAAATATTTATCAGATGTTCGAACATCTCCCTTTTCATTTTTATGCAGATATAGCCTCTCTGCTCTCTTCCTGCAGAAAGGAAAAACATTTGAATTTATTCTTAGATATAGAACCACCCTTCATGGATATAGCTTATATTTCAGAAAGAAAGTTGGCATGTGTGCAAGGGAGGTAAAAACAATCTTGACCATGTTTTTCCAAGCTTTTATTGAGTGCTGACAGTGCATCAGAAGCTCTGCGAAAGAGTTATGATCTCTTCCTGGTGGGCCAGCCATTTAATCAGTCTGAAAAAGTAATGAAGACATCATAGTCAGGGGAAAGAATGGGCAGTTAACACCAAAGAAGAGCAAGCCAGTCATTAACCACAGGCTCTAGTTTCACTCTGTTTGTCTTTGCCCTTCACCTTCAACCACTGCCACATTAGAAAAGTGAATGAGTCCAAGAAAACTTTGCATTTTATTTTTAAAAAAAGTTTCTCCCAATTACATGTCAAGACAACTTTTAACATTCATTTTTATAAGATTTTGAGTTTCAAGTTTTTCTTCCTTCCTCCTCACCTCTCCCTTTCCTAAAATGATAAGCAATTTGATACAGGTTATGAACATTCTATCATATAAAAAAATTCCTTATTAGTCATAGTTGGGAAAGAAGTAACAGATCAAAAGGAAAAAACCTAAAAAAGAATAAAGTTTTGAAAAAAGTATGCTTCTATCTGCATTCAAAATCCATCACTTCTTTATCTAGATGTGGATACCATTTTTCTTCATGAGTCTTTTCTACTTGTCTTAGATCATTGTTGCTGAGAAGAGCTGAATTATTCATAGTTGATCATCCCAAAATATTGCTTATATTATATACAATGTTTTCCTGGTCCTGCTCATTTCATTCAGCATCCCTTCATGTAGGGCTCTTCAGGATTTTCTGAAATCTGACTTTTCATTATTTATGATTGCACAATGTATTCCATTAAATTGATATTCCACAGCATGTTCAGCCATTCCCCAATTGATGGGCATCCCATAAATCTCCAATATTTTGACACCATGAAAAGGACTGCTATTAAAATTTTTGCACATGTAAATCTCTTTCTTTTTTTTAATGATCTCTTTGGAATGTAGACCTAATAGAAGTATTGCCAGATCAAAATGTTAATCATAGTTTGGTTGCTCTTTGGGCATAGTTCCAAATTGCCTTCCAGAATATTGAATCAGTTTGCAACTCTGCCAACAATGCATTAGTATCCCGATTTTCCACATGCTCTCCAACATTTATCATTTTTCTTTTCTGTGTGTCATATAAGCTAGCCAATCTGATAGGTGTGAGGTGGTACTTCAGATCTGTTTTTATTTGCATTTCTCTAATCAAAAGTGTTTTACAGCACTTCTTCATATGCCTGTAGATAGCTTTTTTTCTTCATCTGAAAGTGCCTGTGCATATCTTTTGATCATGTATAAATTGGGGGATGACAAATTGGGGATCTGACAAATTTGACTCAGTTCTCTATATATTTGAGAAATGAGGCCTTTATCAGAGACACCTGCTATAAACATTATTTCCCAGCTTTCTGCTTTCCTTCTAATATTGGTTGAATTTTGTTTTGTGGAGAAGTTTTTTTTTTTATTTAATATAATGAAAATTAACTATTTTATATCATAATGGTCTCTATCTCTTGTTTGGTCATGAACTTATAACTCACTTCTATTTTAAGCATTTGGATGTTGTACCACTTGGTTTGTGTATATATGTATATATCTTTTATTTAGGTCTATTTTTTGCTTTTCCTTTGGTGTGAGGTGAGGATTACTACTTTTAAAAAATATTCAGCTGAAGCATATTAAATTCTACTCCAGCTCCCTGTTTTTACTCTGTGTATGTTTCTTTCTTTTTTTAAATAATTATAACTTTTTATTGACAGAGCCCATACCTGGGTGATTTTTTACTACATTATCCCTTGCACTCACTTCTGTTCCGACTTTTCCCCTCCCTCCCTCCACCGCCTCCCCCAGATGGCAAGCAGTCCTATACATGTTAAATCCTTTAATATTGCAACTGTGCAATATCCTGTGCAATCCTGATTTTGACTCTCTGATATTTGACTTGTTTCTTTCTGGCCACTTATGGTATTTTTTTCCCCCTTGATCTGATAGTTCTGCAATTTGACTATAATTTCATTGGAGTTCTTAATCTTAGGATCTTTCCTGAGGTGTTCAGTGCATTCTTTCAGTTCTTATTTTGCCCTCTATTTCAAGACGTCAGGGCATTTTTCCTCAGTAATTTCTGGAAAGAAGCTGATTCCCTTTTTGATTATGGCTTTCAGGTAGTCCAATGACTCTGACATTGACTCTCCTGGATCTATTTTTCTAGATCCATTATTTTCCCACTGAGGTATTTTACATTGCCTTCTATTTTTTTTTCATTCTTTTGAATTTGTTTTATTGATTCTTGATGTCTCATAGAGTCATTAGCTTCCACTTGTATAATTTTAACTTTTAAGGAGTGTTTTCCCCAGTTAGCTTTTGTACTTTATTTTTCATTTGGCTGTGGATTTTTATATCTTCTTTTCTATTTTACCAGTTTTACTTTTTAAAGCAGTTTTTTTCCCATGATGTTGACTCTTTTTTCATAATCTCTTGCATTACTTTCATTTCTTTTCCCAATTTTTCTTCTACCTTTCTTATATGATTTTTAAATTCATTTTTGAGCTTTTCCATGGTTTTTTTCCTGGGCTTGAGATCACTTCCCATTTTTCTTTGGGGTTTTGCCTATAGGTGTTTTGACTTTGTTGTTCTTTTTTGAGTTTGTATCTTGGTCTTCCTTGTTACCACAATAACTTTCTAAGGTCAAATTATTTTGTTGTTTTGTTGATTTGAGGGTTTTTTTTAAACTCATCTTTTTTTTTTTTGGCTTTTTGCTCTATTTTAAAATTTGACCTCTTCTCCCAGGTGGAAAGGGTACTCTTTCAGGCTTCTTGTGCCATTATCTGTAGACCCTACCTGTTTACCTGATGTTGTCCTAAGGCTCACAGAGGACCATCATGTCTGGTGTGGTCCTGAAGGGATGAGATGGGGGTGACTGGTCCTGCTGGGGATTGTAGGGGTCTGACAGCTTACCTGGGGCTGACTGGGATTCCAGTGTTGGTGTCTGGCTTGTGCTAATGCTAGTGGGGTGTTTCTGTGTTTCCTCAGGGGTACACTGAAGTACATGATATTCTTGGCCTCTGGAAGCTGCCTCTTTGCCCACAACTAAGCTGTTTGTTTAGGTTCCCATGGGATTAGTGACTATCTGTTTGCCCAAAGCTATGCTGAACACATGGTGGTTCTTGGAGCTGGAGTGATGAGGCACAAGGGGATCCTGGATTCATCTGACATCAGACTTTTACTGATTTACTATACTAGAGTTCAGGATCCCCTACTGGTTTGCTGAGCTAGGGCTTGTTGTTGGTTTTCTGGAATGCTTTTTGTCCTGAACTGTGCTCCTCTTTTATTTGCGTGAGAGAGACTTCTTTTTATTGATCTTCCAAGTTTCTTGAGCTCAAACATGGTTTCATCCCATCTTTTTGCTATTTCTGCTTTTTCAGGATTTGTTTTGGGGAACTATTTCATGGAAGTTTGGAGGTAAATATGGGAGAGTTTCCAGAATGTACTCCTTGCTCCACTATCTTGGCTCCTGGAAGTCCAAGTCTTGTCATTTGCATTTTAAAATAAGGACTATTAATTCTTTACCTATTGTATAATGGGGGAATGGGGAAGGTGGGAAGGGGGGAGGGTGTTGAAGCACCAGGATCCAGTTTCATGTCTTCAGCTACTTAGATGTGTGATTTTAGGAATATTCTTTCATTCCTTGGGGTGTTAGTTTTTTCCTTTGTAAAATAAGGTTAGTTAGTCAATAAATATTTTAAAATGAAAAGTAGACTACTACAATAAGTAAAGCAATATCAGATAATGAATTAACACAAGCAAAGAAAAATGATCATAGTTTGCATCCTTCTGTAAAGCCATACTTTAGTAACATTTTAACAGAGGAAAATTGAAAATATAATCAATAGCTGACCTTTGCATAACATTTTAAAATTTATAATGCAATGAAAAACAATTGAGATGAAACCACTAATATTAAGAGCAATTGGGAATGGCCTCTTGTAAAAAGTGGGACTTTAGTTGAGATTTGAAATCAAGGAACTTCAGGAGGTAGAAATTAAGAGGGAGACCAATGAAGTCATGGTATAATAGCCAGTAAAATTCTCAGTGAAGAGATAGAGTGTCTTGTTTGAGGAACTGCAAGGATGCCAGAGTCACTGGATCAAGGTATATGAAGGGAAGTGAGAAAACTGGAAATGTAGAAGGGACAGGTCAAAAAGGGTTTTAAATGCTATTCAAAGGATTTTATATTAGATCTTGGAGATGACAGGTAGACAGGAGTTTATTGAAGGGAAGTGGAAATGAGAAAAACGCATTCTAGGAGAATGATTTTGACTCTTGAATAGAGAATAAATTGAATGGGAGAGATTTTATGCAAGAGAGATCAACCATATGGTTATTTCAATAATCTAAATGTGAGGGTCAGAGGATCTGCACTAGAATGGTGATTGCATCAGAAGAGAGAAGGATTAGATTTGTTTTCATCTGGCAATAGATTAGGAGGAAAGATTGAGGAATGAGGAGTCAAGAATGAATCCCAGTTTTCAAGTTTGAGTAACTGGGAAAATAGTGGTGTCCTCCACAAAAATAGAAAAGTCAGGGAGAGGGGAGCATTTTGGGGGATAGATAAAATTCTATTTTGTACATATTGAGTTTAAGATGTCTGCAATATAACTAGTTTGAAATGTCCAATAGTCTATTGGAAATGCAAGATTAGAGGTCATTAGAATAGTTAGATCTGCATAAAAAAATTAGAAAATCATCACAAAAATAATAGAATTCATGATAGTGAATAAGATCACTAATGGTATAAAGGTAGAAGAGGACCCAGCAACTATAGAGTATCCATTGTTGGCAAGAGAGATCTGGACAAAAATTCAGCAAAGAAGACTGAGAGGGAGTTGATAGATAAATAGGAGGAAAACAAGAGGAGATTATTGTAATAAAAACCTCGAGAGTATCAAAAAGAAAAGGATCAAAGATTTTAGAGATGTCAAGAATAATGAAGACTGAGATATAGTCACTAAGTTTAGTGATTAAAATATCACTGGCAAGTTTGGAATAAGAGTTTTGATTGAATGATAAGGTTAAAAGCCAAAAAAACATAGAACATTAAGATATGAAAGGAAAGGAATTGAAGAAATCTCTTATATGAGGTAATAGCTAGCAGAGTTAGAATGATCAAGTGAAAGTTTTTGAGGATTAAAGAGACATGTTTTGTTTTTTTCTTGAGCTTTATTTGACTCTATATGAGTAGAAAGTAGTGGATGATGGAAATAATCCAGGACTGAAACTTGACCATGTCATATAATAAATAGGAAAAGAGGACAAGGGATTCAGGAGAAGAGACCAGTGTAAAGTTGAACTGATTCACAATGATAACACAAATTTATCTCTGCAGTGGTTATATTTCAAGGAAAGACAAACAAATATACCAAATAAATTCTAGGGAATCTCTTGGCAACTTACTTTTTCTTGAAAGATGGACAGGTAAAAGGGATGAACAATGAATAAGTTCCCCATGTTCCTTCCCTGTAATTTCCTATTTTTATTTCTCTTCAGGGTATAGAGACTAGACTCTTGTCTCAGACTGTAATCAGAGATTCTATAACCAAGAGACATAGTACGAGATGGGACAGATGATTCTAGAGCCTATTTTTAAAGGCTACATGGAAGAAGATACTGTCATTTAGGTCAGCCACCTAGTCCAGGAACTTTTTATTAGCCAGAAGTAGATTATTCTTAGTGAGCTGGGATGCCTTCTTTTCCCCATATGTCAGCTGAGTATTGAGGCCCACAAACTAGTTAGTAGTTAGCAGTAAATTATAAGTACAGGACTAGGGGCTAAGACTAAGGAAGCTGAAAACAATGTCTGAGGGCTGAGACAGGTATAGAAATCAGAGCAAGTCTAAGAAACAGAATCAGGTCGGGAAGCTGGAATTAAGACACCCCCAAAAAATACAAGGGTTAGGACAAGTGGCAGATAGGCCCCTAAAAAATAAAAAATAAAAAATAGTAAGGAGGGGTCAAGTCTCAGATGAATAATCAGAAACCAAGATTAACTGAAAAAAATAGGGTAAAGAAAGCAGAATGAAACTAATTCACTAGTAACAAATTGAGAGGTAATATTAAAGATTACAAGAGTAATAGAATTTATGGAAATCTTAAAAAAACACCTCACACAGGGCTTCCATCCTGATGCTTCTAAGGCAAAAATCTGATTGTCATAAATACTGAAGAAGCTTCATTAGCAGCTGATTGTCTTTAGCATAAAATGAAAACTCCTTTGGGGCATTTAAAACCTTCTACCATCTAGCTTGCCTCTCTTCTTAAACAATTGTCTGATCCCTCCCTACAACAAACTATACCCTTCTGTCAAAATTATAGAACAAAGACAACATTGTATATAGTAACAGGGATATTGCTTTAAGAACAACTTTGAGCGAATAAGTCTTTTTGACTATTATAAATACCTAAAATTACTACAAAGGATATATGAAGAAAGACATTGTCTGAATCCGGAGAATGAATTGATACAGAATGATTTTACACATACATACACCACACACACACACACACACATATTTGTGTTTAATGGTACCCATCTCTAGGATGGAAAGGCTGGAAAGAGAAAGAAAGAAGGAAAAAAGGAAATTTACATGAAAACTTTAATATATATATATATATATATATATATATATATATATATATATAAATGGAATCACAAGTGGTACATAATAGATTTGTAATTTCATGTGTAACCTTTTTATCATACTGTTATAGAAATGCTTGTTTTATCCCATAATGTAAGATAAAATAAAATGAAATGAATTTTAAATTGGCTTTTTATTTGTCCTCCTACACATTATTTTATCTTCCATTTCCTTGTTTTCCATCTGTCATTCCTTGAATGATTTTTTTTTAACCTTCCCATGTTGGAACTCCTTAACTGCTTTCACAGCTCTCAGCTTCGACCTCTTTCAACAATTCTTTCCTAATTTCTGCAGTTAGTTGTTAGTTGACCCTCCCCCACTAATCCTGCTGTCTACATCATGTATTCTTATCTGTAGATCTATTATATTCCCCAAAAGAATATGTTTCTTGAGGTAAGAAATTGCCTCACTTTTGTCATTGTATTTCCTAGTGCCTAGTGCTAGGCATCCAGTAAGATGAGAAGGCATGTAGCCATTCCCTAAATCCAGTTAAACTGGGTACAACCATAGGTTCTAATAAAGATATTTCCTTATTGACTTTCTTTTTAAAATTTCCAATTAAAATTTTTAACATTAATTTTTAAAATTTTGAGTTCCAAATTTTCTTTTCCTCTCCAGCCCTTCTCCTACTCATTGAGAAGACAAACAATGTGATGCCCATTATACATGTGAAGTTATGCAAAACATTCTCATATTAGCAATGTTTTTAAAAATAGCAAGAGAAAATATGCTTCTATGTGCACTCAGAATTCATAAGTTCTGTCTCTGAAGGTAGATCCACTTTTTATCATGAGTTCTTTGGAATTGTCATGGATCATGGTATTGATTAGAGTGACTAAGCCTTTCACAGTTGATCATTGTTCCTCTCACTGACTTTATATTAGTCTGATATAAACCTTTCCTCTTCAGGTCCCTTACTCTATTTCCTCATGATGGACCTCATTTCATATTTTAGAGAAGCTATCATGAATTCTCTCTTCTCCCCTCTTCAACATTTCAAAACCTCTTAAAAATCATTTCCATATTGTATCCTTGATCAATTTCCTCTAATCATCTTCAACACCTTCCCTTCTCAATCTTTTCAAACTCTTTGTAGCTACTGACTCTGTGATGCTTACAAAAGTGCCCAACTTTTCATCATCATAAAAAATCTCTCTTTGATCCTGTGATCCCCTTACCCTACTGTTTTTAGCTCTTCTTTCACTGACAAACTTCTTGAAAGAATCCATTTGAGTTTGTTGTTTCCATGTCCTTTCTTCCCTCAAACTTCTCTATTACTTGCAATCTTGCTTCTGATCTCATCACACAAGTTGAAACTGTTCTACTCAGTCAATTATCTCTTAATGCTTTAATATCATGACCCATTCTTAGCTCTTGTTTTTCTTGACTGTCCTACTTTATTCAATACTGTTCACCAAAATTTCCTCCTATATTTTTTTTTATCCTCCTTGGGAGTTCATGACTGTGATCATATTCTCTTCTTGTTCTCCTTCTCTCTAACTGGTCCTTATCAATCTCTTTTGCTATAGTATGATCCCAAACTCTAAATATCCCCAAACTCTGTCCTGAATTCCCTTTTTTTCCTTTTTATAGTCTACTTGATGATGATGAAGAAGAGGAAGGAGAAGAAGAAGAAGAAGAAGAAGAAGAAGAAGAAGAATCTTCCCCACAAATACACACAGCACCTATGGGAGGAGCAGGTTTAAACTTAGATCATGATAATAGTGAGATACACATGTAAGAAATATGTGACAAGATGTGTGATACATCTGCTCTGGAAGTCCTTCTCTCTATGTAGATACCTCACACAAAAACTTTGTTGTTTGTGATCATCCTTTATTTTCAAAGAGCACCAATGTGAATCAGTAGGATTTAGGTATCTGGAGAGAAGGGCTCATGTTTCTGGTAAACAGAATAATTTGAAGCATGGAAACAGGAAGTTAAATGTGTTGCTGTTCAGGTATTTTTCAGTTATGTCTGTGACCCCATTTGGCATTTTCTTAGCAAAAATGCTAGTGTTTTGCCACTTCCTTCTCCAGCTCATTTTGCAGATGAGGAAACTAAGACAAACAGGACTTGCTCAGGGTCATACAACCAGTAAATGTCTGAGGCTGGATTTAAACTCAGGTCTCTCTGACTCCAAGTGTTGCATTCTCTCCACTGTACCAGCTGGATGCCCAAGATGTATGATCTTATTTTGAACTGAGGGTTTATTTTGCCAATAAGTGAGAGGAAGGTTAGGGCCAAATTTTGGAGAGTTTTAAATGGCAAGCTATAATGTGCAAGTTTTGGTTTTTAATGAAAAACCATAAAAAATTGTTTAGCAAGAGAATAAAATGCTGAAAGTCATGTGCTAGAAAGCTTCATCTGATGAAAGTGTGTAGAATGGATGAGAGAGTAGAGATGGGGATACTAGTGAAAAGGGTGTTGTGATAACTCAGGGGAAGAATTTGCAAAGGAAATGATGACACAAATAAAAGACACTTTTGGAGGGGGGGAAGAGTCAATATGACTTAGTCACTGACTGGAGGGAAGAGGGAAGGAGAAGGAGAAGTCAGGGGTGGCCAGATCAAATGTCTTCGGTCACAAGTCCAAATTTCATCACTCTTTTCTACTGGATAATCTCCCTTTCATGGACATATCTTGCTCATTTTTACTTTTGTCTCTACTAATCTCAGGATCAATGGGTCTATTTTCCTATTAGTTATTTTCTTATGGCCTCTGAGTAGTTTTCTAAGTTATACCATACATAAACTCCTTTCCTTCACTAGACCTCTTAATCTTTACACAATATTTATTCAAATGTCTCCTAAAATTTGGCATTATTAATGAAACTATCACTAATAATTATGACATGGCAAATTTCTCTTTATCCTACTCTAAATGTATAACTTTTAAGATTCTCCTTTGGTGTATTATTTTTTCCTTTATTCTTTATCTCCTTATTTAATCTTATACTCCCTAGAATGTGCCCCATACCATGCTAAGTTCCCTTCTTCCCTTCTTTCTCACTCCCCTTTTTCTCTCTCCTTTTCTCTGTCTCTTTGTCTATCTTTCTGTCTGTCTCTATCTCTCTCTCTGTGTCTCTTTTTTCTGTCTCTCTCTCCAAATATTACCTCCTTTGATCTTTTTTTTCTTTTTCTCCAAATAGTATCTCATTTGACCCTAATAGAAACACTAAGGTAGCTGCTATTCTGATTTTTCCAATTGAAGATAGCTGAGGCAGACAGAGTTTCAAGTGATTTGCCATAGGTCACACAGATGATGTGGCTAACAACCAGATTTGAATGCAGCTACTCTGGAATCTAGGCCTGACATTACATTGTACCTCCAGTCAATATTAAATAATCAAAGAAATAGGCTAATGCATATAGTGAGTTGGCAATTATTCATTCATTCACAAACATTTACTTTTTATTTTAATAGCTTTTTATTTTTCCAAATACATACAAGGATAGTTTTCAGCATTCACCTTTGCAAAACTTTATGTTCCAAATTTTTTCCCTCCCTTTCCTCCATCCCCTCTCATAAACAGCAAGCAATCCAATATAAGTTAAACATGTGCGATTCTTCTAAACATATTTCCTTATTTGTCATGTTGTGCAAGAAAAATTAGATCAAAAGAAAAAAAAACATGAGAATAAAACAAGTAAACAAACAATAATAACAATAACAAAAAGGTGAAAATACTATGATTTAATTCATATTCAATCTCCATAATTCTTTCTGCATGCAGATGGTTCTTTCTATCACAAATCTATTGGAATTGTCTTAAATCACCTCATTGTTCACATTGGTCACAAACAGTAATTAATGAGAAAGGACATAAGAATTAATATAAAATCTTAGAATTAAGTTAAAAGAAACCTCACCTTCCAAAATACAAGATTGGGAGGCATGGCAAGGTCATAGTTTGAATAAGTTCTTTTAATGTTGATGAGCTGCAAACTAAGTTTGAGTCAGCAGTCAAAAAAAGCTAACGAGATCTAAGGCTGAATTAACAGAGGATTAGTGCCCTGGAATATTAAAATGATAGTCTTGCTGTACTTGACCATGGTCAGATCACATACGGAATGTGCTATATTTTTGGAAAGATACTATTTGGAAGACCAAGAGGAGTTGGGCATGACTGAAATCACTGAACAACCACAAAAAGAGACACAGCATATACCATGAAAGAGACTCTATAGATAATTGAACTATAACAATATATATGTGAAAGTCCTGATTTTCTGTATAGAGATATTTTGAAAACTTACAAAAAGATAGAGCAGAAATCAAAATTAATGCTTGTTTGTTTTTCAACAAATTATTACATAAATATATTTATACAACATATACATACATATGTTATACAGAAATATGTTTATCAAGTTCATGTTTTGCAAAGGTTTCATTTAAAAACAAAACAAAATTCCAGATTAGATGCAAATATATTTATATACTAGAAAGCTGTAAAATTAATTTGTACTTGAATAACTGATCAATCAATCAATAAACAATAAGTGCTTATGCAGTGCTATATATCAGGAAAGCTGAGCAGAGTGCTGTATATGAACATAGTGTACAATAATTTAGAGAGAATTAATTTAGAGAACATTTTAAAAAATCATGTCATGATTTTTCTTGTTCAAGTCCTTAATGTGGAATCCACAAATAAGAGTGGATGGAAAAAACTTAACATTTTCATTTTTGCTAACTTCTAACTGAAATTTTACAAATTCTCCAATTATGAATTTTAAAAAATTAGTCTGAGAAATCCATAAACTTCACCAGGCTGCCAAATAGGCCAATGACACACAAACAGGGAAAGAATCCCCATCATAGTGTGATTAAACACTTGGAACAGCATTCTTTTTTGCACTTATTTCTGTACATTTTAGACAAATAATTTCACCCTAGGCAATGCTGTATTTGTCACTGTGAGTAAATAGTCTTTCTAGAAGCATTAAGAGAGACAATTACCCCAATTTTCAGGGAAGCTGGGCTGAGAGAATGATTTTCTTCACTCCACAGACTCCAACAATCAACAGTGGTTGCTAATCTGTCTCTCAGCAGAAAGAGCCAAGGAGAAAAAAATGCACAAATGAAAACATAAAAAGGGACTCTCATCATTTGCATAGCTGGCATGTCTGCCCATAAATCACCCTGAATGCCTAAGAGCCATCAGCCTGAACTTGAGCACACTTTAGCTCTGAAAATTGTCTAGTCCTTTTCCACTGAGACACTCTATTATCCTTATTAATTGATTAAACATTTTCATCACTCCCTGAGCAAACCAGCATGCCATCTATTTCCACCTTGGGCTCTGTTTATGGTCTAAGTGTGCCAAGCATCCAGACTAAATGAAAATATACCCTCCGGCAACCACGCATGGCATCTCACATAACAAGCTGTAGAAACTTTCAAAGGCATGGCTGCTATGTAGTGGGGAATCTTGAGAATCTTTAGCTTAACTCCCTGCGTCTCCCTAGTCTTTAGCAGGACAGAAAGTTAAGGTGGGGGAAATAATAAGTGTCAGTGATTAGCACACTTACACCTGTCATTTTGAGGGAAAAGGAGAGGTCTTTCACGTAACAAATTAGTGGTGGCTGGGAATTGTGTATGAGCCAATTTGGTAATGGGAATTCCAGTAGGCTCACAGAAGTGCACAAAAACCTTCTGTAGCTAAACGAGTTCAGAACATTGACAAGCCCAGTAAAATCCATTTTAAAAGGAAAAAAAAAAAACACAAGTTCTTTGATTCTTTAATAAAGAATCCTATGGACAGAAGCAGCTACACCCAAAGAAAGAACACTGGGAAATGGATATAAACTGCTTGCATTTTTGTTTTTCTTCCCGGGTTATTTATACCTTCTGAATCCAATTCTCCCTGTGCAACAAAAAAACTGTTCGGTTCTGCACACATATATTGTATCTAGGATATACTGTAATCTATTCAACATGTAAAGGACTGCTTGCCATCTGGGGGAGGGGGTGGAGGGAGGGAGAGGAAAAATCGGAAGAGAAGTGAATGCAAGGAATAATGCTGTAAAAAATTACCCTGGCATGGGTTCTATCAATAAAAAGTTATAATTTAAAAAAAAAGAAAGAAAGAAAACAGAAAAAAAATAAAGAAAGAATCCTAATATCCAAGAAGGAAAATGGTCCTTTTCTCCTTTGAAATCTCATAGCATTTTGTATTTCACATTTTTATCTTACTTTGACTCTCTCAAATTATATATTTAAATGTAGACATGCCTTATCTTACCTACTCAAATATAAACTACTTGAGACAAGGACCATTCCATATTTGTCTTTGTATCCCACCATAGCATACAACACTATGCTTCATTCAACACACACACAAAATCCATACACATACATACACAAAAATATACATATATTGCTGAACTGAATTGAAAGATCTTGCTTTTACTGCCCTAAAATCCATATTTCTATAAATCTTTTACAGATGCATTTTAAATGATTATTATTTTGAGGAAAAATGTCATGGATTAAAATATATCATTTGATAACATCATATTTGTTGACAACATATCATCATATGTGATATATGACATGAAAAATTTAACTATCATGAAAGCAGGCATTTTATATAACACTTCAAGGTTTGCAAAGCACTAAGTATATGTCATATATTTAATGTACAATTAATCCTAATAATATCCCTGTGCACTGCGCATACTATAAATTCCTATTATCTTCATTTTATGTATAGGACAAGTAAGTATCAAGAGATTAAGTGACTTGCCCATGTCCCATAGCTAGCAAGTGTTGGAGATGGGATTCGAACTCAAGTCTCTCCAAATATATATCATTTGCCAAGGATCAAACAAAATAACGATTTCCTATTGAAGGTAAATTTCTCCAAATGCTTCTAATCCCAGGGAACATAATAATCATTTCCTTGATTTCTAGAATACTACAAAAGCTCTTTAGAAACATCCACAGAAATATAAAAGAAATGGGCTTAACCATCTACGATGGAAAACAAAGTATATGAAAAATATATATTGCACAGAGTATAATATACAATTGGATGGACAACCTATTGAGTTAAATTGTTACTATAGATGTAGATATATGAGTATATATGGATGGGTACACACACACACATACACATGTATATTCCCATATATCCACTCATATAGTGAGCATGTCTATTTATCCATACTAATGTGTGAAACACATATATAAATACATATATACATAAATACACATGCACAGTATATAATATTCATGTGCATAGAATGATATATAATAATATGTATATAACCAGGAAAATATTGTGTGTATATATATAGATAGATAGATAGATGATCTACATACATATAACTAAATATACATATATATATGAAACCATAAGCATAGTGCATATTTATAAATGCAAAATGATTTGGGTTCAAAATTGAAAAGAAAATCTTAGATCAAATGGAGCTACAAAGGACTTTAGAGGTCTTCTAATTCAGTCTTCTAATTTTATATATGAGGAATCTCAAGGCTAAGGGAAGTGAAATGATTTACCAAGTTATCACAGGTAGTCAGTAAGAGAGCTAAATAGACTGGTCTTCTAATTATAAATACCACATTTTTTCTAGTATTTTTGGATGGACCCCATTTGCAAAATTTCTTTATTATCAATATCTTTCTAATTGTCCACTATTACAAGATGGGGAGGAAAGTATATACATATATTTTAAAGTTTAAGCTGCATTATTAATACATTTTTTTCAATCTAGACAATCAAAAAATAATAAATCAAACCAGTTAATTGCTGAAGTATAAAAGCTCAAGGCTAAAAAAATTAATAATAGAGCCAGTTAGAACTGTCTCCAGCATATCTCTGGATGGAAGGAAGGTTTTGTATTATAAAAACCAATCATGACTTGTTTGCAAGAGGTAGAATAAAAGCTATTGTTAATATGTATGATTGGAAAAGAAGGCGAGTTACTCATGTAGCAAGACTGAGAGATGACAAGATAACTCATATTACGTTAATATTTATAAGAAAAGGAAAGCCTCCAATGCATTGTTTTGAATTTTAGACTTGATTATTCACCACATAGATATTCTTCATAAGAACTAGTGATTTTATAGGAATTATTATTACTGAAAATTATTATTCTTAATATTTGTTAAGATCCCATACCAAGAGCAATGATCTTAAGCATGTGATAAGATAAGGAAAAAGCTTCTCTCTGTTTTATTGATGAGGAAACTGGAGCAGAAAAGAATTTAAGCAAATTGCTTCAAGTTCCTGAATTGGAATATAAACTCATGTCCTGATTAAGTGCTAATTGAATTGAATTAAGAATCAGGAATAAGTAGGTTAACCATGGAAGCTAAATAAGAGGTGTTAAAAGTGATGTATAAATTCTGGTTAATAGAGTAGATTGTTAGCAAAATCAGGAAGGCAAGGCAACTAAGCTGTGGTATAGTCAAAAACCCCTGCAGACATCTCTCTTTTTGTGATTCTGTCTGCCATTTTATCAAAGTAAAAATTAGCTCAAGCTGTTGGTCTGCATTATCTAAGTTGTACTTTTATTTTTTTGGCCTCAAAGCTGTCTGTGCTTTATAATGAAAAGAGCAAGAGAGACAAAAAATAGATAATACTGCAACGTGATAGAACAATGTGATTTTGGGCAGCTTTTCCAGTGCTGTGTATTTTGGGGAAGAGCTTAGTACACTAGGATATACTGCAGGCTGCTGGATGATTCATATAAAGCACAACATAAATTCAAAGACTTGAGCCATTTTATTTTCTGTGTTAGAATTGAGAATTTCATGGGGAAAGCAGACAATTGTGTAAAGATCCATGATTATTACAGACATTTAGGATGACCAGTTCTCTCTCCAAATCTCAGGCATAAACAAGATAGAAACAAGAAGTTCTTCTGGATGGGCATGATATCTTATTCCTGAGTGTGTTAGAGATGGCAGTTTGAGTGTGTATAGTCTAAAGAAATTGTGAATTTTGTGATTGAATTAAAGATGGAAGAGAATGAATTGAGAACAAAAGAACTATTTCAAAACCAAGAGCGTGTGAATCAATACATATTAACACAAGGAACAATTTGTATGGATTTAGAATCTCCACAGAAGGCCTTA
This sequence comes from Antechinus flavipes, assembly GCF_016432865.1. Lineage (NCBI taxonomy): Eukaryota > Metazoa > Chordata > Mammalia > Dasyuromorphia > Dasyuridae > Antechinus > Antechinus flavipes. The sequence continues at coordinate 296,891,471 of NC_067401.1, read as the reverse complement.
GATTCACCATTAGAATTATCTTAGATTCTGTCAACATAGAAAAAAACGTTTCAAGCCCTCAAACTGAGTGCACATCAGTTTGTGATGGTGATCTTAATGGAGAGACTAGTTTTGGGAATGATGATTACTAATGAATGATTAAAAAAAAATAGCAATAGGTGTAAGGACTGACATGATTTCATTGGTGTAAGGAGCTTCTGGATGAGAAATCTGCCTTTACTAATGTAAATAAGCACCTTCTCCACAACTTAAATATTTGCCTAGATATTTGCCCTTAGATATTTGCCTAGGACTTTGAGAACCTGAGTGACTTGATCAGAATTACACAATTAGTATATGCTCGAAGCAGAATTTGAACTCAATTCTTCCTGGTTTCATGACCACCTCTCTAATCACTATCCCATGCTTCTTCTCAATCATAGTAACAATAATAAGAGTTCCAAATAATCCTTGACAGATGTGGCTAGATGGCCTATTATTTCTCTCTCTTTTTTTTTTTTTTTTTTTTTTTTTTTTTTTGCTGTGGAGATTTATTAAAATGAAAAACAAGAGTTTAAAGAAACAATTGAAAACCAACAGAATTTCACATTATGGTGTCAAGTATCTGATCTCAGTGCCCTGGCCATGTTCTGTAAAGCACCGGGCTGCTCCAGGCCACGGCTGTCGCAGGGATGATTCCGGAGGCTGTCAGACAGGGAAGAACCGTCAGTCAACAGGATGAGAAGGCATTGTAGGGCTGAAAGGAAGGGACAAGATGGCAGCAGCCACCGTGGCCCCTCGGACCAGAAGCGAGAGTGCGAACGATTAAGGGAACAGCGTCAGCAGAAACGGGCCCGCAATGATGGCCTATTATTTCCAGAAAGAGACTTTTCTGTTCCAGATGCTTTAAGAATCAATCAATAAATAAGTAAATATTGATTAGGCAGCTATATTGTGCAAGGAATTGTGGTAGGTGCTGGAAATAAAGAATAGGATATTCTTAGCTATGTGGCTAGTGGTCTAAGACTTAAGTCTGTCATTTTGAACTGAACTTTGTGATCATGGCCTTGAGCAAACTAACTCTAGTTTATGGTGAGCATTCTGCACATCTCTTTAATTTAATTTCAAAAGATTAGATTGTAGCTGGCCTTTACATATTTTACAGTTACTCTCTCATCCAGAATGTCAAAGGCTCTGGGGTTTGGAAGGTCTTCAGTTTCTCTATTCTAAAACTCTTTTACCTTTCCATGTGAATGAATGGGCAAGAAAAAGGCATAGAGATAAAGCTAAGTTCATGGGCAAGATATATCTACTCTAGACACACTTTTGAGTCATCTAGTTATACATTTTCATGTATCTGAATCTTAATAATATTCCTTATAAGATGTCAATGGTTTCAAAGATTCTAGTGATTTCTATAATATATTTCATCTGTGGAGATAATTATTTATTTCTCCTATATGATTATATGTGGGAGATGCAATGGGCTACAATGGATGGAGCACTAACTCAGGAGCCAGAAGACCCGTGTTCAAATTCTGCTACTGATAATTATTATCTGTGTGAATTTTTACAAATCATTCAGTCTTCCTGGATCTTGACTTCCTCATCTGTAAAATAAAAGGGTTGGGCTAGGTGGTCTCTAAGGCCCCTTTCATCTCTAGAGTCATGACTCTTTTTATTGTTAAGTGTATTTGAAAGCCTCCACTTAAGACTGATAGTGCCTGGATGAATACAGAGAGGACTGGCGAGACTTACATGAACTGATGCTAAGTGAAACGAGCAGAACCAGGAGATCATTATATACCTCAACAACGATCATTATATACCTCTGTTTGAGGATGTATTCTGATGGAAGTGGATCTCTTCGATAAAGAGAGTTTTAATTGATCAAAGATGGACAGAAGCATCTACACCCAAAGAAAGAACACTGGGAAATGAATACAAACTGCTTGCATTTTTGTTTTTCTTCCCGGGTTATTTATACCTTCTGAATCCAATTCTCCCTGTGCAACAAGAGAACTGTTTGGTTCTGCACACATATATTGTATCTAGGATATACTGTAACCTATTCAATATGTAAAGGACTGCTTGCCATCTAGGGGAGGAGGTGGAGGGAGGGAGGGGAAAAATCGGAACATAAGTGAGTGCAAGGAATAATGCTGTAAAAAACTACCCTGGCATGGATTCTATCAATAAAAAGTTATTAAAAAAAAAAGACTGATAGTGCCTGCCTTCACCAATACTGTCTAATCCCTGCTGTCCATTGACAATATTGCTTGTATTCTTCAGGACTGGACACATGACTCCATTCTTCTTCTTTACTATTATATCTTCAGAAATTCTGATCTGTGCCAATTCTAAGGGAGACATCTATCCACTAGGCACTGAATGGAGATGCTCAACCACAGAAAAGGCTTTGATACTACTTTGATACTACTGAGCCAGGACTGGCCTGATTAGAACCAGTGACTTAGAGGTGAAAAGCTCTGGATCTTGTTACCAGACCATTGAGTGATTCAGTGCCTGTCTCACACTGTGAATTTGACTGTGTGTAACTAAAAGCTTGGGTCTAATTTGATTTATTAGTGAAATTAAATTCTACACTTCCACAATGATGTCAGTGCTTCCTGGGTCTTAAAGAAGGGGGCAGAGCAGCAACTGCAAGCTTAACTGGTTAATCCAAAAGTCGTCCAGGACCAGTTGCTCTCTAGCTTTCAGAATCGTACAGTACAACCCCAGAGATTTCCACATTCTTCTGCAGTGCAAAGGGGGGACATTTCATCTCCTCAAGGTTTTCATTGATTTTAAAGTTTAATTTAAAGTTTTTTAAAAGTTTAATTAAATCAAAATACTAAATGATTCCAAACTGGACATGAGGAAAGTTAATGAATGGAAACAAAATTATTATTAGAAATAAAAACTTACTTTCCACTTTCTCACATTATAACCTAAGATGACTTAACCAATGGTTAAGTCAATGTTTGAATCAATGTTCTTATAATTTTTGTTATTATTCTGAATGTTGTGAATGATTCAGGTAATTTGTAAAATGTTCTTAGTTTTAGAGAAACCAGAATGTAGTTAGCTTAGTCCAGGGATTGTTGACTATTCTGTGTGTGTCACAGACCTACTTAGCAATCCATTTAAGATTGTAGAACTGTTCCCACCATAATGTTTTTAAATGCACATAACAAAATACATAGAATTATAATAGAAACCACTTATATTAAAATACTGTTATCAAAATATACATTAAAAATCCCAATAAGTTCATGTACCCTTTGATAAGAACATTTGACTTAGGGACCTTCACTCTGTAGAGGTCTTGTTATTATAATATATTAAATATCAGAAGTAGGTCTTCCTAAGCTTTAATAGGCTATAGATAAAAGACTGATAAAGGAATCAGCTACCCCAACCAGAAGTGTATGTACATGAGGGCCAGATATAGTACCTGGGGATGGGCCCCAAATAAAACATTTTAATGGGTGGCTCAGTCAAACCCGCTAGCAAGTGGAACTAATGGGGACAGACAGGGTTATGAAATCTGAGCTTCTGAGGTCTCCATTGAGCCCTACAATCCTCTAAGTCCCCTCAAGATTGCAGTTCCAGGAAATTTAAGGTTGTAGACACAGGAGTCAGAAATGCTCTTTTATAAACATATATTCATATAAACTTAGATTTTTTTTCCAAAAGACTAATTCTCTTGATCATGGGGTATTTTTGGTAGAAGTTGTTATTTTCCCTTGTCTTATTTTAAAATATGACAATTAAGATTATCCTATTAAAATAGTCCTCAGTTACTGGAGTAAATTGGTTTTCATATATTATAAGCAACATTGAAAAATTTTAAAATAAATGTTAGTGCATGATGGATAAAAATTTCAATGGCCATGTGGAAAGTGATAATATCCTTTCAAGTCTTTAAAAACTTTTCTGAGGATGGTGAAAGGGAAAGAGTTGTGATTGTGGGTTCAGAATAAAGGATAAGCAAATCCAATAAGCTTTTTGAGTTACACAACTCTTGTCTCTATTCATACAGCTAAATTTCAGTTGGGAAACCCTTGGATGCCAGCAAAAGAAAGCACACTAAAATGGAATTATGTACTAAAGAGAGATTTCTAAGTCTCAGGAAGATCTTTAGTTCATCACTGGTCAAACTTAGAACCCATCATATGACCTATATGACTCAGCCATTGGAAACCTATTCTTTAATCCCTGTGATGTTACTAGTTGCAACCTATAGCTTTTTGTGGCATAAAAAGAATCAGTGATTTAAATCAGGACAAGAATCCATAATTATCCCCTTAGAAATACAAAGATCCCCCTTTTTCAATTTCACACTCAAAAATTAATGGAAAGAAAATGAATGCAGAATGACAAAGCAGAAGCAGAATTTAGATTAAATTAATCTGTTGTACACTTCTATAAAGAAGTTTGCATCTTGTCTGAAAGATACATCTGTTAAACTATTTCCACATTCTATTTCATAGCCTGTGCTGTAACAGAAAATTAATCTTTTTTTTCTATAGGAGAGTGATTGTATGTGGCAAAATGGAACTGTTTGTTCTCTCTATTCTCTCTTCATATCTTTTTGTACTCTCCTCCCATAGCTGCATTGTAAAGGCAGCAATGAATTAATGTGAGTCTCCATAAGTTGGCTAGACAGAGTACAGATACTATTTCAACAGAAATTCAATTTTTCAGAAAAAAAGATTAGGGAAAATTATCTAGGAACTGAAGACATTGGGAGAATATAGAAATTCCCATTGAAGTAGAATCTCACAAAATGGTTACTTCACAAATTGAATTTCATATTGGAAAAAGAGATTCTTATACAACCTCAGATGTAAGTCATTTAAGACTTAAGTCACTTAAGGGAGAGCAAAAGCTAGGAAAGGTTGTTTCAATATTGGACTTACCTAGAATGGGCAGTATGCATCTTTTTCTTTATTTCCATATTTACTGGCAAAAAAAAATCTCTCCTTTCTTCACCTCTATTTTCTTCTAAAAAGAAAGTGACATTGGAACTGTATGACAGGGGGACTAAGTTTTTGCTGTCAGAGGATTGTGTCCTCCTCTAAAATATTAAATGCTTTTTTGAGGCTTGTCCAAGCGATCAGTTATATTTTATGGTTGGCCATTAGTTATCAGTATGCATGATAGAGATGAAAAGAGTAAATGCAAAACCTAACAAATATTTATACTCAATCTCAGAAAGATTCCACAGGAGGTGGTAATAGTATATTACACACACACACACACACACACACACACATATATATTTTATATTTATATTTATATATTATATATATATTCTAAAGTAAAGAAATTGTAAATGAAATTAAGTGAAAATGAGTTGCCCCAACTCAGCTGGGATAAAGGGCTTTTTACCTTTTGGCAGAGGAGGTCTTTTGTGGACTATATAGGATACAGTTGTGAGGTTGAAGAACAGAACTGAGATTAACCCTGAAGCATATTAGTTTGTATGTTCCCACTTCCCCAAAGCAGCAGAGGCCCCAGTGAAGTAGCAGATGACAGCTGTAGAGCTTTAGCAGAATACAGCTGCTGAGGTAGAAGGCAGTAGTAATGGCAAAGGGGATTTGGGATTGTGCCAAAGACCTCCTGCTCACTCTAGTGTGCTTCTGCTACTAATTCTTAGGTACTACCAGACTGCTATGCTACTGCTACAACAATAACTGGCTCTTTCAGAGCTAGACCACCAAGACCAAAATGCTCCAAAGATTAACCCATGTGAAGTAAGCTTTATTCTTAGCCTTACAGATCTATTCTGGAAAACATTTAAAAAGCCTTTTCAGTGACTTATAAAATTTTTTGGTGTTATTCAGTCATTTCAGTCATAATAGAGACTTTGTGACCCTATTCAGAGTTTTCTTGGCCATATTCTTTTTTTTTTTTTCTTTGCCATATTCTTCTCCAGGTCATTTTATACAGCTAGTATCTGAAACTGGATTTAAATTCGGGTCTTCCTGACTCTAGGTCCAGTATTCTCTCTGCCACTAAGATTCTTTGAGTACATCCTCCCTAAGTTACATACATACATACACACATACATATTTATATATATTCTAAAATAGAGAAATTGTGAACAAAATTAAGTGGACATAAGTTTATTCACATATTTCCTATATGAGCGTATAGTCTTATTGTCATTGCCTCCTACTGAATTTTCCTAAGGCTGGGGATAAATAAACACTCCTCCTTTCATTTGTTTTTATTATTATTTATTTGTAAATAGTCACAATTCAGTTCCTATCATGTGCCTTACTTTTCCTACTATTTCCCCAATTGATAAGCACATGGCTCTGCAAATTTATCAGACTTCAATAAAATAGTTTTACTCCTACACTTGTTAAATTCTATCTCCTTGCCACTCTGCAACCCTCATTAATTTTTGAGATTCTCATCCTCAATGAACAACAGTTCACTGAGAGTTAGATAGTAATTAGTGACAAAAAATATAATTAGAATTTAGAGCTCACTATTCCTTTAGAAATTCTTTATGTGACTTGGAGAAATACTAAAACTTAAAGGAAAAGAATGTTGTTAGGTTTGCTGAGAAATGGTGATTTAACAGAGGGAAGGGAAGAATTGTTTAAAGTGATTGAAAAATGATGTTTTCATATTGAATTGCATTTCCTTTCAAATGTTAAACTCTTAATAAATATCATTAGTAAAACAATAAAGATTTAGGAGCTACTGCTGCTGTATAGTATACTACTTTTATTGCCTTTATAGGCATCAGGGGCACTGATTATTGATCAGTTACTTCATTCAGCATAAATTCCTTGAGAATCTAATATGAGCAAAGTGATAACGAATATTGCAAACTCACTGGTGGTTGTATGAGATTGTATGAGACAATAAGAGGCATGAGAAGAGGGGGATAAGAGAGGCATTTGGGTAAAAGAACAAGAATTCTCCCCAACTCAAATCAGAGCAGTAGTAGAGAACCAGCAGTTCCTTGAATTTAACTTTTAATTTGTCTTAATAAATATGAAGTATTTTCCATTCAGAAAAAAACTTTGGCAGTAGAAGTTGCTATTTAAGAGCAAGCAGAAGTGAGAGTGAAGAAAATATTTTTTAATTGATTTCCTAAAGTATGAGTATAAGGTAAAGATAGAAATTGAAAAGATTGAGAAATATGTAAAGTGAAAAAAATAATTTTCTTGTAACCAATTTCCCACAATGTTGATGGAAGATAGATTTAGGAATTGAAAAGTAGAGTCAGCTAATGTTTAACATATGTGAAGTGAGAAAATAAATCATGAGTATTATAGAAAGAAGACTGAATTTGCAGTTAGAAAATGAATCTGAATTTTGGCTCTATCACTTAACTATCTCTGCAAGACTTTGGACAGATCACTTCAACTCCCTTTGCCTCAGTTTTTTCATCTGTAAAATAAGATGATTAGATTAGTTTAACTCATTGGTCCTTTCCAGGTCTTAAAAAAATGTTCATTTTTAAATGATCTCCTTTAATTTTAAATTGCCTTCATTTCTGGTATATGACTCACCCATATCGAACAAACTATTCTTTGCTATAAAATATAAAGAAGTGAGAGAACAATAATAAAAGGTACATTAGAAAAACTAACCAACATATCAATTAAATGTAATGGTATATACAGTGTTTGACATCTGTATTTCCCCTGCCTGTCAAAAAGAAAAGAAAGCAAAGTTCATTTTTTTCTCCTGTAATATTATTACTCAATACAATGACAGCATTTAGTTTCAATTTTGTTGTTCTTTATGATAAATTCTGTGTAGATTCTTTCCCTGGTTCTGCTTGTTTTAATCTGTATCAGTTCATAAAAGGACTCCTATGCTTCTCTAACTATCCTATCCATTTGGAAGTGTCAGTTGTCTTTGTGTAGCAAAAAGTTTGATTGAGGGAGATTTTTTTCTCCTCCCAACAGAAGAGGGTTAGAGCTGATTCCTCCCAAAGAGCTTGGATTTGGGCACCATCTTCACTGTTTATTATTTCTTTTTCCTCATTCTCTCTTCCAGGAGACAGATTTTTTTTTGACTTGAAATCCCTGTTCTTTTTGTCTTTGATCTCCATATACCTATCAGGAAGAGGTCAAAGGGTATGAATATTTCAGTCACTTTCTTAACATTATTCCAAAACTGCTTTCTAAAATAGTTGGTCCTAGAAGAAAGATGAATATAATAATGTATGTAGAATAAAATAAGCTATGTAAAACTGAGAACACTATAGAAATATTGGCAATTATTTTTATCTCGTTCAAACTCCTCATTTTACAAGAGGAAACTGAAACCCACAGATATGAAATGATTTGCCTATGATCACATAACCACTAGTGAATAGTAAAACCGAGACTTGAATTCAGATCTTATTCCATACAAATACAGAGTTCTTTTAATTAATTAATTAATTCATCTTAAATTCTTAAGGTTTATTTCTTTTTTTCCTCTCTAAGTGGTTCTGGAGACAAACTTTTCTTGTGACCATAGGGAGAAATTTTCTGAAAGAGAATTGAAGTCAAAAGTGGGATGGTAAAAGATGTTAAAGTATTGTCACTGACCTATGGGAATATTTAATATCTCAACTACTCCTAAAATTTAGTCAAGGATATAACCCATATCCAACCATAGCAGACAATTTAATTTAATCTCAGATTTTGAAATATTTATCTTTACAATAAGTTTTATATTTTATTTTAGTATGAGCAATTTATTTCTCCCTTCTTCTCTTGGGACACATTTTTCTTACAGCAATATGAAGACATTTTTTGAAGGAGAATTGAAGCTAGAAGTGGGTGGTACATTAATATACCCATATAAAGACCAATGTGACTGAATATGGAAAAAGGAAAATCACTATACTGAAAAATGCCAGAAGGATTTAGTCAATTTGATTCTGTTTGACTCCCGGTAATGAGAGACATTCCAAACCCACTACTTTCCATGGATCAAATTTATTGTTTTCTTGGCCACCCAGATTGGTAGATGGAACTTCTCTACAATAGAAGGGGAAAGTCTCCAAAAGGGCCTGAGCGCCTGGAGGAGTGTTTGTGTCCCAACTATAGTTTGACTTATATAGACATTGGGGCAGAAGGGTTAAAGAAGAGGAAAGACACCTGCTCGACTATTCTTTGCATACATATCACATTGGAAGGGATGTAGGCAACTTGTGTAACTTAGAGTTTAAAAATCCTGAGATAGAAATTTGATTGAGAAATTCATTATCAGTATTGGTCTTGCTGGGTCCACCCTTGTTATCTTATAAATTAGGAGAGAGAACTGAAAAACAGTTTGGATAAATTTGAGAACTGATAACTTAGAGTGCCTCTGGACATTTATTCAAAACAATTCCTCTAATATTAATGACATTTCACAAAGAATTATTACTTCTGAATCAAACCTTTGTCTTTATTTTGAGTTCTGGTATCTTGAATTCTCTCTTCTTCAAATACATCATACTGTTACTCAGCTATTACTCAGCTATACTTGAATCCCCTGCCAACTTTTTCCTTTCAAAGTCCATACCCTATTAATTCTTCATTCTTTCTGCCTTCTTTGTCACTCTTCTTAAATAAATCCCATCCTACTCCTGAGCTTATAAACACTGCTGGAAAATACAATATGGTGACTGGATCCCATATAGATTCGGCTACCTAACCTCAAGTGGGCTCTCATCAAAGAATAGTAATATTTTAATTCATTTTGGATTGACTTCTTATAAGTTATTATAATATGAATATTATAATAAATATAAACTTCTTATAATATTCCCTATACTGCAAATGCCATTAATCATTAACCCTCTTTCTCATCTTCAATCCTTATTTCTTTGTTCTGTTATCTATAAACAAGTTCAGGTCTCCCTTATCATTAAAAGCCAAAACAAAAATAAAAACCTTCTTTGACTCTACCATCTCCAGGAGATATTATTTGATAGCTCTCCTCACTTTTACATGAATTTCTGTAGTAGCTTCTGCTTGGCTCCTTCACTTTCTTTATACCATTCATTCATTTTTAAACACCTTGGAATCTGACTTCTGACTTAAATTTCTGTTGAAATTGCTTTCTCCAGGTCAAAAGATTCTAAAATTTTTTATAACATTTCTTTTTTTCCCTCAATAGTATTTTATTTTTCTAATTACATGTAATGGCAGTTTTCTTTCTTTTTTTTTTAAATTAAAGCTTATTATTTTCAAAATATATGTATGGATAATTTTCAACATTCACTCTTACAAAACCTTGTGTTCTAATTTCTTCCCTTCCTTCCCTCTATCTCTCCCCAAAATGGCAAGTGATCCAGTATATGTTAACATGTGCAATTCTTCTATACATATTTCTACAAATATCATGCTGTGCAAGAAAAAAACCACATCAAAAAGAAAAAAATGAGGAAAAACAAAATGCAAACAAACAGCAACAAAAAGAGTGGAAATACTACATTGTGTTCGGTTTCCACTGTTCACTCTCTGGATGCAGATGGCTTTCTTCATCACAAGACTATTGGAACTGGCCTGAATTATCTCATTGTTGGTGAGAGCCATGTCCATCAGAATTGATCATCATATAATCTTGCTGTTGCCGTGCACAATGATCTCCTGGTTCTGCTCATCTCACTTAGCATCACTCATGTAAGTTTCTTCAAGCCTCTCTGAAATCATCCTGCTAATCATTTCTTATAGAACAATAATATTCCATAACATTCATTTAAATGGTGGTTTTCAACATTCATTTTTGTAAGATTTTGAATTCTAAATGTTTTTCTCCCTCCCATCCTTTCCCCCCACTCTACAAGACAGCAAGCAACCTGATGTAACTTATACAGGTGCAATCATTTAAAACATATTCCCATATATGTCATGTTCTGAAAGAAAAATCAGAACAAAAGGGAAAAAAAACCATGAGAAAGAAAAAACATATAAAAAGGTGAAAATAGCATGCTTCAATCCTCATTCAATATTCATGGTTCTCCCTCTGGATGCAGATGGCATTTTCCATCCCAAATTTATTGGAATTATTTTGGGTCACCACATTGCTAAGAATATCTATGTCTATCACATTTGATCATCACACAATCTTGCTGTTACTGTGTACAATATTTTACTGGTTCTGCTCACTTCACTAGCATCAGTTCATGTAACTCTTTCCAGGATTTTCTGAAATCAGCTTATTCATAATTTCTTAAAGAACAATAATATTCTATTACATTCATAGACCATAACTTATTCAGCGATTCCACACATGGGCATCCAATTTCCAATTCCTTGCCACAACAAAAAGAGCTCATAGCACTTATTTTTACATCACCAAAATTTCTCCTAACATCCTCCTTCCTCCCTCCTCCCAAAGAGCTACTTCATATACCAAAGATATTTTTAAACAGAAAAAAACCATCAAAATTGATGAATTCTGAAACACATACACACATGCATAATATATACATATACACATACATGTATATATACATATACATATATATGTATGTATGTATTCACATATATTCCATACCCATGGATTTCCTATATCTGAAAAATTAAGTATCTTCTCATATCTTTTTTGGGGGGGGCAATGCTTGTACCTTACATTTTATAAACATTCACTTTCAATTGTCTTATGGTTGTGGTTATTTCCATTAGTTGTGATTATTTATATTGTTTTATAGATATCAATAATAGATATGTATTTTTCATGTGCAATCAGTATTTTTATTTTACTATGTAATGGAAATGTTTCTTTTATTTATACATTAAAAAAGGAGATACCATGATGAAATTCCAGGAATATTTTAGTGATATTCTAGAGTTTCTAGATCAAGAAGAAAATCCTGAAAGCAAGCAGAAAGAAACAATTCAAATACCATGGAGCTACAGTGAAGGTCACATGAGATTTAGCAGGTGCCCTCAAAAAGGAGTTGGGGGTTTGGAATATGATTTTCTGGAAGATAAAACAGCTAAGATTCAAACTAAGAATAACTTAAACAATAAACTGAATATAATTCTATGGGAGGGGGGAGTGGGAATAAATATTTAATGAAATAGAGGATGATCAAGCATTCCTGATGAAAAGACCAGAGCTAAATAGAAAATGTGACATTCAACCACAAGACTCAAGAGAAGTATAAGAAAGCAAACATGAAAAAGAAATCATTAGACACTTGCTAGGGCTAAATTGTTTATATTCCTATATAGGAAGATAATATGTGTAACTTAAAATAAGAATTTTATCATCATTAGAAAAGTCAGAAAGAGTCTATTTAGACAAAGGACATGAGATTAAGTCTATTATGTTGGGATGATCTAAAAAAAGAATGAAAAAGTTAGAAAGAAATGCATTGTAAGAAGGGGGAAGAGATAAAAAGAATAGAAAAAATATCTTACATAAAAGGAGTGTGTAAGGAAGAATTACCTAATCAATAGGAAAGTAGGAAAGGAAGAGGCTAAGAGAAAGATGTGGTAATAGGAAGGAAGGTGGATTGAGTAAGGTAGTGATCAAAAGTTAAACAGAATTTTGAGGAGGGTACACATGTACGAACAGGGAGGGGAGAGAGAGAGAGAGACAGACAGACAGACAGACAGAGACAGAGAGGGAGGAAGGGAAACAGAGAGACAGAGAAGGAGAGAGAGAAGGAGGAAGAGAGGGAGAGAGAAAAGGAAGGAGGGAGGAAGAGAAGGAGGAAGAGAGGGAGAGAGGGGGGGGAGAGGGAAGGAGGAGAGGAGAGGGAGGGAAGGTGGAAGGGGAAGAGAAAGATACTTTTGTAACAGCGGGCAATCAAATAGTCTTTACCACATGTTGTGCCTATAAGTCCCCTCCTCACTTCTGAAAGGGGGAAGATACATTTCATTTGCTATTTTATAGTATCACAATTATCACAATTACTAGAGTCTGCCTTCCAATTAGTATTCTTTTCGTTTGCATCATTAACAAAATTGTATATATTGTTCTTCTGTACTCCTTACTTTATTCTGTATCATTTTTATAGGTCTTCCCATGTTTTTCTGAATTCCTCATATTCATAATTACTTTAGGCACAATATGGAAGAGAATTTAAACACAACCTAGCCCAGCTATCCTCTTATTTTAGCATCCAAGCCATCTAAAGTTACTAGACCAAGGTCCATGGATAGTAAATGGCAAAGTCAGGTTTTGAATCCAAGTATGACACAGATATTTGCATATTATCTCCCCTTTAGAATCTGATCTTTTTACAGAGAGATATGATAGTTTTGCCTTTCTTTGATTCCTCATAAGTTTCATAGTGTCTTCAGATAGTAAACACTTGTCCACTGACAAATGTTTGTTGATAAACCCAGTATTCTTTCTACTGTAGTAAGCTGTCTTTCAGTTACATCCTTGTAGTGTTTGACTTTTCAAGTCCAATTAAATATATCTATATCTATTTATATCTATCTATTGTCTAATCTATCTGTCTGTCTACATATAGATAAATATCTATCTATATATCTATCTATATCTATATCTTTATATTTCATTCTTTGTGGTGAGATCTTTGTAGTGAGATCTCTTTAACCCTCAGGTATGATGTGCCTTAAACACATTCCCATGAGTGCCATAAACACAAAACTGTACTTAATTAGCATACAGATACTGAAGAAGATGCCATAATCATAGGAGTGACTCCCTCATGATATTGAAGTCTGTCCTTAGCACTCTGCCAGCCCTTGGAGAGGTAGTGGGGTCACCAACCACAGATGGTGCTTAGATCTATGTTGCCCTGGCAGGAAATATCTTCAGTTTGGCATGTTGTATTATGTAAGAGGTGTGAGGAATACCATAGTACTTTAGATACAGGAATTCACAGCCTGAGTCTTAATAAAAAAAATTCCCCTTCTATCAAGTTTGGCATTGAAAATGACTAGTAAAGCCAAACTTAACAGCATCTCTTTCAGCAGCATTTAAGATATTGAGCATTGCTGCTTAATATTATCCCATTGTTTATATTCCAACTATTGTTTTACATGTGCTTACACCTAAGCTTATTTGAATTCACTGCAAAAGCAAGACTCTTATGAAATACCTCAGTGTTATGTGCTATTCAATTATGCATTTTATGGTTCCACAGATAAGACATATCGCTGAACCTTAGTTTGTATTTTAAACCCAAAATTTAGATAACACTCCCTCAAAATTCCATTCTAGAAATTTATCATGATATGGAAGCAATGTTGAATTCTCTAAGACTATAGCAAGAAATTTGTACAATTCCTCTGTTTTCATCCAGCCCATTATTCTAAGGCTCAACTCATCTCTGATCCTACTTCATTGTCCTCTGACTGATCCTTTCCAGAATACATATGCTGATGGGCTTTCTGTGAGTTGACTATCCATCCAACTGCTTGTCAAAATCTTGGCAATATCATTCTACTTCCACTTGTTTTTTCCTATATGAATTAGCAAAGTTAATATGTTTTGAATGACTGTAGTTTTCATTGAGCTTTCCAGAGTTCAGTTCAAATACAATAACATCCTTTAGAGATAGAACTGGAAAACCTTGCTGTTGATAAGGCAATACTTTTTCTAGTTAGGCTTTACATAGGGTATCCTCCGTAGCAATAATGAATACTTTTGATGACTAGCTGTTTTCCTGTCCTCTGGCTTGCATAATGTTGAAGAGGATTATTTTTTTTAATCATTTCTGTGGTTTTCAAGGAGTCTGATAGGATCTTAAAAATCAATCTTAAAAGCGGTTGAAGGAAGCCTCTAAAATTTGTCTCATTTATTTATTTGTATTTTTGGTAATCAGAAAACAATTACCACAATTTACGTCTATCACATATTACTAATATTGTTCATTCAGCTGCATTATTAAGAAGATAGATGCTTCTCTAGAAAAATTCTTTGCAAAATCCTGCTTGTTCTATACTTATGTTTTTATCATGGAAATCTTTAATTCTTCAAATCTTCCACAGACAATTCCAGTCATTTTATAGAACATATGGGTTCATTTCCCACTAGCTACACTGCTTGATTTCCAAACCATCATTATATACCCCATGCTCCTCCCCCAACATAAATTCATCTCCAAGAAACTCATTACCTTTGAAGATTGCTTCAGTTTTGGAACTTATATATCATCAGTACTCAGAATTGCCTGTGTCCCTCTGATTGGAAGCTTGGAAGATGGATCAAAAAATTTCACCCAACTTTTCCTTATCAAGTAGGCTTAAAAGTCTTCTTATTTTCTTAAATTCTTAATTTCCCACCAACTATACTGCTTGGTTTCCATTCTATTATCATTACCTGATGCCAGATTCTTCTTTCTCTCTTTACTTTTTACTATCTTCCTTCTGTGTGTTTTCTTCCCCCATTAGATTATAAACTCCTTGGAGGCAGGGAATTTTTATTTTTTAATCTCTACTACCAGGACTTAACATAGTGCCTGGCACATAGTAGATGCTTAATAAATATATTGTATTGTGTCATAGTTCATTATTTCTTTTCACTTGTCTTTAATAACATTGTCCACACTATTTTCTGGTCTTCTGGAATCATTCCTACTTTGAGTTAGCTTGAAAAGTCAATATTTAGATGGTTTTTAATGTGTTGACTTTAGCATGGATTTTTTCTATACATTCTCCAGACATCTTTCCAAGTATTAATAAGCTTCATGTGGCATGTTGTATATTGAAGTGTTGGAATCCAATTCTGATTTTCCTGTCATCAATGATGAGAAGAGATTGCTATTGAAATACTGGTAAATCTATTCTCTCTCTCTCTCTCTTTCTCTCTCTCTCTCTCTCTCTCTCTCTCTCTCTCTCTCTCTCTCTCTCTCTCACACACACACACACACACACACACACACACAAAGAGAGAGAGAGAGAGAGAGAGAGAGAGAGAGAGAGAGAGAGAGAGAGAGAGAGAGAATTCATTGCCCTCTTCTCTGTTTTATCTATGAATATTTTGCCTTCTTATCTGTCTTCTCTTATACTAGATTGGTCCTTAAGAAAATAGCAAGCTTAGTCTGTTTCTTTGGCCATACTCAAAACAAGATTCTGCAGTTCATGGTTTTATATGCTTCTGTTTCACTAAAGCTACTTTTGGGTGCCAGTGTTTACATTGAGGAGATCATGGATTGGTTGAAATATTAAGCTATATCTTTTTCATTTTCATTTTTCCTACCTCTCCTATTTGATTATAGTCTTTAGAAGATGCAATATTTGTATGTTTGGTTTTTCTCACTTTCTCCTCTCTTCCCTCACAACTGCATGCAACTGGTAATCAATGAATATTATTGCTTACATATTATGCTATGTTCAGTGCTCTTATGTTTTTGTTTTCATGTTGATAACATCTGCTTAAAAGGCAAAATAGAATTCATTGTTTTCAATCTAAATCTCTCATATTGGGAGCATAAGTTCTAAGTGGGGAATCCCAGGGAGCAGAAATGACAAGTATGAGATCAGAGTTCACATTATTTTATGTGGTGTTGAGCAGTGTCTACAACCGTAACAAAATAATGATTTTAACTAACCTAACTTGATTTTAATGAATCCAATTGGTGTCACAAAGGAATGATAGCTTATCAAATATAAGACAATTTGTTATTATAATAAAGAATATAGGTAAATGCAACACAATTCAAGAACTTCCTTTCTACAAAATATAATATTATTGAATTCATGTTCAATGATGTTAGTACTCATGGAAAAGACTTTTGAGGGAAGGGGAGATGCTTCTGTTTCTATCTTGAATTCACTGTCAATCACAATTAGAAGTGTTACTGTGGTCCTGAAATGCTACAAATTGCTTGCAGCTGTTCTTCTTGTTCTCACCCTCTTTTAAAAAACAGACCCTGGGAGAAATGAACCCTTCCTTGTGGCATTCTGGAAGGGTTAAATTGCTTCTGTTGAGACACCTGCTGGGATCTTCTGTGCTGTTGCCAAGGAGTCACAGATTTCAAAATAAAAAAGGCAATCTAATTGGTGGCATGGTGAAGGCAGAAGTTCTTTAAGGAACAAGGTAAATCCAGTGTTAACTACAATTGATATGGGATATAAGAGGCCAAATTACTCCAGTAGTTCTCCAAAGAAAGATTAGTAGAGAGACAAAGAATTAAAGATAGCTATACCCCTATGACCAATAATAATAATATTAATACTAATAATTGCTAACATTGATATTGTGCTTTAAGGCCTTCTAAACACTTTGCATATATTATCTAATTTGATCTTGACCTATCCTATGAAAAGGTGCCTGACATTACTTTCATTTAAAGCATAAGTAAACTGACATGGAGAGAGATTAAGTGATTAGTACACAGCTAGTAAATATGGAATTCAAACTCAGATCTTTATGGCTCCAAATCTAGCACTTTGTCTAGCAGACCAAGCAGTAGTTGTCCCATAAACTAAAAATAAAAACAGACGGACCTTCCTGAAGCAACCCAAAGCTTTGATGCACATTTTTAAATTAAAGTTAATCACAGTGGGAAAGATATTGAAAAACAAATTCCAAAACACAATTCCTAGAGTAGCTATACCTAGAATCATAACTAGGAAGGATCAATCTGAGCTTTTCACCAGAGTGCCAAAAAAAGCATTTGTACATCTTCAGCAACTAAATTTAGTAGCTAGTTAGAAAGAATAACTAGTTAAAATAGTAAGAAATTATCAGATGGAATGCTTCCTAGTCTAGCCCAGCTCACTGCACCAGGAGATTCCTCAATAGTGATGTCAAGGAATATCATAATTTCTTAACACCAGGGTTGGTGATCATTCCCATTTGCAGTTTATTTCTGCTGAAAAACTTGAGGTAAGAGCATGTTTTGTGCTACTTGCCCCAGGCACCAAAGTCACTATGTGACAGGCTTTATCCTAGACATAACAGAATGTTGCAAAGAAGAAATTATTAATTTTCAATTAATTTTCAATAAACAAATAAATAAATGAAAACTTGTTTATTTGTTTTATTACCTATGATGTTTCTTATATTTTCTGGACTATCTATGCTCTCTTGATTGTTTCTGTGAATGCCTTCATAATTTTTAGAGGGAATTCTGTAAGGGAAGATATATAGTCTTATCTAAACTTTATGTGTTCTCTAATTCTTAGAACAGTACTCAGAATTAAGTACATGTTTCATAAAAGTATATTGAATGACCTACTAAGGTATTGTAAAAATTTTCTGAAGGAATCAGAAGTCCACTTAACAGTTGGCTAACCTTTCAGCAAATCATTCTCTTTATTTTGTATTGGTTCAGACAAGTCTTTCCAATTTTTTTCAAAAACTGTATATTTCATCATTTTATTTTATTTTTTTAGATTGCATAGTTGAAATAGTAAAATACTGATTCAACTGAGAAAAATGGGTCTAATTAAATCTAATCCTTAGGTGCTGGTGCTCATTGAAGTTAAAGATGTTAAAGGATGTTGTAAATTCATAGTAAAAGACATTTGGAGAGAGGTGCCTTCTCTTTTTCCTGAGCTAAAAGGAAGTATGTAAGTATGTTATAATAGAATACTGTATTTGGAGTCAAGTCAATCAATCTTCATTTTAATCCTGCTTCAAATTTACAAGCTGTGAGATGATAGGTAAGTTACAAATCTCTGAACTTCAGGGTTGTTGTGAGGCATAGATGAAATAATATATGTAAAACATTCTACAACTCTCTATTACTATAAATACAACTATCTATTACTATTTTGCCTCTAAAATGTATGATTCTAACAGTATGATTACAGGAAAGACATTTAACTTCCTTAGCATAAGACTATTGTAAGGTCCAAATAAGATAATATATGTAAAGCTCATTGTAAATGCCTCCTTTTATTATATTTTTATATAACTCATCTATTGACATGTCTACATAGGGTCTTTTTCCCCCTTTAAATGTAGGTCACTTGAGCATAGCAAAAAACTGAACTGGCGAATGTAATGTGATAATAACTTTATAATATAATTCTATATCCTCTAAAGAAGGGAATTTGGAATAATTTCAGTTGTTCTGCATTGCAGAAAACTTACATGTATTAGGAATGATTTTTGTATAGTGGCTGCTGGTGGTTCTCTTGAGGAGGAAGAGGAAGAAGTGGAGAAGAAGGAATATAACCTGACATCGCATGAAGCTTCCATTTGAAAGACACTAAGTAAAGCAATTTTGCATCTTATAAGATGAAGGGCAGAGAAATATAGCTCAGTACATGGAACTGTCAAAAGGTTCTTTCATTCTGATAATGTCTAGGATATGATAACACTTTAACAGAGGAGTATATATCTGACAACCTAATCCAATTTAATTCAAGAAGGATTGTAAAAAATTGCTTGATATGTGGAAACTGCTGAGCTATGTGCTGGTGAAACAAAATAATTTTTAAAAAGTCTCTTTAGACAAGGAGCTTATGCTGTACTAGGACAATTCAACATGAAAACAAAGAACCCTATATATGATTATTTGATGATGAAGAGAACATTAATAATGTCGCATAGCTAGGGTTTGATGGCAAATAAGCCTTGATAGAATCCAAGGATTCCAAAAGGTAGGAGTGAGAGGAGAGTATATTCTAGGCATGGGAAAAAGCTTGTGAAAAAACATGTTGTTAAGGAGCTGAAGTCCTGAATTTAGAGAACAGCAAGTAGGACAGTCTATCTGGAATGTAGAATGAGAGGAGGAAAATCATATGCAATAATCTTGGAAAATAGGTTGAAGTCAGACTATGAAACTGGATCACTTTAATTCCAAGCTAAGGAGACAAAAGGAAGCTGCTGAAGATGTAGAGATAGGAGCTGATATGGTCAAGTTCATGCTTTAGGATGTTTAGTTTCCAAAATTTTATTAATGCCTTTTACTTTTATATATTATTGATTTTCAAGTATTCTCCCCTCCAGCAAATCTTCATAACCAAAGTGAGGAAAAAAGCTCAGCAAAACTAACAAAATACTGACTGTTTTGAAAGCATATATAATAGTCCTAAACTATTGTCTCACATATTTTTGATGACAGAGAGAGCTGAAATTTACTTATTTCTTTTCTGAGGCCAAATATGGTCCTTATAATTTTATGATATTCAGTTTTACTTTATGGTTCTGTCCAATTCTCCTGGGGCAGTCTTTGTATATGTTGCTTTTCTGGTTCCACTTTGTTACATTAATTCAGGAAAGAAGTGATAAAGCTTTGAGTCATGGAATTACTTGACCATATGAGTAGAAAGAAGGGGAAAGTTTCAAGATGTATTGTAGAGATCCTAAACAAGAATTGGCAACAGTTTAAACATAAGAATTAGGGAAAAGAGAAGGTAACAGATAATGTCAAGGTTGTGATCATGGATACATAGGAAGGAAATCATAAAGTACCTTCTATATACCAGGCAATGTGATAAGCACTATGTTAATGTCAACAACCTCGTGTGGCATTTTAAAAGTTTGAGAGACATAATTTCTTGATAAGTAGTCATTTTATTAATAATGTGAGCATTCTAATAAAAAGAGGACAGCAGCATTCTCAAATGCCTAAGGCTGTCATGGCAACAGGATCACTTACATGATATTGGAAGAAGAATGTTCCTGAGGGAGAAGAGGTTCAACTCTGATTCGTTAACAATTAATTAGAGAATGAATATTATAATCAGGGGCTGGACCTATTCTAATAAATTTTGATTATGTCATTTATTTCTAAGCAACCCCCCAGCCTTGGGTAATCTATTCAAAGAATTTATTCCTACCCACACCTGAGTAGAGCGAATTGACTTCCCCACTTGAATAGAGTCTGAACAAGATTGTTAAGAAAGTTAATCCCATCTAATTATTAGTAGTAATGTCTTTCAGAAAGTGAACTTCTTTTCAGATAATTTCTCATGATCATTTCACTCACCTGAGAAGTGCATGTCGTTGTTGTCCCACTTTTACATTTGAAGAAACTGAGGCAAAGGAGTTTGCTTCAGTGAAGTGGTTTGCTGGGATCATAGAATAAGTGACCTTAAGTGTCTTGGACTGCATTTGAACTCAAGTTTTCCTCACTCCAAGCTCAGCACTCCATCCATTACAGCGCATAGCTGCCTTGATAATAGAAAGACCCTAGTGAGATGGAGAGACATAGGAAATTTGGAAGAAGGTTAAGTATGGGGAGAAGATGAGGATTAAATTTTGGATATGTTGCAAAACTGATTAGAGATATTCAAAGGTAAATGATGTTATGAAACTGGAGCTCAGGAGATCGTATAAGGATATATCTGAAAAAACAAATACATATGTGTATACTCATATGTCTATGTCTGAAAATCCTCTATACATAGATTATACAAGAAAAAGAAACTGATAAAATCAGACAGAGAGGGGAAAGGGAGAGAGAGAGAAAGAAGGAAAGAAAAAGAGAAAGAAGGGGGAAGAAGAGACACAGAGACACAGAGAGACAGACAGAGAAAGACAGAAAGACAGAGAGAGAAGGGGAGAGGAAAGAGAAAGGAAGAGAGAAGAGGGAGAGAGAGAGAGAAAGAGAGAGAGAGAGAGAGAGAGAGAGAGAGAGAGAGAGAGAGAGAGAGAGAGAGAGAGAAGAGGGAAGGGAAAGGAGAGGAAGACAGAGGGAGAGAGAAGGAAGGGAGGGGGAGAGGAAAGGGAGATAGCAGGAGACAGAAAAAGACAGAGAAAGAGAATAGAAAGAAAAAAAGATAAGAAAGCTTAAAAACCTTTGGAGATGTCTAATTCTACCAAGTTGGAAATGGATAATGATTCAACAAAGGAGACTGAGAAGGAGTAGTAAGATATGTAGGAGAAAAACAGGAGAGAGCACAGAAATAAGTATCAACAAAGAGAAAGTATTACATTCAGTAATGTCAAATAATATAAAAAGGTCAAGAGCACGAGAACCATATAAACATCATTGGATTTAGCAGTTCACTGGAAACCCTGGAGAAAGGAATTTCAATTAAGTGATGAAATTGGAAACAATCTGGCTTCTATAATCCTCTGATACTATGATCCTATGAATTACTCCTCTGATGCCTACTTTCCTGTTCTCTCCTACCAGAATGTCGGTTCATGCATTGTCTGTAATGTCCACTGATCACCAATATTGCTAACATCAATCATTGGTATAGTTCATGGGCTCACCTACTACTAAATGACTAAGTTGACCATCTATGATGGACATTTAGAACACATGGTCAAGGACAACTGTTATGTTAGGGAACTTTGAGGCACTGTTAGCATTTTTAGGCTCTGTTTCCTTTCTAGTTCCCCTATTTCTAATCTGCAGAGGTGTATAAATTGGAACTTTACCTAGAGACATTTTGTTATTTATATATATATGGATGGTGATATAAAAATTTACTCATCCTTTGCTCTTTTATTTATACCCACCACAATGTCTTTTCTAGTCACTATCATGTAATATAGGATGATGGATTTAGGACTGGAAGGAACTTCAGAAACCAATTACTTCCACATTCTTGTACTATAGATTTGTAGTACAAGCCCTTGGAGATTTAGTGACTTGTCCAGCATCATATAAGTAACAAGAATAAGATACAGAAATTGAACCCAGGGTCTTTAACTCAAGAATCAATAGTTGTTGCCATTATTCAATTTTTCATTACGTATTTACATTAGACTGAAACAAATAATTTACTGTATTTTAGATACTGGCAGCTATCAGTGGACAGAATTCTGGGTCTGGAATCAGGAAGACCTGAGTTCAAATCCAGCCTCAGAAACTTACTTGCTATCTGACCCTGGGCAAGTTACTTAACCCTGTTTGCCTCAATTTCCTCATCTGTAAAATGAGCTGGACAAGGAAATAGCAAAACTATTCCAGTATCTTTGCCAAAAAAAACCCCAAATAAGATCACAAAGAACAGGAGTAAACAATAGCAACAAAAATTTTACATAACTATAGTTTTGAATAGTGTGAATTTGAACACATATGACCATGTCATTTATTCATTCTACTATGTGAGAATTAGCTGTACTACCATACCTTCATTTTACAAATGAGGATATTAAGTGATTTGCCCAAGACCTTTAAAATCACAAGCTGCCCCTCAGACCCTAGTTCCTATTTCTAGATTTGTTTTACAGATGAAGAATCTAAGGCTCATAGATATTAAGTAATTGCCTCCAACATGTAGATAGTATTAAAGAAAAAAATATTGAATCCAATTTTCTTTCCTCTATTACTGTTCCATAGTATTGATATCATTCACTCTTCTCTCCCTGAAAATTATTACAATCTTTTTTCACAATTTGGTTTAAATGACTTTTCCCCTTTGTCCCCTGACTGTCTAGGTGTAATTCTTCCATCATGCAGCAGGGCTTTTCTCCCATATTATGCCATCTTCTCCTTTGGCACTTCATTGACTCTTGTGGGCTAATGCCAAGTGTACCAGGCAGATTTTCTGTCAGGAGTTTTTCCAGGCTGGGAGCCAAAAAAGTTCCTTTTGGGCTGTTCAGTCTCTTCTTAATAAGGACATGGCACATCTCAGTGTCCTTTACACCTTCATGTTTTTTGGCTGTATAAGTCAGAGGCAGGAAAGCTTCAGACTCGACTGGCTGAATCCATCATTAAGAAGATTTTGATCATTTGATTTATGTATACAAAAAATGTATGGAAATAGGATTTCAAAGGTTGTAGAAAACAATCAAAGTTGTAAAAGCCTGAACACCTATAGGTTTCACAATAATGAAAAATAACAAAAACAATCTAAATTTTGACTTTTCCTCATAACAAAATGCCCCTGTGATTCCTTAACATCTATTATTTTTATCTGAATGTACCTTGTGGGTTTCAAATGGCTTGAAGGCCATTAAATTAATAGTTGGGGACAGCAAACTCTCTCCTTAGATCTAGAGAGGGAAAATGAGCTGCCTATCAGCAAGCAATATTTTTAAAATCCTGGAGACTTTTGATCATGATGTCATTGGTTCTCACAGCTCAGATTACTTTCTGGCTGAGATTCCTGCTAGCCAGGGTTGCAACGTGCGCCTTATCCTGTGCTAGGGATGTTTTGAGACTTTTTGCTTTATTTTTGCTTATAAACAGAGTTTTGCTCTATTCAAATCCATTTTAAATGAAGTTCCACTGTATTAGCTTCTGGAACATTAAAATAAAATGGAATGTGAATCAAGTTGCAACTAGGACAAAATAGCTTAACTGACATGGAAAATATTAAATAACAAATATATTGGCTCAGATTTCAGTCAGTTTGGAAATATGAGTTGGTAAGCTGAATGACTTTTTACACTCCCTTTATGCATTACTGTTGAATTAATTTAATTTGGTTTCCATTTTAGCGTTGTTTTTCTTTTAGTGAGCTCACTATTTTGGGCATCTTACAGAAATCTCTGAATTTCTTAAAGCTTCTCTTGAAATTTCAAAATTGGTGCTGGCAGCAAAAGGCACAATGTGATAGTGGATAAAGGACTGGTCTTGAAATCAGCCATGTCTCACTTCAAATCCTGCCTCTGACACATATTAATCATATTACCATTTCTTTTCAGCATCAAGTATTTGAGGTCACATTTGAACTCAAGCCCTTCTGTGTGCTACTCACTGCACCATCTAGCTGCCCCTATATTATCCTTAACAAATTATTTATCCTCCCAGAATCCCAGGCAGGTTTTTTAACACCATGACTTACAGATAAGTGACTGTTCATTCTGCACAGTAGAGAGGAAGTTTCTACATAAAAAATCTTTATAATAATGAAGTTACAGGTCTGGACTAAATAAATTGGTAAAGCATTATGAGAAGAAATATAACCTAATTAAATCTATATGTATATGTATGTTTATAGTGACATAAAAACCCAAGGATCAATATTAGATCTTCTCAGTTTTTCTTTTCTGTGGATTACTGAAATCCTGGTGCTATTTGCCTTCTTTGTATAAAGGGAGGGAGCAAATTCAGAAAGATGACCTATTGCTTTATTTTTAAAGTCCACTTATGTCAATGCTTTCTATCCTGTGACCATGTTAGCCACCATTATTTCAGAGTGAGGTCAGAGTTTCTTTTCTTTGCTTGGGCTGCATGCCAATTTCTCAACACCTGCCTTACAAGTGACAGCTCTATGCGTGTCCTCATAAATTATGAATCATGTGCTTCTGTCCTGATGCATTGGGACAGGCACAAAGTTAGAAACTGTCCTGTAACTTTAGATTTGAGGCTGTTGGATAGGACAGCTGAGTAGAAAACAGAGCTGCACATCAGCAGGGGGTCTGTTAAGACTCCCTCAGGCAGCTCAACTGCCTGATGCTGGTGGACAATTTGTACCATTAGAAACTGAGTAAATAAGTTGTAAAATGGAAGACCAATAGGCACCCAAGGGATGCCTTCTCATTTCAAAGTTCTTTCCCCTGAGATTCATCTCCAATTCATGTGATAAAACTGAAGTTATTGCTAATAGTCTCACTTTAATTTGAAAACTTTTACTAGTTTGCTGAAACTAATGCCCTGACATGGACTTAATTTGCAAGCATTCAATGGGCATGGAATGGATCAACTGAATATTAATTGAATTTTTCAGACTTCCTTCATATACCATATCTGTCAATTGTGAAGAGATAAATTTGGTTGGACTTGCATAATAAAAATGTTCTGTGAGACCATAAAGGGGAATTGGATTATTTTTGAAGACATTCCTTGAGGTCTTCTAGGAAAGGAGAGAGAAAGGAGTGGGGAGGAAGGGAGAGAGAGAGAGAGAGAGAGAGAGAGAGAGAGAGAGAGAGAGAGAGAGAGAGATCCCAATGAATAGATTGCTAGATGTGGAATCAGGAAGAACTGAGTTCAAATCCTTCCTCAGATGCTTAGTAACTGTGGGAGCTTGAATAAACTATTTAACTTGTCCCCACCTCAGTTTCCCTATCTGTAAAATGGAGATAATAATAGCAATCTTACATGATTGTAACCAGGATCATCAAATGAGGTGTGTGTGTGTGTGTGTGTATGTATGTATGTATGTAAAGAGCTTTGCAAACCTTAAAGCTTTACATAAATGCTAGGTCACTAGTCAAGGGAACTGTTCATATTCACATAGCTAGAGTCAAAACCAAGACTCAAACACAGGTCCAAAACAGGAAAAAAAACCCAGAAGATTAAAAATAATCAATACTGTCTTTGCTTTACAACCAAATATGTCAATAATAGGTCAACTTGGCTTTGAATAGGAGCTACATGACCAGTGAGAGCTTTCCCAATTCAAAGATTTTTGTAATCCTGTTATTTAATAAAACCCTAAATAATCAATCAATTCTTTGTGTAACCCAAAGTAAAAAAAATGTAGGCAGCATGACAGGTATTGGTCCCTTCATCTCAAAAAACTATTATCAATAATCAACAAATAAATCATCTGGAATAAGTCCCTTCATTTTAAAATGTTTTAAGCACCACTTTCAGAGTATCACTCTTTTGTTGGACACACTAAAGTAGCATAACCATGGTATTTGATAGAGTTTAAAATTGAAAAAATAAAAGCAGTATTAGGACTTTTCTCATTTTCCTTACCTCATTTTTCATATAAAGCCTAAGGCATGTGACTTCCAGGGCTTGAGAGGCTGAAACATCTCTGTTTGCTATTTTATAAAATATTTCTAGTATGCAGTCAAGGATTATAGTGGAGTTGTGCATTTGCAGAGGGATGTTGTTTCCTGACAAATGGGCTTTACCAGGTGTCTAGTTGGGCCCTGATGAAGTGGGATTTTCTTTTTTGCCTCCTGCTGAGGTATAACTAAAACTCAAGGCCACACAAGGAGTCAGCCCAAGTGCTCCAGCATTACAAGCAAATTTTGCCATTCTCCCTAGGAAAATGCCAAATCCTTCAAGGTCTTGATAAGACCCATCTGCTACTTCCTATTAGGGAAGAGTAAGGAATGGGAGTTAAAATGACAGTCTAACTTTTAACTATCAATCATAATTAAGTTGTAAACTTAATCCTTGTTGCTGAGTCTCCCCCATGACCCCTCCTCCCAGGAATCTGTGGATTTGATGAGAATTCAGAGTTCAAGGTAGATGTTTCAAACTCCAGACCCTCCAAAGTCAGCAGGCATGAAATTATTGTTCTCTCCTCCTAAATCAATGAAAATAAACAGAGAAGGCTGTCACTTCAAATAAGATAATGTATACAAAGAACTTTATAAAACTGTTATAACTATAATGATATTTATTATCATTTTCATTATTATTACTTCCACTGTAGAGAAGAATTCCTTAGCTCATTGTCTTGTCTGGATCCTCATTAGCCTGTTATTGGTATGTGGATATTTCTAAATCTTTCTTCCCTCCTTAGATAGCTTTTACCAATATTTTGAGTTTCTAGATTTCTGAGTAGTTTCTGATTTTCCATTGATACCTCAAAGCTATTCTCTCATAACACCTTTAGAGGGCAACCCACAGCACTGTCCTTCCTGAGCCCTCTAGTGGCCCATGAAATTTTGAACAAGTCTTCCTTGACATGGTTGTTTAAGAGAAACTGCTTGTTCAAAGGTGGAAAGATGCCTTAGGAAAGTTGGCTGGATAAACATCACATCATGGATATATTACTACCCTGGTGCTCTCTAATTACCTTTCTATCATACACTCAGAGGGTAGATTTGCTGATTTTCTCAGATCTAGATGAGCCCTCATATTAAAAAAAAAAAAAAAGATATTCCCCATAGTATTTTGGTGTAGAGTCCATTTTGCATTCCCCACCATGCCTAAAATTAGCTTCCCAGTAGTCTTGGCAACAACCTCAAATTCTACTTCAAGATTTTAGAGTTGGGAAAGACTATTACCTTTTTTCATTTCAGTGATCTTTTTACTATTGTATTTGTTTCCAAATATACATATTCCTAGTAAGGGGAGCTTACAATCAATAAACTTTCCCTTATACAAAACATTCTTAAATTTTTAATGTCATATACTCCCTTGCCAGTATAGTCAAATCTATTGTCCTTTTCTCATAATAATGTTTTTAAAGACTAAAATAGAATTACAAAAAACCCAGCTATATTGAAATATCTATTAATTAAAAAAACAAATTTAAAGAGTTCAGTTTAAGAACTCTGCTCATAACAAAGATTTAAAAAAAATAATAGTTTAGCAAAATTGATCTATATACCAAATGCCTCTCACATCACATACAACATTCCATTTTCATACTCCCTTAACTCTTTAATTAAAAAAGAAAGGTACATATTCTCAACTTTGGATAAGATTTTGGAAATTATTTTACAAAATTTAGGAGAGTAAACTAAAAGATATTAATAAATGAGAGAGATTATTATTTATTTATTATATATTATTAAACTAAAGAGATTGTTTCCCCAAATTCACATAATTTTTGGCATGTCTGGGACAAGATGTCTCCCATTTCTGTGAACTTGAATTTCTACACATTTACAGTAAAATGTTACATTACAGTAATAAATAATTGTTCTGGAGGGTTTTGTTATTATTGTTGGTGTTTTTGCTAAATGGTAGGAATCCTAATGACATAAGCTCTCCATGAGTCTGAGATTAATGGCTTTAGCCTACTATTTCCCTGTTAAAGCCTCTTGGGAAAGACCCTAGACATATATCATACATAATCTTTTTTTAAAAAAGATTTTCCTTGACACTACAAGTTATTAAACAGCACCATGCTCCTAACTCAAGCCTTGATTGACACCACCTCCTTCAGTTTCCTCTTTCCTCTACTTAAAGGACAGGAGAGTGGAGCACCAAACTCCTCCAAATGTCTTTCTTTCTAAGGGGCAAGATGGCTGTTGTCATTCATTCTTGAAGAGGACCAAAAACATCACTATGTTAGAGTCAAGTTACAGTGTGTCTGACCGTGGCTGATCACACCAATATGATCTTGGAATGATCTATCACAGGTTGGACATAAATAGTTCCTATGAACACGGGATGGATTCTCTAGCTTTGTACATCTCACATTTCATCTTTGCTAATTCAATTCTGCTTGGTTCATAGAATATAGAACCTTCTCTGATGAAGGCACACTATGCTAAGCAATACTGTGCCAGTGTCTCTTAAGTCATAAATCAATTCTAAAGTTCTTAAGAGAGACCTTAAGAATGTCTTGTATTACTTTTTCTGACTACCTTGTGAATGCTTGCCATTCTCAATAAAATAATCTTTTTGGCCACTGTATTCAACTAGCTATTCAAACAATATGGCCAGTCCAATGCAGAAGAGTTGGAATTCCTAGAAATTTAGTTCAAGTAAGGAATTCAGTATCCAGTATCTTATCCTGCCAAGTGATTTTTAGAATCTTCCTAAGGCAATTCAAATGAAAACAATTCAGTTTCCCGGTATGGTGCTGGTACACTATCCAGGTTTCACAGGCATACAATAATAAAGCACAATGGCTCTGTAGACCTTCAGTTTGGTAATCAATTTAATACCTCTCCTCTCCCACACTTTCCTTCGAAGCCTCCTAAACACTGAGCTAGGGTTGGCAATGCTTGTGTCAATCTCATTATCAATGTATATGTCCCTGGCAAGAGAACAAAGAACAAAAAACAATCTGAGAAGTTGTACCTGACCCATTGGGGATCCAATTGGCCAGTTTCAACTAGGCAATGCAGCAATGCTCCTTCCTTCCTTCCTTCCTTTCTTTCTTCCTTCCTTCCTTCCTTCCTTCCTTCCTTCCTTCCTTCCTTCCTTCCTTCCTTCCTTCCTTTCTTCCTTCCTTCCTCCCTTCCTTCTTTCTGCCCTTCCTTCTTCAAATATTTAAGTACCTGTAGCATACAATCTACTATACTAAGAAAGAGAAACAAATTTAATAATTATTATTTCCTAGAGGAAAAACCAAATGACCACTGCATAGAGTGCTGAGTTTAGGAAAATCTGAGCTTTGGAGCTGCTTCAGATACTACCATGTTTCCCCAATAATAAGACCTATCCCCAAAATAAGCCCTCCCCTTACTGTGTAAGATTCCTCTAAAATAAGCCATCCCCCAAAAATAAGCCCTATTGAGATTGCTACTGTAGTGAAGGTGATCCCCTGTGCTACATGCTACATTACGGTACCCTCTGTATGCACCGTTCCCCCCTCCCCCCGGATGAAACTCATGCCGCGCTCCAAGCTGCATCCAATCAGAGCTGCAGCAGTGAGCGCGTCATCCTGTTCTTCCCCAGTGATTTGCTTGCTGGCGCCATTGAGAGCAGTGCCGTGGAGGAGAGCTGAGGCAGGACAACATAAAAATCCGGTATGTAAGTGGGAGTGAGGGGGCATGATGGAGGATAAAAGGGGCATGATGGAGGATAAAAGAAGAACTCAGGGGGCATGATGGAGGATAAAAGAAGAACTCAGGGGGCATGATGGAGGATAAAAGAAGAACTCCGGGGTCATCATGGAGGATAGAAGGAGCACTCAGGGAGCATGATGGGGTTAAAACATTATTGAGGGGCATGATGGAGTGAAAAGAAGGACTGATGGTCATAATTTTATTATTCTGTCTGCACGGGTCACCTGTGTTTTGGCAATTCATTTGGATGGAAAGAAAGCCACACCTCTAATCATCAGTAAGGGCAAGAAAGATAAGACTGAACGTGTATCAGGCATTTACGTTCTTGAAACCGAAAAAGCCTGGTGTACACAAGCCATTATAAGAAAGTGGGTTGATTTAATGCTGCCACTTGTTATGCGAGGTAACCAAAGAGGTCTGATAATCTGGGATTCAGCCAGCACTCACCACTCTAAAGAAATGAAGAACTTCCCTGCAGAGAGAAGAATAGATCAAGTAATGATTCCTGCAGGAATGACTGCCTATCTCCAGACCCTTGATATTGCAATAAACAAGCCATTCAAAGACCATTTGCACATGGAAGTCAATGACTACATTGAAAATAGAATGGAAAGAAACCAGGGTGGAAACTTTGTGAAGCCCTGTCTGCAAGAAGTCATGACTTGGGTGAAGAAGTCATGGGATAAAATTACTGACAGCTGTGTTGCCAAGGCACTACGAGCAGGTTACCTGGACAAGAGATGTTCATTTAAAGAGAACTATATTGCTGGACATGACAGATTGGGTCCACTTCTTCTGAAGGAAATAGAGGCGCAAGACATCCAGGATGGAATTCAGGGTATGGACACTTATGACGATGTTGTTGAAGAAGATAACATGATCATTATTGAATAAAAGTACTTTTCTTTGCTCACATTTACCTGTTTATTAAAATTGCTGTCAATGTTCATTAAAATAAGCCCTCCCCTGAAAATAAGCCCTCTGGTGTTTTTCTGTCCAAAAAAATAATAAGACAGTGTCTTATTATTGGGGAAACATGATAGTGAGATTTTGGGCAAGTCATTTAACCTCTCTGCCATTCAATTTTCTCCTCTGTAAAATGGAGATAATAAATGATAGCACCTATTTTTCAGAGTTGTTTTGAGGATCAAATGAGATACGATACATAATACCCATTCCAATGCAGATACCTAAGGAGGGCTTGAGATGAAGAAAAAGATAAAGGTTTCTGAAAGATAGCTTTTGAATTTGTGGAGGAGAAATTTGGGAGAACTTCAGGAAAAATTGAAGCAGGAAAATGCTTGCTTTTGAAAAGAAAAAGGACTCAAGTAAAAGAAAATAGATTTCAAAAAGTTCTTTATGTATTTTAAATGAGATCTTTATCTGAGAAATTGTCTACAAATTTTTCCCAATTTTTGTTTTTCTTCCATTCTCAGCTACATTTATTTGTTGAAAACCTTATAAATTTAATATAATCAAAATTATTCGTTTTACACCCCATACTTGTTTATTCATAAATTTTTCACCTAAATTTAAGTATGATAGGTAATACATTTAATATTCATTAAATGTTCTTGCAATATCTCTCTTTATATATAGGTTTTGTTTTAAATATTATCTTAGCCACTTCACACTTCCTCAGCTGTATGACGTTGGGCAAGTCACTTAACCCCAATTGCCTCAGGGGAAAAATATTATCTTAGTAAATGGTGTAAAATATTTGTCTATGCCCAATTCCTGCCTATTTTCCAGTTTTCCCAATAATCTTTAGCAAATAATAAAGAGTGAAATGAGCAGAACCAAAAGAACAATATTGTTTTATGAACAACTTTGAGTGAATAAATAATTTTGACTATTATAAATATCCAAATTAACTACAAAGAACCAATGAAGGCAGATACTATCTGCATCCAGAGAAAGAATTGATAAATAGGATATGTGTAGAATAAATTTACATATATATACACATACGTATAGTAAATATACATATTATATATATATTGTATATATAAGTATATATATTATACACACACACACACACACACAAATTTGTGTCTTAGTAGTAGCAGAGGCAATTTAAGAAATAAAATGAAGGGGAAAAGAATATTAAATAATAACTTTATTACATATTTAAATGGAATAATTCATTGTTCATGATAAATTGGCAATTTTGTGTGAAATCATCTTTTTATTTTGCTGTTATAAAATTATTTGCTTTATTGTATAAATTAAAAAGAAAAAAATTAAAGGACATGTTAGTTGGTAAGTCAAAATAAATAAAAAGGGGAAAGTGAAACAAATTTGTTAGACAAGGTAAGTAAGAAGGGAATGAGAAGGGGAAAGATCTTATGAATAGCTCTCAAATTATTAAGATATAATAAAAGAATGCCATATTAAAGAAGGTGAACTAACAAGGTGAATTGTAAAAACATTGGAAATATGAAGATTAGGTCTTAGAATCTCATTGTCAATACATGTTGTGAATATAACAATTTTTCAGTGACTTGCATAGTATGGTATGTTTTTATTTCCGCAGCAGCTAAGTGACAGCTGTCCTCCAGCTATTCAGGGCATGTTAAAACTGTGGGCTAGTCTTATTCCCATAAGGGAGGGTGAAGGGACATTAAGAATATTTCATCCCAATCCAGGTAATTTGGGACAAAAAAAAGAATTCATTTTTTAAAAAGTGCAAATAGAGACTGGAGATGAAATGAAAGTAAAAAGGATCTGAGGAAGCATATAAGAAACTTGATCTATGTTAGGACACTGTGCAGTGAAAGTATGTCACACAGAAGAGAAGGGAAAGACCATCAAGTAGTTAGAACTACAAAACAGATTTGAGGTTTTTTTCCTCCTCCCTCCCTCCTTCCTTCCTTCCCTCATTCTCTCCTTCCTTCCTTCCTTCCCTCCTTCCCTCTTTTCTTCCTTCCCTCCTTCCTTCCTTCCTTCCTTCCTTCCTTCCTTCCTTCCTTCCTTCCTTTCTTCTTCCCTTCCTTTTTTCCTCCCTCCCTTCCTTTCTCTCTCCCTTCTTCCCTCCCTCCCTTTCTCCCTCCTTCCATCTTTCTTCCTTCTCTCCCTCCCTCCTTCTCTCCCTCTCTCCCTCCCTCCCTTCCTTCCTCTCTTCTATCTTTCCTTTCTCCCTCTCTCCCTTCCTTTCTCCCTCCCTCCCTCCTTTTCTTTCTCCCTCCCTCCCTCCCTGTCTTCTTTCTTTCCTCCCTCCCTCCCTCACTCCCTCCCTCCCTTCCTTCCTTCCTTCCTTCCTTCCTCCTTCCCTTGATCCTTCCTCTCCACCAAGAATCAATCCTGAACAGAGAAATTCTGAAGCATCCTACTTCTTTTGATGATTTATTATATCCTTGTTGAAAGAAATGACTATTGACTATTAAAGGACAAATTATTGGGGCAATCTCTGATCTTTCTAAAAAAAATTACCCCATTTAGACTATCTTATCTAGGTGGAATTATTGCTTTGCTCAACTAGAAAACTGGGATGAATTCTGGCCCATTGTGTTCCACTAAGGCAGATTTGGGCAGGAAGGGGGAATAGATCCTTTGTCTAGATGCCCAAGGCTGGGGATGATTTCAAAGTAAATAATAGGATCAAAGTCATATCTTCTATCCTCTCATTAGAATAGGTTCACCTCTCATTATAATAATCATTCTTTGTAATTACTTGTTAATTAATCAGAGTTCATTGCCATCTTCAGGAATACCCATTGTTTCGAGGGCATAAGACTATTGAGTGAATTCCATGAGTGGTCTTTGGCATTTAAGAATGTCGGTGATTCCTTTTATTAATTATATGCTAGCATGACTAATTAAATGATTAATTACCCAGAAATTATGTCTCTTGAACTTTTTATATATCACAAGTCTTCTTTGTCAGTACAAGCTTCTCTTTTGTCTAAAATTTTGTTATGTATCTACTATTCTTTATTCTTTCCTTCCTATCTCTGAAGGAAAAAAGAACCTTACTTTTATAACAAGACTAAAACCTACACTTACTTTAATGATCTCCTCCCTTCTCATCTCTTCCAGATTCTTATTTTATTAATTGCCTTTCCTTTTATACCTTTAATCCCATTCTGTTGATTATAGCTAACATTTATAAAGCACTTAAAGTTTACAAAACATTTTGAATATTTTCTCATTTTATCCTCACAATTCTGAAATATGGATACCATTATTATTCACACATATTATTCATTATATATTCCTATAAAATAGGAAACGAAACTAAAGTACACAAAAATCTAGTCTGAGGCTAGATTTGAATTCAGGTCTTCTTGACTCTAGGTCTTATGCTCTATCCATTTCATCACCTCATTCCCACTGACTTTTTTTTCCTTTACTGAAAAACACAAATTTTCCTTCTGCCTAACATCACCAAAGAAGTGCTAGACGCTCAGTTTGGAAAAGAGGTCTTAGGGAAAATGAAATATCTTCAGGTCTTTGAAAGGCTGGCATCTAGGAGAAATGAAGGAAAAAAGAAAGATATATATAGATATAGATATTGAAAGATACAGGTATAAATTTGCACACACACACACATATATATATATACTCATATATACATGCATGTACACATGTACATTTGTATATATTTTTATAAATAAACACACGTGTACATGTCTGGAATATATTATTCAAGAAATAGTAGTTTCATCAAATCAGGTTGTAACAATGACTTGTTTTCCTTCTTTAAACAGATTTACTTCATTAATAGATGTGGAGAATGTTCTACATTTAGTTTACCTAAATTTTAGTGAAGCTTTTTATGATATGTCTTATACAATTCTTGGGGAAAAGATGAAGAGATGTAGACTAGATGATATGGCAATTAGAGCAATTCAGAACTGATTGGATGGCTGGATTCAAAAAATAGCTGTTAATGGTTCTATGTTAATATAGGGTTTCCAATGCTATAACTCAAGGATCTCTATTTGATTTTATGTGTTTAAGACTTTTATCAGTGCCTTGGATAAAAATAGAGATGACATATTCATCAAATTTGCACATGACACAGAGCTGGGAGCAATAGATAACACACTGGACAACAGAATCAGTACCCTCAAAAGATCTTAACAAGCTAATGCATTGGCTTGAATCAAATTAGATGAATCAATAGATTAAATATAAAGTCTTAGACCTAGATTCAAAAAGCTTTAGAAGTACAAGATTTATACAGTCCTTATTCTGAAAAAGATCTGGAGGTTTTAGTGACTGAAAGTTCTTTATG
This sequence comes from Antechinus flavipes, assembly GCF_016432865.1. Classification (NCBI taxonomy): domain Eukaryota; kingdom Metazoa; phylum Chordata; class Mammalia; order Dasyuromorphia; family Dasyuridae; genus Antechinus; species Antechinus flavipes. Next base: position 296,856,070 of record NC_067401.1, on the reverse strand, counting down.
AGTCATAAGTGAGATGTGGCAGCCAAAAAATCCCAATGCAATCTAGAGTTGCATTAAGAGAGATATAGCTTCCAAGAATAGAGAGGTGATAGGCTCAATATACTTTGCTTTGGGTGTCTCTTATCTTGAATACTGTATTCAATTCTGGATCACATAGTTTAAGGACTTTCATTAATCTCCAGAGAAGAGGACTGGATAGTAAATGGCTATGAATCTATGTTATATGAGGATTAGTTGAAGAAAGTTGGGATGTTTAGCATCAAGGAGAGACTTGGCAGGGATGGGAACAGTGATGAGCTATCTTTTAAAAAGAGAAAGGATTAGGCTTCATATAGGATCTGACAAATGAGATGAGAGTTGAACAAGTCTTTCTAAGAGACAGAGGTGAAGGTAGAGGATATTCTAGGCATGGAAGATAAAGGTATAAAGGTACAAAGATAGGAAATATCAAAGTTGAGAATAGCAAGAAGGCTATTTTGACTGGAATGCATAATATGTGATAGGGAATAAGTAAAATAAGAATATATATTAGGTTTGAATCAGCTCTTCTTCTGAGGGAATTTGCATTTTATCCTGAGATCAGTATAGAACCTTCAACAATTTTTGAGCAGTATGGTAACAGGATTGGATTTGTGCCTATCAAATCCAGATAGGCCAGTCCTATTTTGATTATATATGTTCTTGCTCCCATTCATTAGTGTGGATAATCCAACAGTGATTTACTATATGTGAAAATCTGATATAGAGTATTTATATTTCATGTTAAAACTAAAAATCCTCATGACATTTTGTAATATTCTTCTCTAAAATATAATCGTTCTCTGGAAGCAGGTTTCTTGGGGGGGCTTCTGGAGGCAGCCTTCCTTTCAGTTCAGTGTACTCACCCCACATGCGGCCAGGAGTTAAAGTCCAATTCCTTTATTGTCTCTTTCAAAGTCTTGTCTCCTTCCCTGGGACCTGGTTAGCTTTAATAGAGGACTATCTCTCTCCTTGCTTCCAAGAGCTCCTGCCACTAGTCCTTTGCCTCTGCCAGCTTCAGCCTCTAACTCCCTCCAAATGTTTCCAACCAGCACAAAGGTAGAAGATGGAATGAATCTGTCTCCTCCTCTGAGAGCTTCTAGTGGGCTTATGTTCTAGTGGGCTTGTGTTTTAGTGGGCTTGTCCTCTAGTGGGCTTGTCCTTTAGTGGACTTGTCCTTCCTGGCCCTGAGACCTACTTTTTATATATCCTATACTGAGTATACATCAGTTATTATATCACTAGGAAACCATTATTTGTTGTAGAATTAAATCAATGCTAAACTAGATTTAATCACTGTCTCCTCAATCCCACTTACTTAGCACCTTGTAAGAATCCTAACAACATTTAAGTGAGTGAATCTCACTTTCCCCTGAAATGATAACCTGTCTGCTCCCATCAGCTCCATGAATCTGTGAGCCTAAATTTATGCACCCTATTTCATTTCTCTGTATCTATAAATCCAACATACAATTTAACCCCCCCCAAAAATTATGGCAGCACCTTTTGTGGTGGCAAAGAACTGGAAACTAAAGCCAAAATATGACATACAAATACAATGGAATATTATTGTACTATAAGAAATGAAGAAAGAAATCTCTCTGAAAGGTCAGAGAAACCTGAGAATATTTGTATTGACTGATGCAGAGTGAAGTGAACAGAATAAGAACAACTTATACTATAAAACCAACATTATAAAAATGAACAATTTTGAAAGTTAAAAGTCTGACTAGCAAAATAACCAATCATGATTCCAGAGAATTCATGATGAAGAATGCGACCCTACTGACAAAAAATTTCATGGACTAATGTGTAAAATAAACACATTTTTGGACATAGTCAATGTGAGAATTTCTTTTATTTTTCTTATTTGTTACAAAGGTTTTTCATGGAGGTATGAGGGATCAAAAATAAGTGTTCAATGATTGTGGGGAAAAGCCTTATGGTAGAAAGATGATAAATTCTTCTGGTCTAGAGGTGAAGTTGGGGATGGTAGAACTTGTCCTCTCTGATAAGAAGCCCTTATATATTCTGAACCCATGAGCATGGGGATGAGATTAACTCCTTAGGTGAGCCTGATTTTTAATGAAAGGTGTTAGTTTTCTGTATTCTTTGGCTCTTTCCACCACCACCAAAAAGCCAAGGAAGAATTACTTAAAGTTTAAAGGTTTGATGTATATCTATCATTTCCATAGAAAGATACTAGAGGTATTACATGAATCAAGTATAGGACAGCTATTTATTTCTTACACACACATACAAGCATATACATACACACAAATGCTAAACACAAAAGATTCATAAGCACTGACATCACCTATAGACTAGACCATTCCAACATCTTCCTGATTGATATCCTAGTCTCATATTTTTTTCCAATCCGTTTTTCACATCTCTGCCAAAATGATATTATGAAGGGACAATTCTGCCCTCGTCATTTACTTGTTCAAAGAAGGTCCAATGGTTTCCTTTTGTCTCTAAAATAAAATGCCAATTTTTCCATCCCTGGAACAGAGTAAAGACTTAATGAATGCTAGTTAACTGACTGGAACTTATTATTGAGGCCCTTTACCATTTACCTCTAGTCAACATTTCCCTATTTAGATGTTTCACTCCTAATTACATATTATATAGTTCAGCCAAACTGATCTACTTGTTCTCCCTTATACATGACAGTGCACATTCAGTTTCCATGTCTTTTTACAAGCTGTTCCCATGTTTTAAATGCACTCCAACCTTCCTTAGAATCCCTACCTTCCCTCAAAGAGCTTCCTCCTTCATATCTTTGACATACCCTAATCACTAGTCCCTTTCTGTGAAATTACCTTGTATTTGCTTTGCATACATTTGTCTTCTTATGTATATACTTTGTTTCCCTCAAGAGACTGTAATCTCCTAAAAGGTGGAGAATGTTTCATCATTTGTACTTGATCCCACCCCTACACAATGCCTCACACACAAATATTTTAAAAATACTTGATAACTAACTTTTTTTAGGATTCATTTGCCCTTCTGTTTCCTCTGGTTTTGAGTTCAAAGTTATATAAGGAAGCATCTGTCTTTGTACATCTGTTTGTCATACTCACAACTATATGTCACATGAATGTACTTGTCCTATGTATTTCATACTGTGAGAATCTTGGGAATCTTTACCAGCAGTTTGAGTGTATATTGTGATGCAGATGTTAAGCTCTGTAAGAATGTCAGTTGTTTAAATTCTGCTAAAAGGAAACTGCTTCCTTCTGCTTCTTCCCTTTAATCCTTGAGTATGGTGAAATTTTTATCTAAAATTCCAGAAAGCTATATAATAACAATTATAACAGCATTTACCTAGTACTTTAAAGTTTGCAAAATTCTTCATATATATAATTTCATTTGAACTTCGTTTGTTGGGAAGTTAGGAACTAGGATTTATCTAATTATCTAGGGAACTAATAACGTGCTTCAATCTGTATTCAAACAGCATCAATTCTTTTTTCAAAAGCAGACAGTATGTTTCTTCATTAGTCCTTTGGGATTGTCTTGGATCATTGTATAACTTAAAACAGTTGAGTCATTCACAGTTAGTCATCATACAGTATAGATCTATGTATAATATTCTCCTGGTTCCATTTTCTTAACTTTGAATTATTTTGTGAAAAGTCTTCCTAAGTTTTTCTGAAAGCATCCCATTTGTCACTTCTTATGGAACCATAATATCCTATTACAATCATACACCATAGTTAGTTTGGCCATTGCCCAATTGATGGGCATTCTATCAATTTCAAATTTTTAACCACCACAAAAAGAGCTGCTACAAATAGTTTTGTCAAATAGATTCTTTTCTCTTTAGAATGTCTTTATAATGTAGACCTAGAATAGGTATTGCTGGATCAAAGAGTATTAACAGTTTTATTACCCTTTGGATTTTTAAAACTGGTTTAAAATTTAATTCATTTTTTTAAAAATCAATTTTTCCTATTTAATAAACATTTTTCTCTCTTAGCTGCCATAACCCCTTTGAACATTAAAAAGAATAGAAAGTCATCATGGCAAATACACAGAATCAAAATAAAATCCCATTTCCATATTGGTCATACCCAAACATCTTTGTCTCATTCTGTACTATCTAGTCTTGTCAAGAGGTGGATAGCATGCTTTATCTTTCATACCCCAAAACATATCTTTTCAAGATATTGATGAGAGATCTCAAGTGTTCCTAATGTTAGTTTTTTCTCCCGATTCTGCTTACTTTACTCTGAATCAATTCATAAAGTCTGAATTTTTCTCAGAAATGATCCATTTTGTCATTTTTTTAATAGCATAATGATATTCCATTATGTTAATGTGGTAAATTTCGTTTAGCTGTTCCTTAATACATAGCCCCCCCCCTCAGTTTCCAGGATTTCTTTCTTTCTTTCTTTCTTTTTTTTTTTTTTTTTTTTTTTTTTTTTTTTTTTTTTGCTACTAGAAGGGAGCGACTATAAGTAATTTTTTTTTTTTTACACATGATCATTGCTCTATTTCTTTGTACTATATGCCTAACAGAGATATGGCTGGGTCAAAAAGCAGAGATAATTTAATGATTGGGGGATATAGTTCCAAATTGCTTTCCAGAACGACTGCACTGAGGCACCAGCTTCGCTAATAGTACATTAAGAATCCTGTTTTGACTAGGTTTATTGAATAACAGTGAAGTTCTAAAGATACTTCAACAGTTCTAGCAGCATGTAAAGCTGAGTGTAAGTACACCATTATTTCTCTCCTCAATTAACTGCTAAGGAGACAGAGAACTATGTGTCCAGAACAGAAAATGTCCCTTTGTCAGCTAATCAAAATCCAATGGCTTCTGAAAAGAGCTGACAATGATCATTAATTAATAAGGCTACCTAAATTTGGAGCTCAAAGAAATGTGGCACAAGACAAACAATAATGGAAGAATGAAATCTGTTCTGTGAGGTCCTGCAGACTTTCTCTGACTTCCACTTCATGGCTTCTGAGTTCCTTTTAGCTGCCTAATGACTGAGACACCTTTAATGTAAGAATGATTTAAAAGGGATATTCTTTAGATCCACACTTGCCTTTGCGTCTGGCATCCTTTTAGTCTGAAACACACTCTATCCAGATAAGGGATGAAATATACAATGTGCTTTAACTTTCTGTGCATACAAATTAAGGTGGTGCCAGGACAGATAAATACATTTTATTTAATGTGTGCAATACATCTTGCCTCAGCGATTACTCTGATATATGACTGATTTGAAATAGTGTTGATTTTTCACTCCACATAAAAAGATAACTGATAGATTATAAATATTAGGCTTTCTCTTCAACTATTTATCTAGAAGATTTCTACAAATTTGAAGATTAAAGGTAAATAAAGTAGCTATTTTGTACTAAATGTTTAACACAAATGTCTAGTGGAGACTCCCTGGGTAATTTTGCATTGTTTACTTTTAAAGATTTTTGTTGTTCAGTTGTGTCCAATTTTTTGTGACCCCCCATCTGGGATTTTCTTGGCAAAGATAGTGAAGCAGTTTGCCAATTCTTTCTGCAGCTCAATTTACAAATAGGGAAACTGAGGGGAAACAGGATTAAGTGACTTGCTCAAGGCCACAGAGCTAGGAAGTATCTGAAGCTGGATTTGAATTGTCAAAAATGAATCTTTTTGAATACCAGTCTGGCACTATATCCACTGATATAAAAGATATATGTACTAAAGATACAATATAATGGAAACAGGTGGCTCAGTGGATAGACCTCTGGTCTTGAAGTCAGAAAGATTTGAGTACACATCTGGTCTCAGACATCTTGCTAGTGGTTTGACCTTGAATACATTATTTAACTTCAGTTTCCTCAAGTATAATATGGGAATGATAATAATGGTACTTATCCCCTAAGTTGTTGTGAGGATCAAATGACGTAAGCAGTTAGCATAATGCCCCTATACATATAAATGCTATTATTATCATCTTTATTCATAAATAGCAAAATAGGCACTTAAAGCAATCTTTCCCCACCGCACAAACTATATATATTTATCAGTATGTTTATTAAAGTTATCTCTGCATGTATGTATGTGTGTGTATATATACATATATATGCACTTCCTTCTCTAATCATACTTTGAGCTCTATGAAGACAGGAACTGGGTCTTAGTTCCATTCATTTCAGTTCAATTCCACTCAAAGTAATTGGATTAATGAATTCACCGAATTGTATTTATCTTTAATTTTTCTGTTGAATTGACATTGCCTTCTATTCTTTCCCCTTTGCTCCTCCTCACACTTGAGGAAACTGAAGTTAAAAGATATGTTCAATATCAAATTACTAGCAAGGTGCCTGAGACTAGATTTGAACTCACATTTTTCTGTCTTCAAGCCCAGTGCTCTAACCACTAAGCTATCTAGTGATTCCCATTGTTTTATATCTTTAATACATGTACCTTTTAAAGTGATAATATGTATAGTGCCAGGTTGATAGTCAGGAAAAAACCCATCCCCAAAAAATATTTTTAAATAAAAGAAAAAGATATAAAAAATTCAGTAAAACCAGTCAACACATTAAAAAAATTAAAGTAATATATAGTGCTCTACACCAATGTATCCCCAACTTTACTAAGGAAAGAGGGGTCTTTTTATTTCTTTATTGAGTATCCACTGTATTTAATACACTGTATTTTAGATGGTAGAGGAAAATAAAAAGCTTACTATTATGAAACCGATCATCTTGTAGGAAGATGCTTTTTTTAAGGAGTTAGGACATATAAGTAGATTATTGTAATACAAAATAGTCAATTAACAAGTGTGATTAATCAAGCGCTATATTAGCCCTGGGGATACAAAGAAAGGCAAAAGACTGTTCTTGATCTCAAAGAACTTATAGACTAATGGGTATACAATATGCAAACAAATACAAACAAGTTATATCAGATGTAACAATATCTACAAGTTACAAACAGGATAAAATGGACATAATCAACAGAAGGAAAACATTACTATAAAGGATGATCAAGAAGAGCATCTCAAAGATGGGATTTTAATTTGGACTTGAAAAAAACAAAGAAATCCAAGAAGAGGAGATGAGGAAGGAGAGAATCCTAAGCATGGAAGGGAATGAATAAAATACATAGTATCAAGAGATAGAACAAAAAAGTCTGTCACTGGATGACTAAGTATGTGGAGATAAGCAAGATGCATGAAAAAAGTATAAAAATTGCTCTAACTTAGAGTCATTGGTAATTGGAGGGGTAGAAATAAATGAAGACTTTGCAAAGGAAGGAACATTTAAGTAGTACTTTTAAGAATGTGTTGAGGTTTGATAAAGAAGAACATGTAAAATAGAGAACAATCTACTTTAAAGTAAAGAGCTTATATAAGGAATGGTGAATCAGCTTGTTTGGTTGAAATGTCACATAGAAAATAAATTATAAGATAATTCTTAAAAGATAAGATGGAGCCAGATAGTATAAGGGATTGAATGCCAAGCAAAGGAGTTGTTGGTCAAAAGGAATTACTTAAGAATTTTGATCAGAGGAGTGGTATGATCAAATGGCTATGGGGTCGTTGTATAATTTAGGAACATGTAAATTATTCCGAATCATTCCTTGTGGCTCCAAGAAGCTGCAGCATACACAGTGACCATACCCTGATAAAACTGTCTTGACAGATCGGCTAAACCAGGTTTAGCGTAACCAATAGGTTTCCACCCTTCGGTGAGTTAAAGGACTATCTACCCCAAGCATGTGAATATTTACCCCAAAAGAATGGGTGGATTTTATGGAAGCAGATGCTATGGAACACTGAGAATTTGGCCAAACAGCAAAGATGCCTAGGTCATTCACTGCATCCTGGGCCATCACCAGGCATCTTGCCTTTGGCTAGAAGAGAGAGTAAAGTTGATGCTTTTGTACTCCTCTGCCTTATTTAAATCCAACTCATGAATAATCATCACCCTATGATGTCATGGGTCCTCTTCAAAAACAAAGGACAAGCAACAACTTACAAGACTTGATAAACTAGGCAGATAACTTTATATTATTTCTTTACCAGGAACTGTAATGGAATGAATTTAGGCTTTACTTAGAAATCTAGACATATGAGGCCCTTGTATTTTACTAATCCTCAATGGCAGATACATAATTAGAATTTACCTTTATTATAGAAAATCTTGGAATCTTCTCGGTCTCTGAGATTTTGGAAAGATGAGAAGACATATAATTCTAACTTATAGGCAGCAACTCAGAGAAGCAGTGAGTGGGCAAGAAGCATAAAGTGGGAAAGCTCAACCTGATGGAATCAAGTTCTGAGGCCAAACTTCTCTGAATCAACTCTTAACATTCACTTCTTCCACCAATCCTCTCTTTTCTTCCTTTATACCTGAGTTGCTATTTTGTAGAGTTCCCCACACTCCTACATACAATTTAAGGCTCCCTTCCATTCCTATTTAATTTTATTACAAATGGTGAAGAAGAGTGCTAAACAGAATGTAATGTAACCCAGGGATTGTAAAATCCTATTTTGAAGGTTCTAAATTGGTTGAAGATTACCATCATTATTGTCATCCCAACAATTCACATTTATATAATACTTTTAAGTTCTGTCAGGTTCCTTTCTCTGACTAAACTGTGAGGCACAAAGTGCGCATATGTTATTTATTATTCATATTTTATAGAAATGAAGTTCTCATAGAATTTAAATAGCCTGCCCAAGGTCAAAGCTAGTGAAATTTAGGTCTGGGTTACAATCCTAATCACTTCATATGGCAGTAATTTTAGAGTTTTAGTCCAACTGATTCATTTAATAGGTGAGGAAGCTGAGGCTTAGAGAGACCAGGTAACTTAACTGTATTCTGGCTTATTAGAGACAGAATAAGATCTAGAACTCAGATCTTGTATTACCTAGTTCCATTCATTTCTTAGAAGATAACAAGATGACTGACTGATTTAATATCTTCTAAATATAGCAAATCTCAAATGAATGATTGACTTCATATTTCCCATTTTAAATTATTGACCTTCTTAGTAGAATGTGCCAAGCTTCTAATAAAATCAAACGTGCAAAAGATCTGTTGGAAGCCATGCTGGATGAATTGCTATTCTCTTCTTTAACTAGCAGGTGTATGGAGCCTGTTTATGAGGGGGATGATGGGGAGGGAGTGGAATTGGTTTCTTTTTTGTCATTCCTTTTAGTGAAGGAAAAATATTGGGCTTTAGTCGCTTCTCTTAAAAGAAGATGAAAAGAAGACTAAAAAGCTCATGGAAAAGGAGCAGAATGACAGAATAGATGAGATATCACAAAAGAAAGATGTCAGTGAGAAGCACCTCTATCTATTCTCTAAGCAGTTTCTAAGCAACTTTTAATGGAAGGTCAGACACAAGCAAGATAAAGGGAGGAGGAAACAGCATTATTTCATACAATAAAATGCGTATGAATGCTGCCAGTTAGAGGGGAAAATAGGCTGGCTAGCCTAGACACTTATTTGTGTGTGTGTGTATGGTTTTTTTCCCCTGTGAATACAAATGAAATTTCTTCATAAAAGATACTATAAAATTTGAACGGGTGTGTTAATTCCAACTATGTGAATGTATTACTGCTCAAAGAGGTTTTCAATAACGTACACTAGGATTCACCAACAAGATCAACTTTTTAATTTATCCCATTCTGATTCACAGGCATTTCCTAATTGTAAAACATGGCTTTGGATATGTTTACTTTAAATCATATAATTTGTGATTGTGAAGTTATTTCTCCTGGAAAAAGACTGGAAAATTGTTTTCCTTCTCTTTTTGTTGTTCAGTCTTTTCAGTCACATCTGACTCTTAGTAACCTCATATGGGATTTTCTTGGCAAAGATATTGGAGTGACTTGCCATTTCCTTCTCTCACAAAGTTAAGTAACTTGCCCAGAGTCATACATTTGGTGTCAGAGGCCATATTTGAGCTTGAAAGATGAGTTTTCCTGATTTCAAGCCCAGTACTCTATCCATTGCACCATCCAGCTGCCTCACCTACCTAATAATAGCAGCCCATATTTGTGTATCATGGCTTTCCAAAAACATTAGCTTTCCAAGGCAAGACGTGCAAAAGAAAGGGTCCTGCTTTAAGGCCACAATCTGATGAATATCAGGGCTAAGAGTCAAGCCCAGCCCATTGGACTTTATTCTGATGGCCAAAAGTTCATGTGGTCATTTTTATTTGAAGTATTGTGAACCTTGCCTTTCTATCTCCAGCTTTCTATCTCCATCTCTCTGCCCTCATGCCCTCCCTGCACCCTCCCCTCTCTCTCATGCATTTTCCATCCTAAGTCTATTGGAAGTGTCTTGAATCACTGCAATGCTGAGAAAAACCAAGTCCATCACAGCTGATCATCACATAATTTTGCTGTTACTTTTTAACTTTTATTTTAAAAGGAGGAAAGGATGTTGACTAGAAGCAACTATAAACACTCCAGAAAAAGAGAAGAAAAGAAAGAGTGGCTGGTGTGGAAGAGGATATTAGTAGCTGTAACTATATTGGGGAAGGTATTCAAAGGAGAAAGGTTTAAGGTGCTTTGGCTCCAAGAAGGGGTGATAGTGTTCAGTAGTAGTGAGGGATGGAAGCAATTGGTCTGGGGAGAGGGCTCAGTTTGAGAAGAAGAGTTTGAACTATAGAAGTATGCCTTTATACATATAGATGACCTTTTGAAAAGGTAAGCACTGAACAGTGAAGTATGGATGGGTTAAAGTTTGCAGGGGAGGGCTTGCTAGTTCTCCATTTTCTTGCTCATGAAAGTTTACTCTAAGAAAGTGTCAAACATACATAATATGTATTGAACCCACAAAGAATTTCATGCTAGTTATTTTTAAGTTGTCATAACATCTTGATATATCTTCTCCCAAATAGCTTCCTAGCTATTTTTTTCTGTCTGAAGGCAGAGTGATGTGTGTGAAGTTACTGGAAAGAGCATCCTATTTGGTCAGAGGACCTAAATCCTGACTCTTCTACTTATTCTATGTGATTTTAGCCAAGTCAACTAAATTCTATGGATTTTATTTTTCTCATCTGTAAAATGTGAGATGTTGAACTAAACCATTTCTAAGATCCTTTCTAGTTCTAAAACTAGATTCTGTGATAGCAGTCTTATCATTCCAGAAAAAAAATGGCAATCATATCCATAGTTCTATGGAACATAAAAACAATGAACAGTGACATAATCAACTCAAAAAGATATGAAAGAGGATATACTTGGAAGTCTTGCTAGATGCCACTACATACTTGTTTAAGAATCAGGATCTATGTCTTAAGGAGTGGGATTACTGAGCTCAATTTTGCTAAGTATCAGAGTTTTCCTGAGCAGTGCTCGCAAATCCCAGCCCAAGGGATTCTACTATTTCACACACACTAAGTTCATGGCTGAATCAAAATCATCTTTTGGAGTGCTCTGCCTTTTAATGTTTGGTGACAATATTTTCCATGGCACTAATGCATCTTGTACATTTAATGATGTGATGACACTCAACTAAGGTCAAAGAGCTAATCACAGTGTGAGAAAGCTTGGCATAGCTTTCAAGACTCCTAGAAAAAGTACTGGTAACTTTATGTTTTCTTTTGCCCAGAGCAACATCCAGACTATAACCATCCTGCTGTGAAATACTCTTTGACTGGCAGTCAGGAATATAGGTTCTCATTCTAAAACTGACATTAACCTGGGCACAAATCCCTTTCCCATTATTACCTTTAGTTTCCTTAACCATAAAACAAGAGAACTAGACAAAAGAGTAGCTAAGATTTCATTCTACTCTAAATCCCATGATCAGTCTCTTACCAATAATTCCTTCCAGCATTGATATCCTGCCTTGGAGAAAGGAGAGCATCACCATTCTTTCTGTTCCAAGTTCTTAGTCCTTTGCCTGAACTGCCCAAAATTCTGAAAGGCCTCTCCTGATGATAGCCTCCATGGATTTGAAATTCAGCTCTTCTACTTGCTGGACAAATCATTCAAATTCCTTGATTTTCAGTTTCTTCATCTGTACTGTACCTCTGTAAAATGACTTTTAAAACCATAAGGCACCACATAAATGTACTATTATTACCTGCCTTTTTTATTTTTTATAAATCTCTTCTCAGGGATTAACATCCCCTACTACTACAACTATTCTTCAGATAATCTTGGACAAATCAATCCCTCAGCTTTAGTTTCTTCATCTGCAAAATGAGTATAATAATAGCATATACCTCCTACAGTTCTTCTGAGGCTCAAATTAAATAATGTTTTATAAACATTAAGACACCATAACTCAGTTCTGCTTTAGCATTTGTTCTGAAATTTTGAATTTGTTACAAAGAAATCGATAAATTAGAAAACAGTTTGAGCATAACAGGATTGGATTTGCTCATATAAATTTTGGTGAAAATTACACTATAGTAGTGGACAATGCATTGGAAGAAGATGGGTTGGGCAGAGTGCTGCTAACATTTGGTGGGGCCTGCAGAAAGAACAAATGTCTGAATCCCTTTGTGGGGAAAACATTATGGTGCTTATGTCCTCTTCATAGGATACAATGAGAACTACTGGTGTGAGGGGAAGGGAAATCACAAAACTCAGAGAAGAAAAAGTGAGGGGCTTAGAGAAGCAACACAGAAAGACTTCCAACCTATCATTTCCAGAAGACACTTGATGATCATCTGGCATCTTTGACCCTAACCACCCTTGAGCCACATGTTGAGGAAAAAGTCAGGCCAAAGATGATTATGGCATACCATCTCAAACTGTTCTCTAGTTTATCAGTTGCTTTGTAACAAATTCAAAATTTCAAAACAAATGTTAAAGCAGAACTGAATTATAGTGCTTTGAGGTTAACAAAAAATTATTTCATTTGAGCCTCAGAAAACTATAGAAGATGTATTCAATAGTTCTAAAAAGATCTCTCTGGTACTTCATGGGGAGACTGCCACTTGCTGGAATTCGTGGATGATTCACGATGTGGATTTCTTGTATCTTGGCTGCCACAGCTTTCCCTGAGACCATATTCAGAAGCTCACTTTGAAGTTCAGGTCTTTGTCAAGGAAAAGTACCATACTTACTGTATATTTTTGATACAGTAAGAGTTGTAGGTGGAAGAGGGCTTATACCTAAACATTTTGGACCTAAACATTTTGCCTTTCCAGCAATGAAAACTAGAAGTATCCTGCTTTGAGTAGCAGGCTAAGAATAGGACACTACCATATTTATTGTAGTATTGGTGTATTTCTTAACTATTTAATATTTATAAAACTGTGCTTCCATTTTATTGGATTTCTGCATTATTTTCTTTTATCACTTATAAAGTTTTAGAATGTTGCTCTTGAGACCCTACCCTTATTTTCTCCATAAATTCTGTAATTTTTATTGCATAATTTTGCATAGCTTGGTGAGTTTTAAAAATACATATGTCAAGCTAGTAGAACTGAAGATGCTTTATTTAATTTGAGTCATGGGTTGATATCTAGATTTGGTGATCTTGACTCTCGAATCAACAAATACAAATATTCTAGTTCCTGAGCTAGACTTTTTACCCTTTACTACCTCCTTCATTCTACCTTATCTTACCCTAATAGATGGGATATTGAACTTGGAATCACAGTCTTAGGAAAGTCACTTAAACTCTTCATGCTTCAAGTTTCCCCTCCATAAGATGATGGGTAGAGTATGGATTAAATGATCTCTAATATCCCTTTCTACCCTATGGATTTTCTTCTTGGGGGTCATCCAGACTTTCTTGGGATACTTGGCCATTGGGCATAGTTTTTGAAAAAATTAAAACTCATGAACTTATGTTAAGTGAAATGAGCAGAATCAGGAGATCATTATATACCTCAACAACGATACTGTTTGAGGATGTATTCTGATAGAAGTGGATCTCTTAGATAAAGAGAGCTAATTCAGTTTCAATTGATCAAGGATGGACAGAAGCAGCTACACCCAAAGAAAGAACACTGGGAAATGAATATCAACTGCTTGCATTTTTGTTTTTCTTCCCGGGTTATTTATACCTTCTGAATCCAATTCTTCCTGTGCAACAAGAGAACTGTTCGGTTCTGCACACATATATTGTATCTAGGATATACTGTAACTTATTCAACATGTAAAGGACTGCTTGCCATCTGGGGGGAGCGGGGGCGGGAGGGAGGGGAAAAATCGGAACAGAAGTGAATGCAAGGGATAATGCTATAAAAAATTACCCTGGCATGAGTTCTGTCAATAAAAAGTTATTTAAAAAAAATTAAAACTGCATTTATGATAAATTTTCAACAAACAAAATGTCATTATTATTAATTTTTAAAAGATTAGGAAATATTCTGAAAATATTGTTATTTTAGGGTAAATTCATAAAAATTACTTATTATATTTATATTTTCCCAAATAACTCAAATATGTATGCATAATTCACATAATTAGAATAGAGTGATTTTTCTCTCAGAATTCTCAAAGCAGTTTGTCCATGTCTCTCTAAATATATTATATTCTATACTTCTATTTTTAAGGTTAGGGTTACCGCATCTAAGGCCATTGTCAGTCATCCTGATCTATGTCTTGCCACTGTACTCCAGAGACTTTGGAAGAGAGGGTGAGGCTGATGATTTTGCATAACCCTGCCTTACTTAAATCCAATTCACTTGGAAGTAAAGATGTCATCTCCTGATGTCATTGGTCCTCTTTGAGAATAAAGAACAAATAACTTTATTAGATTGGAAGTTTCTTATGTTAAAGGAATTTGTTTTTATTAATCTTTGTGTCTTCCTCCTCAGTTAGCATAATGCCTTGCCTCCCATAGGTAATAAATGTTTGCTAAATGAATGAATAATTGAATTAAAGCCATGGATTCAATTATATCAACAATAGCAACATACTTTATGCAAGATTGATATCTCTGGGCTTCAGATAAGAAAGACATTTTCTTAATAACAGCTACATGACCCATGAAGTTCTAACTGTTTAAAAGGAGGATAAAAAGCAGCATTTATATCTCTCATAAAGGGATCATGGTGGAATAACTAGAAAGCCAGCCTTGAAGTCATTGAAACCTGGGTCCAGTTTCTGACATAAATTGATGGTGTAACCCTAGATAAATCATTTACTCTCTTATGACCCACAATTTCTCCCACATTGCTCCCACTCCAACAATTTTCTAAAGCAATAAGTTGTAGAATGTCTTGATTGGAATTGGGAGGTTTTCTTTTTTTTTTTTTTTTTTTTTACCAATGAATCACAAGTCTTGTCTAATAACAAACAAAGCAACACTAAGTTTAGGAAAAACTTTACAGATATCATCTTTTCCAATCCTTGTAACAATCCTTACTGAAAAAATTAGTATTGTCTCAATACAATTATTGTCTCAGTGGGGAAACCGAGGTGTATAGGAGTTAAGTGACTTCTTACCAGGTCAGTAAACATTGAAAGTAATATTTAAACCCATTTATCCTGAATCCAGGACAAATGCACCTCCCCCTGAACCATACTAATTTTTCACCTATTGATTTGTCCACTCACCACTACTAATCTTGTTTTCTTGTCATCTTTTAAAGATTGACATTTTTAGAGGGAAAAATGAAATATACAGAACAGAAAAGTTTCACTCAATATGACAGACAGAGGTAGCCTGATTACTTGGACACTTATGTGTTTAAATGAATTTTAGCGGCCTAATTGCATGATTTAACATTTGAAAACTTCACATTCCTCCTATGACTTGGGAGAGTAAAAGGGCCTATTATCATTTTCAGGCCAGATGTTTTACTTAACTGAGCCTGTTTGATCCCTGCACCTGTCTGGTACCAGCAGTTGCAGGATTAGTCTAAGAGGCTGACTTAAAAAATCTGGACAACTGTTGGTGAACAAGCGAATGGTGTGAAAATGAGCAGGCTTTTGGAATAAAGGATTTGCTGTTTATGACATAAAGTAATACACATCATTTGCCATTTGCAACAAGTATGCACTGTTACTGCTCTCTCCCCATGTGCTCTGTATATATTACTAAGAGACAATTATATGAACTCTCAGTGAGCAGAGGAGAAAGAAGTTGGAGCTTGAGAGGGAACAGAGACACATTACACCATCCATCTGTGAGACAGCCGTGTAGTTACAAGGAATTATATATTATTTCTGGTGGATTATAATGATTATAAAAGGAAGAAAATAGTCCCCACCCCCACAGAGATTTTTTGACACATATCCTAAAGGAAACAACAGCTTTTCACTTAATTGTAGAGCCTTCCTGGAGGACAACTTAAATTAGTTTTTAAAAAACACAAAACAAAATACAACAATGAGCCTCTTTTCTCTCGTGTGAAGAATAGTACTTGTAGGAATAAAAACAGATTATTGCCCAGAGCAAATTAAGTGAGGGATATTTCCCTGCCCCACTAAGAAACAACTTTTGCTGTTACTGTTTCAACCTCTGGTTAGATGTACAATGAGTGAAAGTGTAACTGAATTCGGTCATGCTCCCTAATTTTTTCAACTTTGTTACTTGTAATGTGTGTGTGTGTGCATGTGTGTGTTCTCACAGCTCACTTATTCCATAGTTATTTATTTGTTTGCTCCTGAAAGACCAAAGAATTATAGATTATAGAACTAGAAATAATCTTAGAGGACATCTATTCCAAAACTCCTATTTTACAAAAGAAAAAACTGTAACATAATCTGCCCACGTTCATATGATACGATACATGTTTGAACATGTTTGTTTGCTGTCCCTCCCATTGTGGGTTCCTTGAGGGTAGGGCATGTGTTTTGCCTCTTTGTGTAGTCTTGACACTTATTGCTTATAGCTATATAGTAGACTTATTTATTAACTGAAGAAAGCAGCATTTAAATAAATGTCCTCTGATTCCAAAGCCACTACTCTTTCTAGTGCTGGTAGCCTCTCAAAATAAATAATAAATAACATATCTTTTTAATTTATAAATTCCTTGAGGACAGAGATTGTTTTGGTTTGTTTTTATCCACACAGTAGATACTGAGCACAGTGCTTAGTAATCAATGCATTCTTTTAACAATTGTTTACTGATTCTGATAAATAAAATGCCGATTCAAAACCATCATACATTATTTAAAAATATTTTCTCTAGAATTATAGATTTAATATTCCCTCTAACCTTGCAAATAACAAGGTTTTATGCTTTAGGGTTTAATGCAAATTTCAAGTATGCTTCTTTATCAGAAACTATTTTTAAAAGTAAACAGTGACAATCAGAGGGATGATTGTTGCTTATATTTGGGTTACACCCATATAATATTATCTAAATTAATTTATATATCTGGTACTAAGCCAGTCAAACTACAAAAGAGAAACTTTCTAGAGCCTGACAAAATAATAAAATTGATTTGGTGAAGCTAGAGGTCCAAATTTTTTCTAGGAAAAGTGTTTATCCAACTGTCCATTATTTGTCTTCTTTTTTGTTTCCCCCTTTCATTAAAGAAAATATTTTATTATGAACTTTTATTTTTATGTCACTTAGATTTTGGAATATATCTCACATCCCTCCCCTAACTCTTGAGCCACTCTTTGTAATAGTGAATAAAAAGAAAGAGAAAGAAGTTCAGCAGGACAGCAAAAGCAAACAATACATCAGTCAAATCTGAGAGGATATGCAGTGTTCCACACCCATAATTTTATACCTTTGAAAGAAAAGAGGGAGTCTCAACAACTCTCTTCTTTGGCCAGGTATGGTTCATTATAACTCTATAGCATTCAGTTGTCTTTTTGTTCTTTCTATCTGCAGTGGTTCAGTCAATAAGTGTCAAGTATTCTTGATACTACTTTACTTTGCATCAGTTCAAATACATCTTCCATACATCTTTGAACTATTCGTATTTGCCATTTCTTACAGCATGGCAATTTTCTGTTATATTCATATTCTATAATTTGTTTAGATATTCCCCAATTGATAAATATTAACTTTGTTTTCAGTTTGGTTTTTGTTTGTTTGCTATCACTAAATGTGCCATTATGATTATTTAAGTGTGGGCTTTCCATCTTTGACTTCCTCACAAATATTACTCTCAATAGTAGAATTACTATTGAGGCATTTTTAGTAACTTTCTTAATACAATTCCTAAATTGTTTTTCAGAATATTTGGACTAATTCATAGATCCAACAAGAACTTTTATTTTTATATCAGTTCTTTCTCTAAAAACAGATAGCATCTTTTACTTGATTCGAATATTAATAATATTCAGAATAATTTAATCATTCACAGTTATTCTTATAATATTGCTATTACTGTATACAACATTCTTTTGGTTCTGCTCATTTCACTCTTCATTATTTCATACAAGTCTTTCCACATTTTTTCTGAAGTAGCTCATCATTTCTTAAAGTGTAGTAGCATTTTGTCACAAACATATACGACAAATTGATGGGCATCCCCTCAATTTCCAGTTTCCTGCTAACACAAATAAGACTGCATAAATATTTTAGAACATATAGATTATTTTTCTTTTCTCCAATCTCCTCGGAAAGCAGACCTAATAGTGGTATTGCTAGGTCAAAGGATATAGGCAGTTTAAATAAATTTGGGAGCAAAATTACAGATTGATGACCAAAGTGGTTGGATAAGTTTACAATTCTACCAACAGTGTATTATATCTATATCAAAGAGTAGGGGTGATGATAGACATTCTTTCTTTTCTACAGTTTATCTCCATTATATATAATGCTGGCTGTTTATTTCAGATTTTACTCTTTACCAGGGTGAGGAAAGAGCCACTTATTCCTATGCTTTCTAGTGTTTCTTTTATTAAAAAAAAAAAAAGAAATAAATATTGTATTTTGTCAAAAGTTTTTGTCTATTGATACAATTACATCATTTTGTTGTTGCTTTTATGATAATCAAAATATAACAAAATCACTCCTGTGCCATCTGTTTTACTTAACCACCTCTATAGGCTCTAATGATATTAGAGTTCTGAAAGGATCCTTGAATTATCTCCATTCCATTAGCATTCCAATAGATCATCCTTATAAGTCCTTGTTAAACTAAAACAACATTACTAATTTGAATTTTTCTTTCTCTTGAATCCTGTGTTTTCATTTCAAAATTCCTCTTTAGCTCTGGACTTTTTAGTCTGGTATACTTAAAAGTCTTCTATTTCATTGAAGGTCCAGTAAGTTATTTTTGGCTATAGGTTTATGTTTTTATCTTTTATAAAATCATATTCCATGTTCTCTGCTTCATTATAGTGGCAGCTGCTAAATCCTGTGTAACCGTGCATGTGGTATTTGAATTCTTTCTTAGTATTTCCTTTTGATGTGGATGTTCTCGATTTGGCAATAATGTTCCTGGAAATTTTTATTTTGGAGTTTCTTGCAGAATATAATTTCTTGATTTTTTCTATTGTGACTTTATCCTCTTATTCTAGTATGTTTATGTAGTTTTCATTGATGATATTTTAAAATATTATATACACACACTTTTTTTGGTCATGATTTTTAGCTAGTCCAACGAGTCTAAAATGATTTCTTCTTGCTATATTTTCCAGATAAATTTTCCCCACAAGATAGCTTTATATTTTCTTCTACCTTTTCAAACTTTTGACATGATTTGATGTGATAAGAAGTGAGCAGAATTAGGAAAACAGTTTACATAGAAAGAGCAATGTTGTATAATAATCAACTGTGAAAAACTTAGCTGTTCTTGGAAATACAATGATCCGTGACAGTTCCAAAATACTCATGATGAAAAATGCTATTCATCTTCAAAGACAAAACTGCTGGAGTATGAATGCAGATTTAAACATATGATTTTTCTTTTGGGGGGAGGAGTCTATGTCTTTTTTCATAACAACAATATGGAAATGTGTTCCATATAACTGCTCATGATAACCTATATCAAATTGCTTAGTCTCAGGGTAAGGAAAGGAAAAGAATGGAGGAAGAGAATTTGGAACTCAAATTTTTAAGATAAGTGTCAGGAATTGTTTTTACATGTAATTGAGAAAAGTAATTTTTTTTTTCAAATGAAAAAATATTCACAAAGCTTTTTACTTCCTGAAAGATTTTAAACCCCTTGTGCTAAAATATTGATTATTTTCCCAAGTCTCTCCTTTATAGGTCTCCTTTCTTTTCCACTTAATTCTTCTATCCCACTCCTTTAGCTTATATTATCATTTTAAACTTTCATTTTTAGTTTTCTTATCTTTTCCTCCAGGAATTCTTGTGAACAAATTTTTCGAGCTTTTTTGTAGGAGTTTTGCAATTACTATCATCTTCTGGATTTATGTCTTGAACATCTCTAATATTAAAATAGCTTTTTTTTTCTTTCATTGTTTGGGGATCCCAACCACTGCTGAGGCTGTATTCCATACTTGGGAGTGGAATTTCAGATCCTTATATCTCTGAGGATCAGCACCGGAGCTGCCATATGTAGACCCAACTCTTTACCTGGGCGGGAGGGGGAGACTCCAGATCTCCCTGTCTTCAAAGACTAAAATCAAAGCTGTCATCATTCTCTCCATTTGGTGGTCAAGTCAGACCCTCTTCTTTACCCAAGAGTGAGTCACAAATCTCCCTTGCTCCAAGGACTTGGATCCAATCTACCATACTGAAAGGTTTTTTGTTTTTGTTTTTTGTTTTTTTAGTTCCAAGAAGTGATAAAGGTAGCCCTTCTATTTTGCCTCTACGAATAATGGAGTTATAGCCTCTCTGCCCATTTATGAGTGCTGTGATGGTCAGGACCTATCAGGTAGCAGTAGGAGGAGCTAAACTGAACTCCTTTATCCTATTCAATGATCTTGTCTGAAAGAAGAATGTTTTCTTTAGGAAAAGACTCAGAAGAAATGCAAATTAAGACAACTCTGAGATACCACTACACACCTGTCAGATTGGCTAGAATGACAGGGAAAGATAATGTGGAATGTTGGAGGGGATGTGGGAAAACAGGGATACTGATATATTGTTGGTGGAGTTGTGAACACATCCAGCCATTCTGGAGAGCAATTTGGAACTGTGCTCAAAAAGTTATCAAACTGTGCATACCCTTTGATCCAGCAGTGTATATCCCAAAGAGATACTAAAGAGATCCCAAAGAGATACTAAAGAAGGGAAAGGGACCTGTATGTGCCAAAATGTTTGTGGCAGCCCTGTTTGTAGTAGCTAGAAGCTGGAAAATGAATGGATGCCCATCAACTGGAGAATGGTTGAGTAAATTGTGGTATATGAATGTTATGGAATATTATTGTTCTGTAAGAAATGACCAGCAGGATGAATACAGAGAGGATTGGCGAGACTTACATGAAGTGATGCTAAGTGAAATGAGCAGAACTAGGAGATCATTATATACCTCAACAATGATACTGTTTGAGGATGTATTCTGATAGAAGTGGATCTCTTAGATAAAGAGAGCTAATTCAGTTTCAATTGATCAAGGACGGACAGAAGCAGCTACACCCAAAGAAAGAACACTGGGAAATGAATATCAACTGCTTGCATTTTTGTTTTTCTTCCCGGGTTATTTATATCTTCTGAATCCAATTCTCCCTGTGCAACAAGAGAACTGTTCGGTTCTGCACACATATATTGTATCTAGGATATACTGTAACCTATTTAACATATATAGGACTGCTTGCCATCTGGGGGACGGGGTGGAGGGAGGGAGGGGAAAAATCAGAACAGAAGTGAGTGCAAGGGATAATGTTGTAAAAAATTACCCTGGCATGGGTTCTGTCAATAAAAAGTTATTTAAAAAAAAAGGAAAAGACTCAGAAGATAGTAGGTGAGGTATGTACCCAAAATAAAACTGATTATATTTTCACAAACAGGAAATGACTCATTACTAATGTAGGAATCATTGTTGAATCATCTATTTGTAGTGTTAGAGAGGACACCATCATTATCACAAAACTAAAAGAATAAATAAAACAGAGGAAAACTGACACTGTGGAGTTGACAACTTTCACCTAACCTATTTAAATAAGTTAATGGTCATTCCATCCAAATGAGAAATTAATATAGGAAAGAACATTGATGTCAATTATTGCAACTTAATATAAAATTATAAACAATTTTATTATAAAGGACAGACCAAAAGAGTCTTAAAAACTAATTTTATTGATTTATTTTGCCAGGTAGAAAGATCTGACTCCTACAAGTTATAATGTTTTAGAATATTGTAGAATCATAAATTTAGAGCTGAATGGGATCTCAATGTCCACCAAGTCTAACCTTCTAATTTTACAGATGTTCAAGTTAGCACCAGAGAGTTTTAAATGACTTGCTGTAAGTTACAAAAGTAGTATGTGGCAGATGCTATGTTTGAACCAAGATCCTAAAACTACAAATTCAGGACACTTTCCACTGAATCATGCTGTTCGTTTGTAAAAATCTTAAGAAGAATACTATGAGCAGTATCACCTCATTAAAAGTTTGAGAACCAGTACAGTGGAAAACATTAAAAATTGTACCAGAGAGAGAGAGAGCGAGAGCGAGAGCGAGAGCGAGAGCGAGAGCGAGAGAGAGAGAGAGAGAGAGAGAGAGAGAGAGAAGTATTGAATGGCTGGACCAGAACAAGTAGATATTTTTTTTTGGCAGAAATTAAATGATCACTTGATGGTTAAGCTATAGAAAATAGTCTTTTGTATTTATGGGTTGCTCTAGATGGTTTCTCTGGACTAATTCTAATTCTAAAATTCAGTGACTATGAACTAGGTGTTCTCTAAGCTCTCTTCTAGATATGAAATCCTATGATCTTCAGCAAGAAGCAAACTTGTTTTTATTATCTAAATATTTTAAACAAAGGTGAATGGAAGGGAGGAAGGATAGAGATGGACAATGAACTATTTAGATTATTGTTGTATTTAATTCAAAATAACTATATATCATACAATATGTACATACATAGGTTCTGTGAAGAAAGATTAAAGAGATCCTTGTTCTCAGTTTCTATAATTCTCTTTGTATGTCTCTAACAGTCCCATTTTTTCAATGGTCATTTCCAAAGTGTCTTCTTAATTTTCTGGCAAAATGATAGCTATATCACTATTTTAGGATGAGACTGTGGTTGTCCATCCTGTTCAAAAAAGAAGGATAGTCTAATCTTCCAAAGGAGGAAGAGGAGAAAGGATTGTGAATAAGGAGACTAAGAGTCAAGTTGTCAAGTGATGAATACCTTTGAAAAATTAGTTTTTAACCTGTTTTTCCATTGGCAGGTACTAATTTGAGAATTTAAAGAAACAGTCTAAAGTTATTTACTAAACACTGTAATTTAAAAAAAATATGTCTTTTAGACATAATGTCTTTCCTCAGAACCATGTTAATTTTAGTAGTTTTATTCCATGTTTATGGTACACTTGGCATCAGGAGGAAACCCTGAAAGACAAAACATGAGATTCATCTGCTTCATTTTTTCACATCCCCCCTGCCACCCCAGCTAACTTTAGTTCCAGATTTTTAGTAAAAGCCTCTTGCTTTGTTAACATGGTCTAAGCCAAGACAAAAATGAAGTTGAGATGATAAAACATACCATTGACTTCAAGAAACAGATTTTATTTCTTATAAAAAAAAGGATTAAGTTGCCAGTTTATACACTATTCTTAAAATTCTTGTCCTTTTAGTACAAAAGAAAAACCTGTAGTAAGTCAACATAGACCTCTAGGTATCTGAGTAACTGGCCTTCAACACATAACGTTTATTTTGAATTTAAAGGAAATCTTTTCCTATGATATATAAATTAGAAAAGAAAGCCACAAGCCATTATAACAATCTTTCTGCTAGCAGCAGTAATATAATAATCATTTAGAAATGGAAATAAATGGAAATATCTGCTAGTGATTTTGAGTAAAAAAAGAAATTCTTTTGAGGTTTATTTTCAAACTACTCTCATATCTTTAAAGAGAATTTAGAATGTATAAAACATCATGAATTAAACATTACTTTCAACCACATTTGTTATATGTTTGAAATTGTAGGATTTATATTAACATCTTTGGGTACTTTAAGGATATATACAGAATTTGGTATTCCAAGCCTTCCACAATCTTATACCAACCCTGCTTTTCCAAAATGATATTGAATTTGTCACCTATATGAATTAAACCCTTTCTCTAGGCTGACCCAATGCTAAGGTCGTTATCAGGCAGCTTTCTTGTTGCTCTCTGACAGTATTTCAGGGACCTGGCTGACAATCGCCCTTAAGCGCTTCCCCTAAAGTACCTGTCATCAATCTAGAGGCATATGTCTGCCAATAAGACCCCTTGAGACTTTTGTCCTTACACTCTCGTGAATGCTACTTAATTTATCTCTGGTCATATGTCTCAGTTATTCACTTTCTCCAAGATCATTAATTTATAAGGCATTTAATCAGATCAGATAAAAAGTAATGAAGTTGAAATTGTGTATTTTATTTGGGGACATCCCTTCCCTAAAACAAAAATACTTGATAGGCTGACATAAGCTGACATCCATGTCTACAACCCCATCACATCCTACACCAAACTTGAGTAATGGGATAATATAAATTAATATATAATATATTATTTAATATATGTACATATATTAAATAATATATATAATAAAATATATAAATAAAATAATAATATAAATTAATACAATATATATTTCAATGTACTTTAAAAACCAATACTATATCTTAGGAAGAGAGAGGGTGGTGCTGAGAAAAGAGTATCAGAGCACCTGAGTTCCAATACTGCCTCTAATATCACTTGAGTGGAGTGACCTTTAATGTCATAATGTATAATTTTTTGTACTCTCCTAATTAGCATTTCATTTAGCATTTTTGTATCATTATTCATTAGTGAAACTTGACTATAATTTTATTGCTGCTTTATCTAGTATTTTAATTGCATGCCTAATTCATTGATCAGCTGTTTTTCTATTTTATTGTAAGCATTTAGAGATACAAAACCTCTTCTGATTACTGCTTTTGCAGTTGATATATTTTGATATGTTGTCTCATTATCATTCTTTTTAATAAAATTGTTCCTATGACATATTCTTTAACACATTCTTTTGAATTGGGTTATTTAGTCTTTATTTGATTTTTAATCTATGTTTCCATGGTCCTTTATTAAATGAAATTTTTATTGCATTATCATCTGTAAGGATGCATTTAATATTTGTTTTTCTTCATTTAACTATAAAATTTTTAGGGTTTAATGTATGGTCAATATTTGTAAAGGTGTGATAATGTGCTGAAAAAAAAGTATATTTTTTTCTATTCCCACTCATTTTTTTCCAGATGTCTATCATATCATATTTACCTGAGTTTTATTAATCTTCTTGACTTCTTTCTTATTTATTTTTTGATTTTATCTAACTCTGATATGGGAAAGTTGAAATCCCCCATTATCATATTTTTTGCTATTTCCATGTATAATTACCTTTTCCTTTAATAATCTGATTTATATAACTTTGGTACATGTATGTTTAATTGCTTAATTATCTCTGCTACTGTTTAACACAATGTAGTTTCTCTACTAATCTTTGTTAAATCTATTCTGACTTTCTGAGAACAAGATAGCAATGCCTGCTTTTTGGTTTAACATTAGCTGAAATATGATCAATTCTGCTTGATGTGTATCTCTCATTCCAAAATGTGTTTTTTGTAAACATCATGTTGTCAGATTCTGGATTTTGATCTATTCTTTTATTTCTGTTTTATGATTAAATTCATTCCATTCACATTCAAAGTTATAATTACTAGTTGTGCATTTCCCTTGATCTTATTTTTCCTCACTATTTCTCTCTGTATGTCTCTCTGTTTCCATCTCTGTTTCTCTCTGTCTTTGTCTCTATCTCTGTCTCTGTCTTTTTGTCTGTCTCTCCCTACCTCTCCTTTCTCTATCTCTGTCTCTCTTTCTCTTTTTTTCTTCCTCTTTTCCTCTCCCTTTCTCCTACCAGTATTGTGTCCTGCTTTCTAGAGTCCCCAATTTGGTGTGATAAAACATACCATTGCTTTCTAGAGCACTTATGCTGAGGTGATTAAAATATTATGTTCTGCTTTCTAGAGCCCCCAACTTGGAGTGACAAAACATAATGTTGCTTTCTAGAGCCCCCACAATGGGATGATTAAAATATACCATCTTAGTGGATAAGTGAGGCAGGACTCCTGAGGATGGTGGGAAGTCCATTTATTCCCAGTTCTTTCCCCTTTTTAATACCCTTATACCCTTATGTAACAAAAACAACACTGGACTTGTGCCAAGCATATACTGCTCAGGTGGGACCACATAAACAACTTGCTATTGTATGTAGTTTGCCATCTTTCACTGGTATCAATCTTAGCCATCAGGTATCACTCTGTTTCAATCACAACACAGGTTGTCACTATCCCCTGGCTTCTCAGAAATGCTGAAAGCCCTTAAGGAAGATGGGGAGCAGAACCAGACATTGTTAGCAGGTTCCCTCTGGATTGAAGGGACCCACTGTCTATAACTCTTTGACATCCTAGAAATCTAATTATTTAACTTCTGACTACTGCTTCCCTAATCTACACATCTTAAAAATCCCTCCCTCATCTTATTTTCTTGGCTTATTTATTTGTAAGTTAAGAAGACTTTCTATATCACAAAGATTATAAAAGAGGGAAAAGGACCCCATGTGCAAAAATATTCATAGCAACCCTTTGGTAGTGTCAAGGAACAGGAAATTAACTAGATGCACATTTGTCAGGGAATGGCTAAATAATGGTATATGAATGGGATATATTATGGAATATGAATATAATGAGATGCCATTTTTCTATAAGAAATGATAAGCCGGTTTATTTCAGAAAAGCTTAAAAAATCTTACATAGTGGTACTAAGGAAGTGAACAGAACCAGAGAACACTATACACAGTAACAACTAGATTATGTGATTATCAACTGAAATGGACTGGGTTCTTTTCAACAATAAGGTGATTCAAGGCAATTTAAATACACTTGTGATGGAAAGTTCCATCCACATCCAGATAAAGAACTATGGAAAGTTAATTTGGATCAAAGTGTAATATTTTCACCTTTTGTTTTTGTTTATTTTCTTGCTTGTTTTTTTTTCTTTCTTTCTCATTTTTCCTTTTTGATCTAATTTTTCTCCATCACCATGACAATATGGAAACCTGCTTAGAAGAATTTTGCACATATTTAGCCTATGTCAGATTGCTTGCTATCTTGGAGGGGGGAAGAGAGGGAGGAAAATTTAGAATACAGGGTTTTCCAAAAGTGAAGGTTGAAAACTATCTTTCCATGTATTTGGAAAAATAAAATCTTATTTAAAATTTTAGTTAAGAAGACATTTATACCCTTATAAATGTATGTAATTCCCTCTTTAACCCAGTTCTGATGAGAATAACATTCCCACACTATCCACACTACACTCTATTATCCTTTCTGCTGTAATAGTTTTTTCATTCACAACTCTTGTGTATGAGATACATAAGAGAAGGTAATAAAAATACTAGTATCTAAAGGAGGATAAAAGGGATAAATGTATTTTTTCTTAATTGGAATTTAAGAGAAAAATATAGAAACATGGAGCAGGCATTATGTGAACTTTATTCCTATTTACCCCAGATAAGGAGAATTGAACACATATACTTAAACATGGTTCAAGTGTGACTCCCAATTCAATAGAGAAACAGATAGAGAGATTGAGAAAGAGAAGACAGAGACAGAAAGAAAGACAAAAACAGATGGAAATAAAGACAAAGAGACAGGGAGAAAGAGAGATAAAGACATAGAGAGACAGAGAAGGGCCATTGAAGCATTTTTTAACAAAATGCACAGAAGAGAAGGTAGCTCAAAAGGAAGCAGATTACAGAAAAGTTTTTAAAATAACAATTCAGAAGGAAAGAGAGAAATAGAACTTTTTAAAAAAAGTTTAATTAGTTATATACATTTCTGAAAATAAGTGGCATGGGGGCGTCTAAGTAGGCATGGTGGATAGAGCACGCTGCAATCAGGAGAATGTGAGTTCAAATTGGACCTCAGACACTTGAAGCTTAGTAGCTGTGCAACTGAACAATCCTGGATAGTGTGCTTATGTGAATGGATTTGCTATCCAGTAAGAAAAAAAAAACAAAGATACTTAAGTATCCCTTGTTAAAAAAAAATATAGAGAGAGATATGGTTTATGGCAGAAGTTACTTTGACCAAGTAGTACTTTCTTGCCTCAATATCTTAAGAAAGGAGGGGCCAATAAAATTGCAAGGGTATGAATGGATAGAAGCAATTACAAAGTACAAGCGATGCAATCTCAGTGGGGGAAATGGAATTTTTGAAGGAAGTTTACAAATGTTTTTGGAGGACCTAATAAGGAGTTGTTCTCTCAATTTTCAAACTTTTATCTTTCCACTAACTTAGTAATCATCGATAAAAACTCTAAAATACAAATAACAAGGCTGTATAAAAGATTAATATTTTTCTTTACTCTTGAATATTCCCTTTTTACTTGCAGATCTGCTCTTGACCTGCAGCTTACAGTTTTAGAGAGACGTCTTAGGCATTGAGAATATATATTATAAGCAAGATTATCCAGATTTGAGACTTCTACCTGAAAGCTAGAAATAAATGACAAAACAATTGATAATATTTCCTTATAAAGCAGCTTTAGTGGCAAAGAAAGAGCACATGATATTTTCATTCATTCACTAGACAAATATTTATTGAGTACTCACAGAACAAAAGCACTGTGCTGAACACTATGTAAGAAATAAAGAAGCATAAGACATTTCTCCTAACATTCAGGAAATTTTAATCTAATTTAGAAAGATAGGACACACACAAAAATTTATAATATAAGGCAATAGATAACAAGCATCTTAAGGCAAATAGATGGTTCAGTGGATAGAGTGCAGGATCTAGAGTCAGGAAGATTTATTTTCAAATTTTTTTCAGACATTCACTAGCTGTATGAGCCAGGAAGGTCATTTTACCTCTCCTCAGTTTTTTCATATGTAAAACGAATCTAAGAATACTGACTGTTGTAAGGATCAATGAGATAATAAAGTAAATTCCAGATAACCAAGTAAAATTCTTTGTAAATCTCTAAGTACTATATAAATGCTAGATAGCAACAATAATAGTAGTAGTATATAATTAGTAATAGTAATTCTAAAGAAGAAGGAAAAAGTGGAAGAAAAGTTAAAAAAGAAGGTAGCCATTTTAAAGTCATTTTATTGTTGTTTATCCTCCATTCTCTTAAGAGGACCATAACATCAGGGAGGTAATGCCATGACATACAAATGAATTGGATATACGTGTGGGAGGGCTTTGCAAAGTCTAACTTCTTGATTATAGTCCTATTTTATGCATTCCTTGTCTAATACACCTTGGCAATAATAGGGCAGTATATTTAAACCATACAGCAAAGAGAGGAAATCAGGATGAGGTAAAAGATACTGTTATTAAAGAACAACAAAAAGAAAAATAATTCAGATAAATTTTCAACATGGTCTTATTAAATACACAACATTTGCCTGATTCAGGTAAAGGTCAATGTCTTTTCTCCAGGGTAAATGCTGCCTTGGGAGCAAAACCAAGGCTCACTATCTGAAACACTTACTTTGAACAACACTTCCATTAGTGGAGCTATGACTGTATTTAAGTGGCTTCTCTCCTCTATGTACTGCCACTAATAGCTTTAGATCTTTCATAACATAAAAAGCAAGTTTCAAAAGCAAAGGTTTCCTTGAACTTTGTATTTTGCCAAATAGAAACTCTTATGTATATTTGTGTCTCCCCACTGGGTTGTTTTTTTTTTTTTTTTTTTTTTTTTTTTTTTTTTTTGTCCTCTTGAAGACTACAAAGTTTCGGTTCAGGGGAGTGTGATGTTAGATTGTACTCATTGAGTTCTTGGATCTTGCTTGATGTACTCAGAGAGAAGTTAACCTTCAGATTGGCTTTTAGAGCATGAAAATGTTTTTCTTTCATATCAATCCTTTTCTCATCCATATTGAAGAAATGACCCCCTAAGACTATCAATGCTGTTTTAAATAGTCCTTGTGATTTTTCTTGCCATTACCTTCAAAGTTTTATCCATCAGACACAGTAGTTCTTCACCCTTGTTCACTCCTGAGGGGTGTGATGATAAATGCTTAACAATTAGCTTTCCAGGGGAAAAATGTTTCCCCAATTCATTTAAATTTAATCTCTATGACTAACATTTTCTCCATCACTTTCTTAAGCTAGTCAATCACCAAAATAATAAATAAACCCCCTATATATCACACTGCTAATCTCTAAGCTGTAAATGCTCACATTAAAAATTTAACAATCAATAATCTGAATTTATGTGACATAGCTCCAGGACACCACAGCCCTGCATTCTAAAGAGCTAAGTCCTTATCTTAAGTTTTCCAGCCACCACTCTGCTTCATGCCCTCATCATCTAAGTTAAATGCCTATTGTGGTGGCCTTTTGCTTGTTCTCCTTGTCTCTGCTCTATCTCTCATTATCAGTCAATTCTCCTCTTAGTTGCCAATATGATCCTCCTACTGCATGGATCTTAGCATATTATCCTCTTTCCGATTCAGCAAACTCCAGTTGCAATCTATTATCTATGGTATGTAATATGAACTTCTGTTTGGCTTTCCCAATTTCTTCCTACCTTTACAATCTTCTTTCACCCTACTATGCACCATGCAGTCTGCTATCCAGTGACTTTGACCTTTTGCTCTTCCCATCTTGCACTTGTGGGCATTTTCACCAACTGTTTCTTATCCCTGAAATATTCTCCCTTCTTTTTTTTCTACCTCCTGACTTCCTTCAAATCGCAGGTATATCCCATCTTACATAAGAAGTTTTTCCTTATCCCTCTTAATGCTACTTCCTTCTCACTATTGATTATCTCCATTTATAATGTATCAATTGATATAATATAATGTATCAATTTGAGCACAAAACTGAGTAGGGGAAAGGAGCTTATATCATGTGTCCTTCATTTTCTTATTTTCTCAGGACAATATGAGGCAAGTTATAAAAGGATGAGGGGAAAGAGGTAGTAAGTAGGAAACTTCAGGAGACAAATTAAGCTTTGGAACCAACATAATTGTGAATGCTATAGGAAGTTCAAAGGGGAGGGTAAAAAGTATTGCCATGATGTAGTTAGGGCTACATTGAGGTTGATAATATAAATTTGTACAGAAGTCAGTATTACCTGCACAAGCTCTTTCAGCAGTTTAAAGGATGTGAATAAGAGTCAAATTACATTTCTGGGATTGTTGTTTTTAAAAACTCTCATACACCTTATTTCAAAATATTGATGTGATCTTTAAAAAAAAATCCAAGTCAACTATCTGTGTATTATATGTATGTGTAATCTGCCTTCTGAAAACTCAGTTTACCTAAACCTGAATTTACAAAAGAAATGAATTGAAAAGGTCATGAAGCATTCCTCATTTTACTACTGGTTTCTTGTGAACCAAGAGTTAATAACCTAAAGTGCATACATTAAAAAAATTAATTTAATAACTATTTTCAGTATAATTGAAGTTCTTTGTAATCATAACTATTTTATTTTATTCATTTAAAAACAATTATTCTGAGAAGAAGCCTATAAACCTTACTAGTCTGACAAAGGAGTCCATGCAAAAAAAGGTTAAGAACTCCTGCCTTAAAGAGGGAGCTCCCAGAATTCACTTAAAGCATAAAATGATTTGAATAAATGCAACTTTATATATTTTCCAAGCACATATCTTTTGAAAGCAAAGCACTACAAAAACAAATGAACACATCCTTGCTTAAATAGAGTTCATCTGGGCCCTATTTCTTTAACTACGTCTCCAGATTTTTGACCCTGGAACTTTCCCTCATGCCAAGAATATTCCCTCCTGAGTGTGAATTAAGATGACAGGATCTCTTTGCCCAAGGATTTGTCTGAGAGGCAGTCTTGTAGTCACCACATAAAATCATGACAATAATTATATCAGCAAAGGTCAATGATGTGTTTGCAGTACGCTTTGAGTTCCTTTTATAAAGAGGGGCTATACAAATCCTTTGAAAGGACTGAGAGGCTAATTGTGGTCCTGTGATCATGGAAACTCATGTCACATAGAAGAAAACTAGATGAGTGTTTAGGACAAAGGCATTCATAGTAAAACTCAGTACAATTCAGACCCAAGGTAAAGAGGTCTTATGTCAGAAGTAGCATTGTTAGTAACCAGATCCCCATAGAGACTGTTTAATTAATTCTTTCCTTTGAGGAGCAATGCCAATGACACTTCATTGTTTTGATAAGGAAGCCACAATTGGGGAATTTTCAATGTGGGAAATCACAAAATACATCCCCTCCCCTCTTTGTGAGCAGATCTTCAATTTCTCTAAGATAATAGTATGGTTTTCTAGATATGTCCTTGTGATTTCATTCCTAATATGCTTTTACATTGTTTTTCAATGTGTATATATGAGTTGTAGATTCACAATTTAGGAAGCTATTTCTTCGACTTACAGATTTTTGAATTTCCTATAAGTTAATTATAAACAATTCATGAAAAATATTTCATTAAAAACCATATGACTTCCATTATAAAGAGAAGACAGATTCTGAATTGTAACAGCTATATTGTAGTGTTGGCAGATGAACATATTACATGCCTGGGACTTAAATCCTTTGTGAATTTTATAGTTTACTCCTTTGTTTACACTAATAAAAATTTTTATTAGTGGTGATCACATCACAAATGAAGGACAATGGTTTCCTATTTTTTTAAATTTGATATAATATTGTGATAGTAGAAACAAAAAAAAAAGTAATTTGAAAACCACACATATATATGTACTCTATACTTAAACCTGTTCTCCCTAAATCGGCTCATGTTAAGATAAATGAAGATCATTCACTAACATCTCCTTTTCTAGGTTTCACTCCAGACTTTCTCTACCATGTCCCAGAAATCTCTTCATCCTGGAAGCTCGACTTAGCCCTAGAATTCATATACTGCCTCTCCTTCTGAATACATGGCTCCTTCAAGAATCTTCATTTTGGGGAAGAGGGAACTGGAGAGGCCAGCCATGTCTCATTCCTTCCTGGACTGAACTCTGAACTTTTTCTATCATGTCTCCTCATTCTGTACCTTCAATCTAACTTACCCATTATAGCCACAACTTTTAAACTTTCTTTTATGTGCTGACTTCTTTAAGAATGAAAGCTTCTTGAAGCTGAGGACTGTTTTTCTCCTTGTAGTTGTATTCTCAGCTCTAAGATAATACTGACACGTAGTGAGCACTTAATAAATGTTTGTTATTGATATTGTTGACTTTGAAAGTTTACTGACCTTCAGGGTATAAAATATTTTGGATTTCTTTTTTTGGTGATGGTGATGATATTTATGTTTCCACAGTTAACATGGGACTTATTTTATATATATATAAACTGATAAGCAAAAAAATCTTCCTACTACAATAGAGTAAAACAAATCTTTATCCAACCTCTCTTTGAAAATTTCCAATTAAAAAAAATCATTACCTTTTATGTAAGTTCATTCCACATTTAAAATGCTATGATTATGAGGGAAATTTTCCTGATATCAAACTTAAATCTGGCTTCTACCCTTTACTCCTGGTTCTGCTCTCCTGGATCATCAGGAACAAGTCCAATCCCTTTAATACATGACAGCCTTTCTCCTTGAAATCTTCCGTTCTTCAGGCTAAACATGCCCTATTTTTTCAAATTAACCTTATATGGTAAGGATTCAAAAATCAATTTCTTTCTATTGGATAATCTAGCTTACTGTTACTTTTCCTAAACTGTGACTCTTGGGACTTAACCCAACATTTCATCTCGGTTATGACCAGGACATAGCATAAAGGGATCCTAACTTCTGGCAGCTGCATTCTTATGAATGATATTAATTGCATTAGTTTTTCTGGGTTGACATATCTCATTATTGATCCATATTCAGCTTCCAACATACTTCTTGGAAACTTCCATCCAAAATTATCTTTTCAGAAAAATTGCCATCTGTGCCATGCCACAGCCATCTTGTACTCATGATGGGGAATTTTCTCCCCTCTTTTGGGATAGACAATCTTTAATTACTAAACATATAAAAATTATGAAGATTAAATATGAAGAGATGGATAAGGGTTTTAATGATTTCAACCAAAAAATCAATAATCAACCAACAAGAAGTTATTGTGTATCAGGTGCAATCAAGTTTTTTTAATAGGGCAGAGATCAATTATATAATACAAAGGGCCAAGGCATAAGAAGGGAATCAAGCAAATAATTATTATATGTAACCTACATAGACTGATCCAAATTTTGTGAGTTGGAGTGGTGTGGTCTGCAAATAAAAATATTTTGTTTGAAAATAAAATCTAAAGATTAATGCAAGCCAAGTTTTATTAAAATATTATCTATACAAATATGTATTTGATCAGGTCTTTCTAAGGCTTAGTTAAATTTCCTTCAAAGATTAATATATTATTTCTAATGAATATTAGAAAAGGCTGGTAGCATACTGAAACCCTGTAAAAAATAAAATGCCTCATCTCCTAATTGAAGAGATGATCTTTTAAGATTAGTACCTAGACAGATACTTCTTAGTATGACCTGCAAAATTGAGAACAATATTGGGCTATAAATGGTGATGTTTTCATGTCTCTTACTATGATCTAGCAGGGGTCCTTTTTAAATAGGGAGCCAGTTCACTGTTGGAGGGCCTCAGACTGTTGGAGGATTGGACTATAGTAAAAACAAAAACTTTGTTTTGTGGGCCTTTAAATAAAGAAACTTCATAGCCCTGAGTGAGGGGGATAATCGTCCTCAGCTGCCACATCTGGCCCAGGGGCCGTAGTTTGAGGACCCTGGATTCTAGCATGTAGATCAAAAAACACTATGGCATAAAACTGTTCAGTTCAAATATACTGCTTCCACTGAATATGAGGTTAAAATTCTTCACAGATTTTCCCAATCTGCTCCCACCTCATGGTATAAATATGCCCAGATTCTCAAATCACATAAACAGTCTCATATACACTTGTACAGCCACAGGCACAGGAAGTACCACAATAGTCATACATACCTTTCACTTTATTCGCTACCTTTCTAAGAATGCCAGGTAATTAAGAAAGCATACAAAGACAGAAACAAAAGGAAATGGTAGAATAGCGCAGGGCAGTTTGGTGGTCCAATGGATGTAGCACTGGGCTTGGAAATGAGGAAGACTCATCTTCATGAGTTCAAGTCTGGCCTCAGATGCATACTAACTATGTGATCCTGTGCAAGTCTTTTCACCTTGTTTGCTTCATTTTCCTCATCTGTAAAATGAGCTGGAGAAGGAAATGACAAGATACTCCAGTATCTTTGTCAAGAAAACCCCAAACGGGGTTACTTAAAGTAGGACACAACTGAAAAATGATTGAATAAGACAGATTATTTTGGCTACTCTCTGTTCATGGCAAAATGTTTTATTAAAAACTTCTTTAAAGGAGCTTTTTAGCTTTAAAGGCGATCTTTAAAAGAGCTCTACAATTACCTAAAACTACTTCAGTTTTATTTCCTCTTACTGTTTAGTTGTGAGTCCAATTTGTTGTCCATAGCTAGTTTTCTAAAGACAGCTCTTGTTTAACAGCCTATATATCAAAGTGTGGTTAAAGTCTGACTTTCTTAATTCACTTGGTTCTTCCTTATGTGTATGGTTAAATAAGATGCTTTTTAATGGTTATTAATATTATCCTGGAAGCCCTGCAATGTTCTAGAGATTGAAGCAGTCATAATATTATTTGAATATATATATAGAGTACATCCTTGTTTGCTGCCCCACTTGATTGTAATGATCAGGACTTTGGACAATGTATATATCTATGCTTGTCAAGGAATTTTGGAAGGTTTTGGTGTATGCATGAGAATAGAATTTTGGAAAAAATAATTTATGGAGAGCAATTTTTGGTTTGCTTTACTAAAAGATCTGTAAATGCTGTTGAAATGTATATAATTAATTATTTACTTGTTGGAGAAAAAATAGATTACCAAAAAAAAAAAGGTATTAATTGAGTAGGAATACATTATATGACTTATGGTTAAGAATTATTTTTCTATCACATCCTGATTAGTGTCTCTGATATATTTTCTTGGTGACCTGTTAATATGTATGGATTAATATGTTTAAATCAATAAGAAAGCATTTTATAAACTGTAAAGCTATCTATAAATATAAGTATAAAACTTATTTTTCTTGAGGTAGAGAAGTGGATAGTAATAATGAAAGGAGAAAGGAAAAAAATGCGAAGAGAGCCTAGAAATGAAGTTGTATATAAAGATCAATTATTTATAATCTGTATATTTTAAAGCACTATATTGTAAGTAATTAATAGAAATCTGTACAACAAAAAATAGTTGTGACTTTATATTTGATCCATAATGACAAGATTTTGATTCATTTATTGGGATTGTTTTCCTTTGCTGTTGTCCAGCACATTTTCTTGTGACCCAAAGATTCATAAAATCATAAATCTATTGAGAATTCAAGATGCCATGATTGTATCTTCAAGTAGCAGCACATCAGAATGATCTTGTTTAAATGAGGATCCCTCCCATATTTAAAGGTCATCTAAGAAAATATTAAATGGTTTTCTTTGTAATATTGTAATATCTAATACTTACTCTAAAACAAAGATTTTTTACTTTTTTGCATCATGGACCCCTTTGGTACTCTGGTGAAGCCTATGGACCCCTTCTTAGAAAAATGTTTTAAAATAGATAAAATAAAATACATAGGATTACAAAGGAAAAGAATTTCATTGAAATATTTTAATTGTAGTAAAGTAATATATCTGTTATTGGATTTAATAACTACAATAATTTCAAAATCATAATTAATATAAATGATATTTTCAGATATCTAAAACTGTAATAAAGTAATATGAAAATATCTGTAGTTACTATTAGTTACAGAGTATTGTAATATTAGTGTGTTTTATTGCCTAAATTCACAATTGAAAGAAAGCTAATTTTCAATGAGAAGTTAGTAAATATAAAGATATAATTTGTTTTTCTATCCAAGTTCATGGACCCCATATTAATGTTGGTTGTGATGGAATACTATTATGCTATAAGGAATGATGAGCTCAGTGATTTCAGAAAAATATGAAATGCTAGCACAAAATAATGAATTATGAAATTAGAACCAAGAGAACATTGTATACAGTAAGAGCAATATTGTTTTAAGGATATTGAGCAAATGACTGGTTTTGACTATTATAAGTATGAAAATTAATTATAAAGGACATATGAAGAGTAAAGCTATGTGCATCCAGAGAAAGAATTGATTAATAGAAGTTTGTATAGAATAAGTTTGCACCTAAATATATTTCTATCCATCTATCTTTATATTTGTGTCTAATGGTAACCCTCTGAAGGGTGAGGGAGGAGGGAAGAAAAAAAGAAAGAAATTTACAGGAAATGTTATTATGTAATTAAAAGGAATAGCGAGTACATAATAGATTTGCAGTTTCTTATGTAGTCATAGTTTTATTATACAATGTTATCAAAGTTCTTGTTTTATTTCATAAATTAAAAATTAAATAACATGGAAAAATGTTTGTCCTAAGAGGATTATGACTTATTTCTAACTTGAGTCTACTCTCTTGTTGGATATAAAGCCCTTTTCCCTAGGTATGGACACTAATACATTTCAAATAAAGATAGAATGCTTGAAGTGGAGCTTCCAAAATGTTTTGACTCTGTCTCTTCTGAAACTATGACTAAGATAAACCTGTTTGTCCAGAGCTTGTCTTCTACTCTTTGTCATCATCAATTGTTATTGTTTTCATGTACAACACAAACCCTTAAATGCATCTGCACTTTGGCTTGTTTACTGTGAATTCCTGGTGGCTGAAAAAGCAAACAGAGAGATTAGGGAAATAATCAAGCTTTCCTTTTAGCTGGACTTGTAGGTACTATATAAATTGTGCTTCAGATGCCTGGAGGTGTGGAAAGAACCACATCACCTTTTGTGTAAATTTCTAGGCTAGTGGTAAACTTTAAACTAGAATAAGCTCATTGAGACTTCCTTTTCCGATCTTTGAGAGAGATAAGAATGAAATCCTACCTATAGTTTTTCTAGCTCTTTGGCTAAAAAACAACTTTAATGGACTTAGGGTCAACCCATTTATTACTGAGCTAAAAATCCTTAACTTTGGAAAAGAACATTCCAAAGGGCCAAAGAATTTGATATACATTCAAATACACATATGTTAAATGAATCAAAAAATTCTTTAAAAGGGAAGATATTATTCTAGAAAATGTATGATAGAACTTTGGAGAAAATTTAATGGAGACAGAAAGAAATATATATTTTTTCTTGGCAGTACATGAACCTGTACAAAAATTGACCATGTATTAGGGTATAAAACTCTCAAAATCAAATGCACAAAGCCAGGAATAATAAAAGTATTTTTTTCAGATCATGATGCAATAAATATTACAAGCAATAAAAGGCCAGGGGAAAATAGATCAAAAATTAATTGGAAACTAAATAATTTAATCCTAAGGAATGAGTGGATAAAACAACAAATGATAGACACAATCTATAATTTCAGCCAAGAAAATGACATTAATGAGACAACATACTAAAATTTATGAGATTGCAGTCAAAGCAGTTTTTAGAGGAAGTTTTATGTCTCTAGATGCTTACTTGCATAAAATAGAGAAAAAGAAGATCAATGAATTGGGCATGCAACTAAAAAAGCTAAAACAAGAACAAATTAAAAACCTCCAATTAAATACCAAATTTGAAATTCTGAAAATAAAAGAGGAGAGTAATAAAATTGAAAGTAAGAAAAATATTGAATTAATAAACAAAAGAGGTGGTTTTATAAAAAAATAGATAAACCTTTAGTTAATTTGATTAGAAAAAAGAAAGAAGAAAATCAAATTGTTAGTAGTAAAAATGAAAAGGAAAAACTTTCCCCCAAATAAAGAGGAAATTAGAACAATGATTAGGAGTTATTTTACCCAACTATCTGTCAAAAAAATCTTATAATCTAAATGAATTGGAGCAATACTTACAAAAATATGGATTGCTCAGATTAACAGAAGATGAAATAAATTACTTAAATAGTCCCATTTTAGAAAAAGAAATTGAACAACTTATTAATCAATTCCCTAAGAAAAAATCACCAGGGCCAGATGGATTTACATGTGAATTCTACTAAATGTTTAAAGAACAATTAATTCTAATACTATAGAAACTATTTGAAAAAAATAGGAAAAGAAAAAGTCCTACCAAATTCCTTTTATGACATAAATATGGTGCTGATATCTAAACTAGATAGGGTCAAAACAGAGAAAGAAAATTGTAGACCAATTTTTCTAATGAATATTGATGCAAAAATCTTAAATAAAATATTAGCAAAGAGATTACAGTAAGTTATCCCCAGGATAATACAGCATGACCAAGTAGGATTTATATCAGGAGTGCAGGACTGGTTCAATATTAGGAAAACTATTAGCATAGTTGACCATATCAATAACCAAACTAACAAAAAATCATATGATCATCTTGAGAGGTGCAGAAAAAGCATTTGATAAAATCCAACATCCATTTTTTTCCTTAAAATGATCAGTAGTATCTATTTAAAATCATCAACAAACATCACATGTAATGGGAAGAAACTAGATTATTTTCCAATAAGATCAGAGGTGAAACAAGGTTGCCCATATAACAATCATTATTCAATATTGTATTAGAAATGTTAGCTTTGGCAATAAGAGAATTACAGGAGGTAATGAGGAAACCAAATTATCACTCTTTGCATATAAATGATGGTATACTTAGAGAAGCCTAGAGAATCAACTAAAAAACTACTAGAAACAATTTTAAAACTTTAGCAAAGTTTCAGAATATAAAATAAATTCATAGACATCATCAGCATTTTTATATACTACCAATGTTTAGCAACAAGAAATAAAAAGAGAAATTCCATTTAAAATAACTGTAGATAATATAAAATATTTGGGAATCTACCTGCCAAGGCAAAGTCAGGAACTATATGAACACAATTACAAAATACTTTCCACACAAATACAGTCAGATCTAATCAATTGGAAAAATATCAAGTAGTCATGAGTAGGCCAAGCTAATATAATAAAAATGACAATACTGCCTAAAATAATCTACTTATTCAGTGCCATACCAACCGAACACCCAAAAAATAACTTTACAGAGCTAGAAAAAAATAATAAAGTTTATCTGGAAGAACAAAAAGTCAAGAACTTCAAGGAAATTAATGAAAAAAAAAATCAAATGAAGGTGGCCTAGCTGTACCAGACCTAAAACTATATTATAAAGCAGCAATTATCAAAACCATTTGGTACTAGCTAAGAAATGGAGTAGTTGATCAATGGAATAGGTTAGGTTCACAAGACACAATAGTCAATGACTATACTAATCTAATGTTTGATAAATCCAAAGACCCCAGCTTCTGGGATAAGAATTCATTATTTCATAAAAACCGCTGGGAAAATTGGAGATTTGTATGGCAGAAACTAAGCATTGACCCACACCTAACACTGTATATCAAGATAAGGTCAAAATGAGTTCATAATTCAGACATAAAGAGTGATATTATAAGCAAATTAGAAGAACAAAGAATAGTTTACATTTCAGATCTGTAGAGAAGGAAGGAATTTGTGTCCAAGAAGAATTAGAGTACATTATGGAATACAAAATAAATAATTTTGTTTATATTAAGTTAAAAAGGTTTTGTACAATCAAAATCAATGCAAAGAAGATTTGAAGGGAAGCAATAAACTGGGGAACATTTTTACATTTGAGGATTCTGATAAAGGTCTCGTTTCTAAAATATATAGAGAAATGACTCGAATTTATGAGAATCCAAGCCATTCTCTATTTGATAAATGGTCAAAGATGACCTTTTTCAGATGAAGAAACTGAAACCATTTCTAGTGATATGAAAAGGTGCTCTAAATCACTATTGATTAGAGAAATACAAATTAAGACAACTCTGAGGTACCACTACATACCTTTCAGATTGGCTAAGATGACAGGAAAAGATAATGATAAATGTTGTATGGGGATGTGGGAAAACTGGGACACTAATACATTGTTGGTAGAGTTGTGAACTAATTCAACCATTCTGAAGAACAATTTTGAACTATGCCCAAAGGACTATCAAACTGTGCATACCCTTTAACTTAGCAGTGTCTCTATTGGGTTTACATTAAAAAGAGATCTTAAAGGAGAAAAGGGGCTCTACGTGTACAAAAATATTTGTGGCAGTCCTTTTAGTTGTAACAAGAAATTGGAAACTGAATAAATGCCTATCACTTGGAAAGTGGCTGAATAAGTTATGGTATATGAATGTAATGAAATATTACTGTTCTATAAGAAATGATCAACAGGATGGTTTCAGAGAGACCTGGAGAGACTTACATGAAGTGATGCTAAGTTAAATGAGTAGAAAAAGGAGAACATCTTATACAGCAACAGCAAGATTATATGATAATCAATTCTGATGGATTTGGCTCTTTTCAAAATGAGATGATTCAGGCCAGTTCCAATGGTCTTGTGATGAAAACAGCCATCTTCTTTCAGAGAGAGGACTGTGGGAACTGAGTGTAGATCCTCACATGATATTTTCACTCTTCTTCTTGTTTGCTTGCATTTTATTTTCTGTCTCATTCTTTTTCCTTTTTCCTTTGATTTTTCTTGTGCAACATGATATTTGTGGAAATAGGTGTAAAAGAATTGCATATGTTTAATATGTATTGGATTACTTGCCATCTATGCAAGGGATGAGGCAAGAGAGGGAAAAATGTAGAACACAAAATTTTGCAAGGGTGAATGTTGAAAATAATGCATGGATATATTTTGAAAATAAAAGGCTTTAATTTTTAAAAAAAGATAAGATATTACTGCATGTATAAGAAAATAATGGCTTTTCAGTACCATGAATCTACCTGTGATTGTTAAGGGAAAAGTTCTTATGGGGAGTTGAGTGGGGGTGGGGGATGACAAATAAGCAAATTTAAAGTCTAAAGAGAGTGGTGGGAAAAGAGTATAATATATGAACTCTATAACTGTTTAAAGTTGTGATTTCAAGAATCTAGATCTGGAACCCATTTTGGGGGATGTAATCAGTTATATATGACTTCCTTTCTTTGGGAATTGTAAATAAAACAATTACAGGTAAAGGACTATGTTCTAAGCCATGGTTCAGATAGCTTTTTTACATTTTCTGTTCATAAAACAATGGGAAAAAACTGGTTCTTCCATCTGCAGATGAATGAAAATGAGGAGAAGTTCTTTGATCTTCTAAAAACAAACTTCCAAGCACTTTGCAGACTTTTGAAACCATACTGAAGTTTGTTCCTGATATACATTTCTGAAGAAAATCATGAACTATGTCACCTCTTATCTTGTACTTTATTGCCTACCTAGTAGCTCTCTTGAAGATTTCTTTTTACTAGAACTAAATATTTCTGAAGAACAATAATGCACTGATGGACAATAGAAATTATACTTATTGTGTGTATGACCACTGTGATAGAAGCTGAGATGTGATACAAAGAGTTTTAAGGTAACTTTAGAAGATTTTTTATTTCTGGAAAAATTCTTTGGCTCAGCTCTGATAATGCTGGAGACTTCATTATCTGATTTTACTCACTGCATTCTGATCGATAGACCTGAGTAAAAAATTGGTTTTTACAAAATAAAGAATGAAACAATTAATTTTTAAATCAAAGAAAAACAAACATCATAATAGTCACTTTGGAATAACACTTGACTATGAGTAAAATTGCCCAGAGACTTGCAAAAGCTCAGTCACTTACAGTTTATCATAGTTTCTGTAAGCTGAGTATCTACTACAGCTCTCCAAAGCTCATAGAAGGCAACTTTATCACTTGGCTGTAACATTTAGCTACTGGTATATCATCACTCCTGCAATTATTTGTAGCTTCCAGTCAACAATGTCTCAGTAGAGTAACTCCCTAATAAGGGCATTCTCTCAGAGAAGCCTGTTCCATAGCTTAAAAGGGAGGATAGAATGTATTTGAGAGCTGCCTTGGTCTCCTTGTGCAGAGTAGTACAAAACAAGAAACTATATTCTGGATTTCTTTTTGCACCATGGTTCTTGGAAATCTCTGGCTACATAAAAGCTTTCTTGAAGATCATTTGTATCCCAATCCTCTT
Organism: Antechinus flavipes; assembly: GCF_016432865.1. Taxonomy (NCBI): domain Eukaryota; kingdom Metazoa; phylum Chordata; class Mammalia; order Dasyuromorphia; family Dasyuridae; genus Antechinus; species Antechinus flavipes. The sequence continues at coordinate 296,812,962 of NC_067401.1, read as the reverse complement.
ATTTTTCATATAGATCTCTATTACTAATCCAAGTTGGGTTAAAGTGAAAGTCCTATAGCCTCCTATCTCTAGCATCCAGGCAATGCAGTTTTATCTGAGTCAGCACCTTCCATGGGTGAAGAGGACTGGCAGAGTTCCCATTTCACCCCTCAATCACAACTAGCAATTACATCTCAGGTCTGCCATGCCCATCTAGAGCTAAATAAGGAGGGTAATTCAAATGATGTGAAGATGATTCTAGAAACATAAGTGGAAGGTATATGAGCAGGAGACAGGAGAAAAGCCAAATATTCCCCCAGTTATGGCATATTTTGGGGAGGAGAATCACTTATAATGCCTGAAACATAAATTTAGAGCCCAGGAATGGACTGGCAGTCAGGAAAACTGACAAGCTAGCTATGTGATCTCATCTCTCAAATGAGGGGTTTGGATTAGTTCTTCAAGATCTCTTCTGGTCACCACATACTATGATTCTGTAGACCAAAATTGTAATATTAAGCAAAGTTTGTCTATGACACTCTACCATCTCCCTTTTCAGTGCCTTGGCCTCCTTCCATGTCCAACAGGTGCTTAGTGCTCTCATGTTTCCCCCTGGCTCTCTCCACAAATACATGCACTTTATGACCACACCTAGTCCAATCTCCTTCAAGTAGTGTTTTGGGCTGTGGACTTTGCACTCTTCCTCCACTTCAATAAACTGTCTCATTCCTTATAATCATGGGGAATTTTTGCTGTTATAATTATTAATAGGTTAAGGAATTAAATCCTCCATGGGTAGTTTAGTTGAATAGGTGGCTCTTGAATACAAAGTTTTATTCAAAGAATGAATCTCTAAAGGTAGAACAAGTTGATATTAAACATTACTTCCTTAGGTCTTTCTGTTTGTAGATTCAACATTTATACCTTTCCAAAAGGTTCCCCTTTCTCTTTAATGACACATTTTGACATTTAAGAAATAAAACCTTTTCTATTAGTCATTTTTTTGTACAGACTTATTGCTAAAGCACGTCCAGCTTTTTCTGTCAATGGCCTCCTATAATTATTTCCCATTTTCTTCCTAAGTAATGAGAGAAATGAGAACTAATGTTTTTTATATAGTCTTTATCATGTCTCTAACATGAGAACACAGGTACAGTTTTGGGGAACTTCTCTTTATCTGTATCATTGGATAAAATATTTGTCCTGATGAGATCCTCTACTCCTTTATGCATTTCAATATCTACAATGTACTGTGAAATGGGTATGAGAATGAATGAGACATCATCTCTATCCTCAGGGAGTTTATAATCTCAAAAGCATGAGAAGATAGAGATCCAACCTGAATTTAGTTGTACCAAGTAGGAGTTAGATACTGTGCTAGATCCTGGCATATTAGCAGTCACCATTGACATATCACTTTAAGGTTTGCAAAGTGACATATTACTATCTGATTTGAACCTTATAATAGTCCTGTTAAGTAGTTGCACTACTCCAGGTTACATATGAGGAGACTGAGGCTGAGAGAGATGATTCAAGTTGCTCAAGATCCCTCAACAATCAAGTGTCTGAAGCAGGCACTTCTTGATTTCAATTTCAATACTCTATCCAGAATATCACCTATCTCTCATAGTCACATAAGCTCTTTCAGTGGGAACAGAGGCTAGATTGGATATTGAAAGAGATAAATAGAAAACAAAATAGAGACTGATGAAGATAAAACACATTGAAACTGTGCTAGGAAAATTTAAAGGGAAGTACCTTTTATCTAGAGGAATTTAGGAAGCTTTCATAAAGATTGCACAAAAGGAGCTAAACTTTCTTTTTTAAATATTATTTTATTTATCATTATTTTCTAGCATTTTATTTATTTATTTTTAACATTCATTTTTAAAAAATGTTTGACTTACTATATGAGAATCAATTCTGATGGAAGTGGACATCTTCAGCAATGAGAAGATTCAATTCAGTTCCAATTGATCAGTGATGAACAGAACCAACTACACCCAGAGAAAGAACATTGGGTAATGAATGTGGATTGCTTGCATTTTTGTTTTTCTTCCCCAGTTTATTTTTACCTTTCTAAATCCGATTTTTTTTGCGCAACAAGAGAACTGTATAAATATGTACACATACATTTAAGATAGATTTTAACATGTTTAACATGTATGAGACTATCTAGGGGAGGAGGTGGAGGGAAGGAAGGGAAAAGTTGGAACAGAAGTAATTGCCAGGGACAATGTTGAAAAATTACCCATGCATATGTTTTGTCAATAAAAAGCTATAATTAAAAAAAATTGGCTTCCAAATTCTTTCCCTTTCTCCATCTAACCCCTTCCTCACCCATTCAAAAGACAATCAATACAATATCAATTATACATGTATGAAGGCATATAAAACATATTTCCATAATAGTCATGTTGTAAAAATAAATAAATAAAACAATAAAAAAGTAAAAAAAAAAAAAAGTAAAAAAATCTATTTCAATCTGTATTCAAAGTTCATTCTCTTTCTGGAGGAGGATAGCATTTTTTAACATGATCCTTTGGGATTGTCTTAGATCATTGTCTTGATCAGATTAGTTCAGTCTTTTATAGTTTATAATTTTGCTGTTACTATTTGCAAAGTTCTCTTGTTTCTGGGAACATCCCTTTGTATTAGTTTATATAATTCTTCCCAGGTTTTTCTGAGACTATGCTATACCTGAGCTAAACTTTTTTTGAGTTAAACTTTTAAGGAAAATAAGGATTCTAGAAAATGGTTATGCATGGAGAGTGCTTCTTAAGTGAAACTCTAAATTTCTAAATCCAAAGAAGGACATTAATACTATTGATAGTACACTCTTACATAGTACAATAATCAATAGATAAGTCTTTATTAAATACTATGTGCCAGGCACTATGCTTGGTCCTGGGAATGTAAATACAATGGATTAAGTCATTTTTCCTTGGAATAAGCTTATATTTTAATGGGGAACATAGTGAGTGCATATATAAGTATATACAGTCTAAACATAAAGACATTAAAAACAAATAAGTATCAAATTCAAGGTAGCTAAATATGAGATAATTTTATCCAGAAAGTATTAGTAGTTGAGAATTCAAGAGAGGCTTCATGTAAAAGCATCTTGAAGCAAAAGAAAGTGAGTCTATGATGCAGAAATGAAGATGGAATGCAGTCCCATAATAACAGAGTAAAAGCAAAAAGACTGGACATATAGAGAAGTGTGTGAGAAAGAGAGTTTGACTGAATTACAGAGTGCTGGAGAAAGTGTGCTAGTTTGAAGTGTACAACACAGCTGAAAAGATAAGTTGGGGCAAGAATGAAAAGTGTTTTATAAAGTAACCGGAAGAATTTATATTTGATCTTAGAGAAAATAGGGAGACATTCTTATTTGTTAAAAAGGGAAGTGATATGTTTAGATCTGTGCTTAAGGAAAATCATTTTGTTAGCAATATGGAGGAATGGACTGGAGTAAAAAGAAACTGAAGGCAAGAAAACTAATGGAAAGTGATGAAGACCTGAGATAAAGTGTGAATAAATAAGAGGCATATGTGAAAGATGTGGAGGCAGAAATGGCAAGATTTGGCAAAATGACTGGATTTATTATATGAGGGAGAGTGAGGCATTGTTACTACTAATTGTCTTGAAGTACTAAAAGGATGAAGAATTGGATTATGGAATTATCAAGAATGTTTCTTAAGGTAAGCAAAAATCTAGAGGGATTATATAGTATTCTTCCTTCACTTCTAGGATCTCAGAATAATAAAATATGTTGGGCCCTTCAGAATCCTGCTCAACTGATCATTTTCAATACCATGAGCGGTATTCCTAGTTCTTTTTCCTCTGCCTTATACCCCTTAAGACAGCATCTGCTGAAGCGAAAATCCTCTCTTCTTGCCACCTTCTATATTTTCAAACCTATCAATGTCAGCTCTGTTCCCTCTATTATTCATATCCTTTACTCCCATCTCTCCTCAATTTTGCCCTCTGGAACCTCCACTCTATCTCTTTTTCTATCTCTTCATTTCAACTTTTTCCATCTTCTGGCATTGACAAAAACTTGGTTTTCTTCAAAATAGCTTAATGTTCTTGGTAAACTTTTTCAGAATTAGGAGTGACAGAGATCCATACTAGTCCTTTTAAGTGTTGGCAAATATAAAATAACCATAGTCACTGAACATAGGGAATTTTGAGGAAAGGTTCCATTTTTGTTCTGATAGGACCTAAGTTGGCAATAATTTTTTTAATAACTTTTTATTGATAGAATTCATGCCAGGGTATTTTTTACAGTATTATCCCTTGCACTCACTTCTGTTCTGATTTTTCCCTTCCCTCCTCCACCCCCTCCCCCAGATGGCAAGCAGTCCTTTACATGTTGAATAGGTTACAGTATAGCCTAGATACAATATATGTGTGCAGAACTGAACAGTTTTCTTGTTGCACAGGGAGAATTGGATTCAGAAAGTATAAATAACCCGGGAAGAAAAACAAAAATGCAAACAGTTTATATTCATTTCCCAGTGTTCTTTCTTTGGCTGTAGCTGCTTCTGTCCATCCTTGATCAATTGAAACTGAATTAGCTCTCTTTATCGAAGAGATCCATTTCCATCAGAATACATCCTCAAACAGTATCGTTGTTGAGGTATATAATGATATCCTGGTTCTGCTCATTTCACTTAGCATCAGTTCTAAGTTGGCAATAATACTTAGTTTTTGTTTTCCTTCAAACCACAATACTTTGAAGGATTTGTTGGTGCACCCTCATAGATCACAACATAACCTTTCCTTCTAGTCACATATTACTCTTCCCCAAGTCTTCCTGAAAGTCCTCCAAGGGACTTTGGAGACTGAAGCTACTTTGATATTTCATAGACACCATGTGAGTATGCAAGCTGGTCTCCCTTATTCCATCCTTTTTCTATTTGTACAACTGTTGTTGAGGGCAGATAGGCAGGATAGCTAGATGGTACAGTAGATAGAGCACTGGACTTAAAAATAGGAAGACTCATCTTCATGAGTTCAAATTTAGCTTCAGATACTATTTATATGACCCTGGGCAAGTAAACTAAACCCTATTTGCCTTAGTCCCTCATCTGTAAATGAGCTAGAGAAGGAAATGGCAAATATTATAGTATTTCTGCCAAGAAACCCCAAATGGGATCACAAAGAGTTGGACATAAAAGGACCCAATAACAATTATAGGTTGGTAACATGCCACAGCCTACTCACATAAGCCCTTCACTGTCCCTGTGGACATGTAGCTATATCTCCTGAAGTCAGGAGGACCAGCGTTCAAATCTAGCCTCAGACACTTAACTCTTCCTAGCTGTGTGACCTGGGGCAAGTTATTTAATCCCAATTGCCACAGGAAAAATAAAGTAAACGAGATACAATCACTCTGTTAGCAGTGTCAGAATGATAAGTTCACCTAAAACTATATAGTTGTCAATAATTTTTAACAAAATAATATTTGAGTTTTTCTCATTCTTTGGATATTTAGAAAATGTTGTCATTCATGTCATTCAGCCAGATTTTAAAGTGGTTAAATAAATTCATCCGTCACTGAAAGAAACTAGATTCATAGTGTTTCCTGGGGGATCTTACTCTGAATAACATGTGGCCATTATGCTAGAACGTAATCTTCAGGTGCAGAAGACAGTGAAACTCAAGACAGACAGAATGCAGCAAGAAATGCAACATAAAATAACCAGTATTACACAGATCTGCTCTACTGTCAAGCAAATCAGAACTCATGTTTTAGAGAAAGTCAGGGTTCAAAGAAATGCTCCTTAAAAGTATTGATCTTTTCCCATTTTCCTCCTCCTTTGATATTTTTGGAAGCTAGGAAAGAAGGCTTTTCTTACTGCTATAATTTCACTGTTGGATTATTCAGTTTTATTCATTGATTCAACAAGTACTTATTGAACACCTGCTATGTGTACACCATTTGTAACTCTTAATTAAGTACTTTCACAGCTGTTACACATTAGTCTGATACAGTAGCTTCAAACCTGCCTTTGGCAGTAGCTGAATCCTTCTACTGATACAAAATTTCATTGCTTCCAATGAATAAAATAATTTTAAATTGCTTTTCTTAAAATATTTGCTCCTGATATTTCAAGCAAATTCTCTTTTTACCAGTGTAAGCATAGATTCCAACCCATTCTCAATTTCTCATCCTGTTGCATCCTTGCCTGTGTTTCCATATGTACACAGAGAATACATATAATATGCTGGAAGAGTTCCTGCTTCTATTAATTTTTAGTGGATTCCAATAAAGTAATTGGACTATCTGTATGTTCCCTCACTCCTACTATTTGACTGACTCTCTTCCCAGGTTTTAATTTGGTAATTGTTATACTTGATTGACTGTGTTAGAATTAACAAGTATTTCAGAAGAAAATACAAATATAATTAATTTTTAAAATCTGATGTCTTCAAAGGGCAAAGGAAAGGCATATTTTCTCATCTTTTCTTTGGGGTTAGGTCTAAGAGTTATAATTATGCATCTAATGGTTATTTTGTTATTGTTATTTCCATCATTATAATTGTTGTGTATATTGTTTTACTTACTTTATTTTGTATCAGTTTGTTTCAGCCTTCCCATGATTTCCTACACTCTTTTTTCCCCATTTTTTATTTTTCTCTAGAAACACAGATTTTTATTTTCTAGTTGTCCTCTAGTGACAACTGTGTCCTCTAGGACACAGATTTTTTTATTTCCTCTAGAGACACAGGCTTTTATTTTCAAAATATATGATGGATAATTTTCAATATCCACCCTTGAAAAATTTGTGTTCCAAATTTTTTCCCTCTTTTCCCTCTACCCCCTCCCCTAGAGCAAGTAATTCAATATATGCTAAACATGTGAAATTATTCTATACATATTTCCACAATTATCATGCTGCATAACAAAAATTAGATCAAAAAGGGAAAAAATGAGAAAGAAAACAAAATGCAATCAAACAACAACAAAAAGAGTGAAAATACTATGTTGTGATCCAGACTTGGTTCCCACAGTCCTCTCTCTGGGAGCAGATAAAACCATTAGATTTTGCAAATGGAAGAACACTGGTAACTTTAGAGAGAATGTTATCAATTGAATAATAATTTTGAAAGTCAAGTTTCCAGCAGAAAATTTTAGAAGAGAGGAAGTGATTTTTAAAAATCACTATAGTTAGCCTTTCACGAATGAATGAAATGAATAAATTAAAAAAGTTTTTATTCAGCCCTATGTACCATGCACTGTGATAAATAATGGCAATACAAAAGGAAAATAAGAGGAGCTTTTGAGGCTCTCACATTCTATTTGATGGAAGAAATAACACATAAAGGAAGATTCAAATGTAGAACAGATAGAAAGGTCCAAGAACCTTGTGGGTATATTAGCAGTCAGATGGCAATGCCCAAGAGTGTGGAGAATATAGTGACTATGAATCTGATAAGTTATTGTGATCTGTAGAATATATAACTTGGTAACATCCAATGGGCCTCTGGCTTACTCAAAAGATTGTAACTAGTACCTTCCTGCTTATCTGTGCATTGAGAATTTTAATCACAATTTACCCATGTGCTGTGGCCAAAAACTTTTGAGAAACAAAAGGAATAGTCATAACTGTAATAACTCTGAATTGGAAAATTTCATATTTTAACCAGTTTTGCAATCTTTATTGACAGATTTCATGATTGACTTATTCAGAAAAAAACATATTTGTGATTACTTGTTTTAATGAAACATTCTATCATACTCTGTTGCTATCATTAATGTGGATTTTATTCATTTTAAGATTTTTAAAATTTTAATTTAAATACTCTGGGGCATAGTTGCCTTATTTAGAAAATTAAGGAGTTAGTATAGAAATTTCCTTATATTAGCTTCTAGCTATAAAAATTCTACAGTTCTGTGATCTGTGACTTGAAATTGGATAATGCCTAATAAGGCATGTGAAATAATACTGTAATTAGAAATTGTGCATTTCTGAATAAAGGTCTAATGCAGACATTTTTGCTCTAGATCTTTTAAAATAAATTACTCTTTGTCCCCCTCCCTATGAATTTAATGTTTTGAAATCCAGATCATGATAATATAACTTTTCAAAGCAGAAGAAAAGACATAAATGAAGTAACAGCAACAACAACAAAAACCACTTCCACATTTCAGGAAATAATTCCTAATAACACGTGAAAAAGGAAAATTTTTGAATGAGTTCTCCTGAATGAAGAGAAGGAAGATTTTTCTGAACATTTTTATAAATGGATCTGTCCTCTTTAGGAAATAGAATCACCGTGATTCTTTGGCTTTCTATGAAGCAATACATTTGTAAACAATGGAGATAATAGAAACAGCTTTCTGTTTCCTGACCAGCTTTTGAATGTGTTACCAGACATCCGATGTCCACAGCACAAATGAAGATAGAAGTGACAGCAGAAAATCTGACATTCTAGAAAATTGCCAGCTTGCATTCTAACATATCCTTTAGTGAGAGACTAGCTCTAGAAAAAACTCTAGAAAAATCTTTATCTAATTGATGATGATATTAATAATAATAACTTCATCTATATAGAACTTTAAGCTATTCAAAGCCCTTTAAAAAATATTATCTCATTCTATCATCAAAACACCTCTAAAAGGTAGGCACCCATATTTATCTCTATGTTACAGAGAAAGAAACTGAGGCAGACAGACTAAATGGCTTATGTGGCTAATTGGGTAGAATTTTAATTCAGATCCTTTTGACTCAAGTCCAAATCCTTCATGCCATCTATATGCTCCAACTATTCTGATTATGATAATAATTGTTTGCTTTTTTTCTCATACTTAAATTTTCCAAAATATTAGTAAGTAAATACATTTGTGATTGTGGTTTTGGTTGTATTCTGTTGTAAGGAGGCCAGAACTGTGTTCTCATCAGTGTCAAGTGGCACCCCCTTTTAAAGAGATGTTTGGAGCACTGAAAGGTAAGTGATTATCAGAGAAGCACAGGCAGTATTTATAAGATATAGGACTGGAATTTAGGTTTTTCTATTTCTGAAGTTATCTTAGCATTAAACCATGTAGGATTCTTTTCCATTTAGAGAGTCACCAACTCTCTAAAAATTGAATGCGCCAAATAAAAATCAGTAACTTTCAGAAACAAAAAGAATTATGAAAATAAAAGTGAATTTTTTTTTAAAGATGAAAGATATCCCAAATCAAAACAACAGATCTGGGAAACAGAACGTTTATATTTAAGTTTCTAAAAGGAAAAAAAAGTTTTTTCATCCTCTCATTTCACTATTATAATATTCTTCACATTAATTTTATCTAATATCCTAGAACTGTTTTACAAAGTGCCGTGCTCTGAAATATATAATCCTTTCTCTAGAGTTTGTATGGTTAGAATTTTCAAGAAAATATTCTCTAAACAAAGAAGGAAGATAGCATAGCATAGTAGAAAGAGTTATCGATCTCAAGTCATAGAACCTGGGTTCCAGTCTCAGGTCTGCTAATGAATATCTATGTGACCTTGGCCATTTCCCCCCCAACTCTAGGTCTTCTTTTAGAGATGAAAAGGAGATAAAGGCAAAAGATACAATAAGCTTCAGCTGATTAAAGAAGAAAAGGGATCTCAACACAGAAAATTAAATATGAATAAAAAATCTTTTTTCCCTATCCCACCACCAAGAAAAAGACCTAAACTAAACCTGTGTCGCTAGAGGACAATCTAGGACTTAACCATGAATTAAAGAAAATGCGTCTCCTTCCTTTATACTTTCATAGGAAAGGTTTCAACTAAAGATTTTTAGAATGCCAGGGATGAACAAAACACAAATTCAGAAAAGGAAAATAATTCAAAAAATGCCCAAATCAAAACCTCCAAATAAGACCTAGCTTGTTCACATGAACAATTAGAATTTTTTGAATAAAAGAGGCTAGAGATTAACAAAGATAATATGAAAGAAAAAAAAACTATAGAGGAGAGTCTTGAACACAATGGCTTAACAGGAAAGGTAAAACTTGATACTAGTCAAAAACTTCTCCAGAATTGGAAGGGACCAAATAGAGATTAATGGCTTTAGGAAAAAACAAAAATTATTCAAAGAAAGTGGAAAAGATTGAGAAAATAAAGGAAAATGAAAGTTATTTCACATAAAAAACTAACTTTGCAAACAAATCATGGAAGGATGACATCACAAGATTACCTGAAATTTGTGACAAAATAATAATTCATGAAAATATTAAACAAAAATTTTCAGGCATATTAAAAGAGGGTAATGTGAAAAAACAAAGAATTCACTGAATATATCCTGAAAGAATCCCCCAAATAAAAACTCCTAGGAATGTCTTTAGCTAAATCTATAGTTTACAGATAAAAGAAATATTATTTCAGTTGGCTAGAAAGAAGGGATTCAATTATTGAGGAACAATAATCAATATAGTACACAATTAAGCAGCTTTCCCATGAAGTAACAGAGATTATGGAATGAGACATTATCAAAGATAAAAGTCAATAACCAAGAGTAACTTGTCCAGCAAAATTGAATATAACCTTACAAGGAAAAATGGTCCCTCAATGAAAGAGAGACTTCAAATATCCTCAATGAAAAAATCTAGAGCTGAAAAGGATCTTTGAAATACAAGGTTGGGAATCAAAAGAAAAATTAAAAAGTAATGAAAATCAGAAGGAACTTATAAGGATGGACTATATACTTTCTAATGGGGGAGGGAGGAGGGATGATAAAAGGAACCATTCAGAATCTTAATGTCATAATGAGTCATGGATGTAGTTAAGTGACTACCTGTAGCTTTAATATAGCTTTGTTATGCTTTGGCAAAGTTGTAAGAAATGAGACTGAGGAAGATAAATAAGAGAAATATAGGAAGAAGTTTTAGGGAACTTATCACATAATTGTGGTGCATAAGTAGAAGTATATACAAATATGATAGGGATAGAGGAAGCAAGCATCGTTTCAAATTCATTTTTATTTAAACTGGTTAAAAATGAGTAGAACACTCACATATGCAAAGAATTTGTATACGAATATATTCAAATTAGTGGTCATACAGATAGGAACAGGAAGAGGTGCATAAAGAGTTTAAAGGGGGAGGTAGGTTCAGGGAGGGATTAGTCATAAACAAAATAAACCTTGGCTTAGAGAGAAGATAGAGAAGAGTAGATTAAAAGGAAAGCAAGCAAGGATAAGAGGTATAATAAAAGAGAGCAAAGAGTATAGAACAAAAAAAGAAAAGAATAGACTACAGATAAATATACCATTTACTATCATAATGGTGATCTGAATGCAATGAACTTTCCCATAAAATAGAAGAAACGGAGATCTCATTTAAAAAGAAAAATACAGAATATTCTAATATTTCTCAGCTGAATTTGAAAAACAAATGGCAACTATTATAATTTCAGATAAGACAGAAGAAAAAATAGACTTAAAAGAGATAAAGGGGAAAATTACATTTTGATAAAAGGCAACATAGACAATGATTTCAATATTTAACATATATACACACCAAATGACAGTGTATCTAAATACTTAAAAAGAAAAGCTAAATGAATTTTAAAGACAAATAGAAAGTAAAACTATAATAATAAGATATTTCAATTTATCTCCTTTCACCCTTGAATAAATCAAGCCAAAATATAAATAAGAAAGAAGTTACAGATCTAAGTAAATTTGTTTAAAGAAAAAAATAGATTTGAGAGACTTTTGGTGATTATTTAATTAGAATAGAAAAGCATGCATATATTTCAATTGTCTATGACACATTTACCAAAAAATTGCTCGTGTCCTAAGATATAACAACCTTACAAAATGCATTAAAGCATCATTTATTGACCACAATAGAGTAAAAAAAAAATTAAGGGCTAAAAAACTTTAAAAATCACTGCAGACTAAAACAAGAATTAGAGATATAAAGAATGATAGGTAATTTCATTAAAGGTGATGATAATGAAATAATATATCAAAAATTTGGGGATGCAACCAAAGTAGTTCTTAGAAGAAATTCTTTTAAATATTTTCAAAAGCAAAAATATAATAATAATTCACAGTTTGAGGATACAACTTTTTAAAAAAGAAACTTCTAGAAAACCAATACATTAAAGAAAAAATAAACACCAAACTATAAATCTTGAAAGTCAAAGAAATTGTAAACAAAATTAAAAACAAATAAATTTAACCAATAAGTAAAATCAGGAACTGTTTTTGACAAAATTAAAATGGAAAAATTATTAGCTAATATGACTGAAAAAAAGAAAGAAAAATCAAATTGCCAAGATCAAAAAGGAAAAAGAAAAATCCACAAGTAATGAAGAAATAAAGAATATTAGCAGAAACTATTTACCCAACTACATGCCAATAAAACCTATAACAAATAAAAGAATATTTATAAAAAATATAAAATACCCAAATTAATAAAAACAAGAAATAGAAATTTTAAGCAACCCAATCTCAGAGAAAGAAACTGAAGACATAAGTGAATTTCTGAAGGGAAAAAAGTAATCACAGGTGAATGCTTTCATTCAAAGAAAAATAAATTCTATTACATAAATCTTTAAAAATAGCAAAACAAGGGATCTAACTTCTATGATATGGAAATATCCTTTATATATAAACTAATGAGAGTCAAAACAAAAAAAAAAAACAGTAGACTAGTTTTCCTTGTGAACTGTGATGCAAAAGATTTAAATTAATCATTAACAAAGAGGCTAAAAGAATATAAAAAACATTTATATTCTATGACCTATTTGAATTTCTCCTAGAAATGCAAGATTGGTTATCAAACTAATTAGGAAAACAAATTACCGTATTAGTAACAAACACAAGAAAAATCATACAATTTTATCAATAGATAATATAAATTTTTTGACAAAATACAACACTTATGTCCATTAAAAATACTAGAAAACAGAGAAACAAATGAACCTTCCTTAATAGGGTAAATAGTATATATCTAAAGCTGGAGAAAATAATGGCAAATAACTCAAGTATCTTTTCCAAGAAAACCCCAAATTGGATCACAAAGATTGACGGACACTTGAAAAATAATTGAACAACAACAAATATACTTAAAGCCAAAAGCTGCCAGTATATGAAATTCAAATAAAATAATATCCTTTCCAATAAATTCATGAACAAAATTATAATGCCACTTGTCACCACTTCTGTTTCACATAATACTATAAGTACTTATTATAGAAATAAGACCAAAAAATTGAAAGCATAATCACAGATGAAGAGAAAAATCACCTTTTTGATGAGATATGGTATATTTAAAGAACCCTGGAATCTATTAAAAATTAATTGAAAAAATAACTTCCATCCAGAGGATCAAAAAGAAAATTCTCTGATTGGCTTTCAAAGGCCTCTGCAACCTGTCCCCTACATAACTTTTCAGTTTTCTTATATCACTTCATATATTCTGTGATTTGGTAACACAAGCCTTTCCCCATCCCAGTTCTGAAAGTTTTCACAAGCTGCCCTCCATCCCCATACCTGTGATACTTTCTCTCCTTATCTGGACCATCTAGTTTTCCTGACTTCCTTCAAGTCTCAGATAAAATCTCATATTGTGTAAGAACACTTTGTTGGGCCTTTTTCATCTTAGTGCCTTCCCTCTGAAACGCTTCTAATTTATACTATATATTTTATTTTTATATAATTGTTTATATGTTGTCTCCTCCATTTGACTGTGAATTCCTTGAGAGAAGAGACCGTTTTTGACTTTCTTTATATCCCCAGTTCTTACTTAGCACAATCACTGGTGCATTTGTTTTTCAGTCATTTTAGTTGTGTCCTACTGTGTGACTCAATTGGGATTTAATTGGCAAAGATACTGGAGTGTTTGTCATTTCCTTCTCCAGCTCATTTCACAAATGAGGAAACTGAGGCAAATAGGAGTAAGTAACTTGCCTAACATCACACAGCTAGTAAATATTTGGGGTCAGATTTGATCCTGAATCTTCCTAATTCCAGGCCTGATGCTCTATTGAATGGACCACCTAGATGTCCCAACTGGTTCATATTAGATGCTTAACAAAGATTACTTGATGTGACTTTTTTTTTTTGCCTCCTCATGACTTTCATTATTTTTTCCCTAGTTCTATAAAATAGGACTTAAACTTTTTCATTTGGAACTCCTTTTCACCCAATAAATTTTTACATGATCCTGAGTATATAGGTTTATAAAATAGATATATAACCAAACATTTACTGATAATAAATCCTAATTTTGTCACTCACACATTTAGTTATGTGACCCCATGAGAAGTCATGACGCACATTTTAAGAAGCTTTGCCATAAAGAAATCCTTTGTTAGTTTGATTAGGATGGCATTCAATAAGATAGTTAATTTACATAGCTTTGCAATTTTTGTTATATTGACTCATTTTTACATATAAACAATATTTTAAAAATTATTTAGGTATATCTTTATTTTTGTAAGCAGTGATTTGTAGTGTTATTTATACAGTCCTTTTGTGTATGTTAAGAAGTTAACTGTCAATTATTTTGTATATCATATATTTATTTTTAATAGCATTTTCATTCCTAACTTCTTTTTGTAGGTTTTGCTAGTATCATTTGAAGATTTGGATGGATTTATTTTATACTCTGCAATGTTGCTGAAGTTATGATTTCAATTAATTTTTAATAGACTTCCTGTTTAAGTCCATCCTCATCTCATTTTTTAAAAAGTGATTTGTTTCTTCATCTATGGTTATTCACTCAATTTCTTTTTCTATTTTATTGCTACAAAGCAATAAAGTAGATAAGAAATGAGAAGGAAAGATTAATTTGGTTTTAGATATGCTGAGTTTAAAATATCCAATTATACTGAGATAGCTAATAAGTATCTGGAGATGAAAGCCTAGAGGTCGGGATAGAGATTAGGAGCAGACAAGATGATCTATAGAAAAGTGTCTTCTGCTTAGAGATGGTAATTGAAACAGGAGAACTTATGAAATCACTAAATGAAATTGTATAGAAGAAAAGGGTCTAGAACAGAACCTGGGAAAATAGCCACAGCTAGTGATCAGACTTGTATAAAGATCCATTCAAGTAAAAAAGAGTGATTAAACAGATAGGTGAAGAATGAGGAGAGGGAAAAACCTATAGAGATACTATCAAGAGGGAGAAAAGTGATCAACTGCGCCCCCAAACTGAAGAGAAGTCAAGAAGCATAAAGATTGAGATAAGTTCATTTGACTTGGCAATTAAGAGATGGGTAATAACTTCAGGGAGAACAATTTCAGTTGAAGGGTAAAGTCAGAAGTCAGACTTCAAAAGTTCAGAAGAGCGTGAAGAGAGGGAAGAAAGCAGAGGTATCTAATTTAGATCCCCTTCTCCAAGAGGTTAGCCACCAAAGGGAAGAAATATATATCATGACGGCTAATGAGGATGAATAATTCAAGTGAGTTTTTGAAGATAGTAGGGAAACAGCCAGTAGACAAGGAAAGGTTGAAAATAAGTGAGAGATCCAGGGATAATAGAGGAGGCAATTTGCTGAAGTTTGCCTTGCCGTGGAGAAGAGCCTTTTTGTATGAATTGGATGAAAAAAGAGAGGGCATCTGAATCATGTGAAATGAAGAACATGGGAGAAGAGAGAATGCTTGGTGAATGACCTCAAGAATATTAATGTAAATAATGGGAAAAAGAAGGAACAATTGCAGCCTATCAAAACCAAATCTCAAACTATGCTATCAAGCAGAATTTCCCAAAACAATTTTGGTAATGATTAAAAAATTGAGATTGTTCAGCAGAACAGATTAAGTATACAATATATTGAAACAAATTATTCTAGTGACCTAGTGTCTAATAAATACAAAGACTCCTGTGACAAGGATAAGGAATTGCTATTTGATTTTTTAAAGCTGCTGAGTAAATTGGACAGCCACATGGAAATCAGATTTAGACAAACACCTTACACTTTGTGCCAAGTTAAGCTTCAAATGGATACATGACCTAGATATAAAAGGTCATATCATAAACAAATTAAAGAAACATGGGGAAAATACCTATGAGATCTAAGAATAGGAGAAAAGTCTATAACTAAACAAGATATAAAAAGGATTACAGAAGATAAAATAAGTAGTTTTGATTAAATTAATTTTAAATGGTTTTATATCAAATAATAAATCTAGAATTAAAAGGGATACAATGAACTGGAAAGATATCTGCAATAAAATATTTGATATCGCTTTCATTTCCAAGATATATAAGGAACTCATTCTAATTTAGAATCATAAAAATTATTTTTCAATTGACAAATGACCTAAAGATATAAAGAAGGAGTTCTGAAGGGGAGAAACTCAAACTACCAGTACTTATGTGGGAAAATGCTCCAAATCACTAATAAATAGAGAAATGTAAATTAAAGCAATTCTGAAGTTTTGCCCCAGAACCAGCAGATCAACAAAGATGACAAAAAAAGAAAATGATACATTTTGGAGAGACTATAGGAAAACAATAATATACTATTTACACTGATATAGTCTGGGTCAACCTATGACTGGGGACAACCATTGGGGAAAGTAATTTGAAATTATACATAAAAACTTACTAAACAATAAATACTATTCACCTCAATTATACAATGCTAAACTTTTACCCAAAAGAGATTAAAAGAAGAATTATACATTCAAAAATATTTATAGAAGCTCTTTTTGTGATAGCAAAGGAAAAAATAATTAGGAACAAAGGGAATGCCCATTAATTAGGAATAATTAAACAAATTATGGCATATTAATGTGATAGAATTTTGTTATTCTGAAAGAAATTAGGAAATAAATTTCAGAGACATGCAAAGCTTGTATGAAATGATACAAATTGAAGTAAGCAAAACCATCAGAACAATTTTGCTGTAACAATATTAGATTAATAAAGTAATAATTAAAATATACAATTTAAAAGACTTTCATAACCTAAGAACAATTTATTCAATAACAACACTATAAAAACTAACAACTATGGAAGTTGTAAATACTCTGACCAATGCAATGATCATCCATGATTCCATATCACTAATGAGAAAACATGCTATACAATTTCTGACAGAGAGATGATGGAGTCAGGGCTCAAAATGAAACATATTTTATGAATACAAATAATGAGGGTTTTTTTTGTTTGTTTGTTTGTTTGATTCTGCTTGCTCATTACAAGGATTTCATTTTTTTCCCCCTTTTTCAAAGGAGTGATGACTAGTTGGGAGAGAAAATAGATTCTGTTAATTTAAAAAAAAACTTTAACTAAAGAATAAAATTAGAATATTGAGCTAGATGGCTTTGAACATCCCTTTCAGATTTAAATTTACAACCTTACAAATTTTAAACCTTAGGATCCCAGTAGAGTTTTGTAAATGAGTTCCACACCTTGGATGAACAGCATTTGAAACATTCACAAAACACCTTGGCTTTGATAATCTCTTGATCACTAGAAGGATTCATTAGCTTCTGTTGCTAGAATTGGAAGGCAGATCCAAGCAGAGGAGAGGTAAAAGCTGTGATTACTGATGACAGATGAAGACAGAAAGAGCACTGGACTTGGAAACACCGGTTCTAGGTTTAAGGCCCTAGCTCCAAAGTAACTATTGGTATAAAAGTGGAAAATTCACATATCTTTCTTTCTTCAGGCTCACCTTCCCCACCTGTAAAAATAAATAATTATACTAATGATCAGAGTATTGTGGATTTAAAGCTAGAAAGGACATTAGATATTATATAGGATCATTCTCTTTCTTTAGATGAGAAAAAAGAGGCCCACAGAATTAAAGTGACTTGCCCGTGTTTTTACAAATTACAAATAACAAAGCTCAAATTTGAATCTAGGCAATATAATTCCAAATTCACCATAATTTTCATGATTTTACCTTATAAAATTGTAATTGTAAGCTATACCAGCTATTATAAGTAAATCTCAACTATTGCCAATGTAATTTGGGACCCAAAACTCATTGTCATGGGATGTGGAAACAATATCACAAAAATAACAGTTCTGGAAGAATTTCATATTATTTCACTATTCACTATGAAGAAAGAAAACTAAAAAGGTGACTTCTTTTGTATAATATTCATCTATAATGTCACCAATGCAAAGCATGTTTGTCTTTACACTTCAAAGAAAGTGACCTTTAAGTCACACTTAGTGAAAGTAAGCTAAAATCAGTGTGGCATTCCAGTTACCAAGGACACTTGTAATCATTTCCTTAATTGTCCTTGACAATCTTATCATTAAAGATGGGGGACATTAATTAATGATAGAACACCTATTCCTGGATGAAATAGGCCTTGGCTATACAATAGACAGCTTATTCTTTGTACATCTTTTGTTGAGGCTGCTTTTGCAGCATGTGTCATCCCATGTTACAAGTGTTGCCTAGATGGCACATAAACATTCAGAGCTCTCAATTGTGTGAGAATTGGACAGAATGAAGTCAATGCTGCTAATGTTATAAAATACATTCAAAACCAGTGCTGCCTAAACAAGCTTTTATACCTAGATTAGTATCAGTGTTTAATTGACAGCCTCTTCACTTGGTTAATTATTTGGCCTATTATGGCAGGGAGAGTGGAAAAAAGGACGAAAGCATTTATGTTGTGAATAGTTGCCAATAAGAAAATCAAATAAGGAAAGGCTGCCCACTCTGCCACAGAGTATAGTTTTATATTAAATCCTCCTTGTGCATCATATGATTTTTTTTCACATTATTGTTCTTTAGGAAAATAGACATTTTTAAATAATGCTTGTCTTTCAAAGGACAAGTTAGAATCCTTTTTCATTTTTAAGCCACTATTAAGATCAAATTCTAAATTGAACTTCTTCCTTCAATTTTACTCTCATTAAAAGGATTAACCCAACTGGAATATGAATTAAACATATCTTAGGGGGTTTGCTGTACCTCTGAACTTCAATGGAATTTAAAACAGAGCTAATAACTTTTATTTCCATCACTTGGAAATAGGTTCTAAATGGCAGGTCCTCTTCTTTCTTATATAATAATAATAATAGTAGCTCACATTTATGTAATAATTTAAGGCTTACAATGCTTTACATATGTTAAGTCATTTGATCCTTACAGCAACCCAGTGAATTGGTGTTGCTATCACCATTTTAAAAATTAAAGCAGTTAAGTGACTGGCTAAATGATAGGCAGAATTTGAATTCAAGTCTTCCCAATTCCAAGCACAATAGTCTGTTTTTTCTACCTACCTGTCTCTTTCAATCTCATAATGATACAGTGCCATTTAATCTTCAGAAAAGCATGTTTTACTATATGACAGAAAATTTAGAATCATTTTGAGGTAATATGGTTTGAAAATTGATATTTGGGTAAATAATGTTTTGGATTTTTTTTCATCTTGAAAGCTCCTACAATATTGATGTATTAAGGTTCACAATTGAAAATCCTTGGTTTTTCCATTTTGGATCAAAGTAGTTCTTGGAGAATCTTCCTATCTTTTAAACATATTAATTGCTCCCTGCCATAAAGATGATAGTATTATTTCTAAGTAAAAGTGTCCAGAATGTCATTGAGTTGAGCTAGCAATAAGAAAAATTTCATGAATAGAATGAAAGTTTTGCATGAATTTCAGGATTGAACATATAATTTTATTCTTAAATATTTTTAAATAATGTTAATGGAGAAGAGGATTGATAGATACTCTTAGATTTCAGAAAAGGTTAAAAATTTGTAGAAATTGTTCTGGAACAAATACCTATCATTCCCCAGAGCAAAAATAAAGACTGACAATAGGTATATGTCACTGGATTTTTTAAAATGTAGCTAATAATGGTTTATCTCCAGCTATAGCCTATGAAATAGTTAAGATCAAAATGTGAAGCTAAAATCCATATTGCCAACCATGGGCAATAACTACATGAAGTCATCTTAAAATATGTCACAAGAAGAGGTGTTGAACCAATCATTTAGTTATGCAGATTGGTTTGCAGAAATGCAGGAAATTTTGAAAGTAATACAAGACAAAGTTTTTATTAAAAGAAACAACAGACTGTTTAAAGGTCTAAATATTTTGTTCAATGGAAATTTTGAAAAAAAAACTGTGAAATGTATCATTATATTTTGAAAAAAAATTTATAATTATTAGATTCTTAGAAGACCATCAAGTGGCCAGAATAATACTTTAGCTTTCATATATAGATGATGTCAACATACTACATATAAAAACCTCAAAATATCCTTGAAAATTCAATAAAATTAAAATTATACTTGACTCAGAGAATCATTACATTTAAAATGGTCACCACAAATATCCAAATAGAAAATGGATTCATAAAAATTTAGAAACAATATCACAATAGGCAACACTGAACAGAATGCTCATAAAAATCCAAATTTATAGTGAAAAGCTTTCAAAAGTGAAACTTAATAGAAAAAAATAAATCTGTATAGATAGGACAAAATACATCTCAACACTGATGTAATTTCTGTTACTAGAATTGTACTAGGGATGCTTCCAAGGAAACTACAGATAACCTTACATCTCAATATTGTTAACTAGTTACCAAAAAAAATCATTCTATATAAGCATTGGCCACTGAATGTTAAATATAAAAGAATAATAATAGGATAAATATTTGTTAACAGACCATTGTTTCTAAACTTATGAGAATTAGCACAATAACTGACAATATAGCTCTCAAAGTTTCCAAGTCATTTAATATATATATATATATATATACACACATATATATAGTTATGTGTACATATATATTGTTTTTGTTCATCCTTTGTTTTTGAAGAGGACTAATGACATCATGATGTTGGGTCAGATTATAGTGTGCTCAACTGTAACTGATTAGTCAAATATCAGTTTAGAAGGTTCTACTCCAGGCCAGGCACAAGTAATCAATTAGAACATTTGGGATAGAGATGTCTCTATATTTGAACAACTCATTTGTTTATTTGTTTTTAGTTACTATGATTCTGATTTGCTTAAGGAATACAATGCCTTCTTTAATGGGGGTTTGCCACACTAGACAGTCCTATACCAGCATCTCCTGTGTCTCACAATCAGTACTAAATTTCTTCAATCTTGAGATTATCCTAGTATTGCTTCTTCTGACCACCATGCAAGCATTTGCCTTATGCAAGTTCTCCATAAAATAGTCTGTTATGTAAACATACATTTGGCATCCGAGTCACATGGCCAATTCATCAGACTTGCACTCTCTGCAGTAGAATTTAAGTGTTAGACAGTTCAACTCAAAAAAGAACTTCAGCATCAGGTACTTTATCTTGCCAGGTAATCTTCAGTATATCTTTCTAAGATAATGTAAGTGGAAACAATTCAGTTTTCTGACATGGTACTAATAAACTTTATAGGTTTCACAGGTGTACAACAGGGAAGTCAGCACAATGGTTCTATAGATCTTCAGGTTGATACATAGCAAAATATCTCTTCTTTCCCACACTTTATTTCAGAGAAGTGATGAATGCCTTGAATACTATCAGGCTCTTCTCCACTGGCAAAGTACCTGATACTTATTCCATTTCAGCAGAGAGCTACAGTTAGGAGGTCCACTACTTATACAGAAGCTGCTGGAAATTTTCTGAATTATATGGATTATATCCCCTTGGAGATCAAGTTTACCTCCATTGTTTCTCTCTATAAAGGAAAAAAAAAGTTGGCCTCTAATAATCATAAGGAGATCTCTCTCGGTTATTGCTAGCAAGATTTTTGCTTGATTTCTCCTTAATCAGCTGCTTCTTCACCTGGAAGATGGTAATCTTCATGAGAGTCAGTGGTTTTAGAAAAGACTAAGGAATGGTCTATATGTTGTTTATTACCCAAAAACTGTGGGAGAAATGCCAGAGCAAAAAACAGAGATCTGTATACAATATTCATCAACTGGTCCAAAACCTTTGATACTGTCATTTGTGAGGGTTTGTGGAAGATCATGGCAAAATTTGGTATGCCAGTTTCATGATGGCATGCTCACACAGCTTCTGGATTAAGGATTATGAGCTCATACTTCTCCAGTCAGCAATGGAGTAAAACAGGGTATGTGGTTGTTCCCATGCTTTCTAGCATGATGTTTTCACAATGTTGTCAGATGTCTTCAATGCTGATGAAAATGACATCAAAGTGAGCTATTGCACTAATGGTAAACTATTTAACTTGAAAAGACTACAGTCCAAGGCAAAAATAGAGACTTTGTGCATGACTTCCTCTTCACAAATGATTATAAAATCACTGAAGATGAAATGGAACAGAGTATCAATTGATTCTCTGCTACTTGTGCTAACTTTTGCTTGACAATCAGTGCCAAGAAAATAAACATCCTCAGGGCAGCTAGATAGTGCAGTGAATAGAGCACTGGCCCTGGAGTCAGGAGGGCTTGAATTCAAATGTGACCTCAGACATTTAACATGTATTAGCTGTGTGACCTGGCCAAGACATTTAACCCCAATTGCATTGCAAAAACAAAAAGAAAGAAAATAGACATCCTCCAACAGCCAGTACCACACTATCCACACGTGGAAGTTTTGGTTACAGAAAATAGAGAAAGTATACTTTACAGGGATGTCCACATAAATAATGAGGTTGATGCACATATTGCCAGAACTTGCTCAGCATAAAGAGATATACAATGTCACTTAACCATTGTAATAATATTGTTGGAGTAAATACATCAGGTGTTATTCTCATTTTATTGTTGAAGTAACTAAAACTCTAAGAGATTAATTGAGTTGCCTTTGGTCGAACATTTTGTGAATGTCAGAGGAAAGATTAAAATCAAAATATCTCCTGACTCCAAGTCCACAATTATTTCTAATGTAGTGAATGGCTGTGGTGGTCACGATAGTGATGATGGTGATAGTAATGTGATGATGATGATGCACATAATCCTTTTGAGTTTTTCCAAAATGTTATACTGATTTATTAATAATAGATTGACATATAGAAGGTTAAAAAACAAAATCTGTATTCTATGCTATGATATAGAATTCTAGTGATAGCAATATTTTCCTGCTGTGAATCTAAATACTTAGTTTTGCCTCTAATTAAAGAAAACATGTTAAGCAGGTTTCACCAAAATTAAAGAGAATAACTTTTAAATAAAGAATAGGAAAGAGATCTGATTGTAATATAAATATAGGGGAAGGGCTCTCCTTAAGATAATAGAGCAAACAAAAGCAGAACAGTCTAATTCTCAACTATTTCAACAAGGATGAAAAATGAAAACCAGACATAATAATGATTAAGAAATCCAAGAAAAAGTATAGGAATTTTCCTTGGACCAGTTCTACACCTGATCATTAGAACATTTAGAAAAGACCAGCTGGACATGCACGATGTGGAAGCTTTTCAATGTGCAAACTAGAGATAAACCAAAGAATTCTGGAACTTGTTGCTATATACTGAGGAGTGGGGATTTAGGAGTCCAGACCAAAGTTTCATCAGGAGACTGATTTGGAGCCTGAAGAGCTCCAACTGAGAGGACAATGTTTATTTTGGGCTCTGGATCAAATTGTGTTGGCACAACATCTGACTGAAGCCGCTCCTGAAGTCCTTGAAGAACATAGTGCCACAGTAGCAGAGATAAGACCTCAGATAACAAAGATCAAGACAAAACAAGACCCTGACATTCCTTCCAGAGTGCAGAGAATCTAATCTTTACAGAAGTTCCAATTTTGGAAATGAGATTGGAAAAATGAATAAACAAATGAACACAGAAATGAGTGACTACATGAGACAAGAACAAATTGTCAAACAAAATTAAAATGTTGCAAAAAGAGAAAAGAAAATTAAGATTTCTCTTATTAAAAATAAGTTATCTAGAAAACAGGTCAAGAAAAGATAACTTAAGATTCATCAGATTACATTAAATCCATAGCCATAGAAAATATCTAGATGCCATACATCAAGAAAACATGAGTTAAATTTCCCAGATCTTTTAGAACCAAAATGAAAATAGGAAGATTTTATCAGTAGCCTCCTGAAGAAAAAGCTATACAAAAATTTTTTTCTAGTTTAATATATTTTATTTTTCCTAATTATATGTTAAAACAATTTTAACATTTTTTAAAGTTTTGAGCTCCAAATTATAATTCTCTTTCCCTTTCTCTTCTTCCCCCCTGAGATAGTAAATAGATATGTTATACACATGCAATTATATAAAATATTTTCATATTGGTAATTTTGTATAAGAAGACTCAAAAAAGAAAAATGAAAGTGAAAAATAACATATTTTGTCTATATTCAAACAATATCAGTTGTTTCTCTGAAGGTAGATAATAAGCAAGCTTCATCATGCCCCTTTGAGATTGCCTTGGATCATTGTATTGCTGAACATAGCCAAGTCATTCACAATTCATCATATAATATTTGCTGTTACTCTATACAATGTTTTTCTGGTTCTGTTCAGTTCACTTTGCATCAGTTCATGTATGTCTTTCCAGATTTTTCTGAAATCATCCTGCTTGTCATTTTTATAGCACATTAATTTTCCATCATAATCATATACCATATAGGCATCCCTTAAATTTCCAGGGCTTAGTCATCACAAAAAAAGAACTGCTATGAATATTTTTATACAAACAGGTTCTTTTTCCTTTGTTGATACCTTTGGGATACAGACTTAGCAGTGATAGTGTTGAATCAAAAGGCATACATGACTTTATAACCTTTTGTATATAATTCCAAATTGCTCTCCAAAATGGTTGGATTACTTCAGATCTATGTAATGTTTGGGCTAGCTTTCTGGAGGTCCTTCGGATGGGCCCTGGTCTTTAGGTGGAGAAGTGATGAAAGCAGGAGAGTCACCAGGTGAATGGTGAAAGATAAAATGAATCATTTCCAATCCTCAGACCTTATATACCTTAGTACAATTATATCATTATAGCATACTGAATATGTGTGGACTAAAAAACCATTACATCACCATACTAAGTACTAAGTATATATGTGAACCAGAGAACCATCATCTCATCAATTCCACTGAGCTAACACCTTGTTTCAAGTACACTTCTCCAGAGTTCCAACCCTCTACAGAGGTACACTAACAATGTTCCAATTTTCAAAAACTCACAAAATTGAAAACTCCTAATTACAACATAGTCAAAATTCTGAACTTCTAGGTGAAAATAAAATTACTATAGGAAGTAAGAAAAAAATACTTCAAGTACTAAAGAAACAATGTCAGGACCAGAAAACCTGGAAGTTTCTACTATAAAAAAGCTGAACTTAAGCTATATTATTTCAAAGTTCAAAATTATAAATGCTTACAACTACAAATAACGTGCTCAGGAAAAAATAGTATAATCCACAGGTGGGAGGAGGAATGGATGTTTAATGAAACAGAGGATTTCCCAGCATTCTTCATAAAAAGACCAGAACATAATAGATATTTGAAATTCAAACACTTGAATGAATAGAAACATAGAAAGATAAATAATTGGAATAATTGGAAGATACTATAATATAATGAAATTAATACATTATAGTCAAGGAAAAAAAAAACCTCATAGATGCTGTTAGTAGGACAAAAATACCTGAAAGTGATTTTGTAATATTTTGATAATCTTGAAAAGAAATAAAAGGCAAGAGAAAAAACTATCCCTGAAAAACACTCTCCCTAAAGGAGAGCTGAACACAGAGAATTTGGTACAAACGTACATTAAACTCAGCAGGGAAAGAAGGGAAGGATAATTAAGATGAAAAGTAAATTCAGATAGAGATTAATAATAAACAAAACAAATTCCAATTTCAGAGTGTGAATTAGTAAGGGGGGGAGGAAAGAAAATAAAAGTAAAAATTTATTAATTCTTATGAATTACTTCTTCTAATTCTGGAACTGAGAAGGGAAAGGAGAGAAGCAATTGAGTAGAGATATATATTATTTACATGTAGATCACTTTTATTGAATATACTTCTGGAAGGCAAATTACAGAAAAACATAAAGATAGAAAGCAAATAGAGGGAAAAGATAAAACAGATAAGGTAGAATACACAATTAATGATTATAAACATAAATGTAAATGGGATGAAATCATCCATAAAACTGCAAAATAGAAGAATATATTAGAAGTCAGAATTCAACACTTAAATAAAAACATTTGAAACAAAGCATTCACAAAGACTTAAAATAAAGAGCTGGAGCCAAATTCATTATGCTTCAGGTGAATTAAAAAAATCAAGATTAGCAATAATAATCTCAGGCAACTTAACAGTAAGAATGGAATTGATTAAAGAAAAATTTAAAATTACATTATACTTAAAGGTACCATAGACAGTAAATTTTATAATAATAATATATGCATCAATTTTCACAGGATCTAAATGATTACAGGAAATGTGATTGATTTACAAGAAAAATAAATAAATGGCAAATTTATAATAGTTGAGGGCTTCAATGTAACCCTCTCAGACCTAAAGAATCAAAATAAAAGATAAACTAGAACTAATTTTTGTGGATCTGATTAGAATCCTTAAAAGTTAGATGTGATTATTCTCTTCTGGGTACTGAATAGAAATAAAGAGGACCATACATATTTTTTCCAAATGTGCATGGTAGCTTAACAAAAATTAAATTTATCAAATTCTTTAATGACCATACTGCATTACAAATTATATTCAACAAAAATTGTTGAAGAAATAATTAAAAATTAATTGAATTCTAAATACCTTTAATCCTAAAGAATTGGTCCATCAAAGGGAAAACAACAAAAGTCCTAAAATTTTAAACCCTAATTAATCACCCTAACCAGAATTTCTGAAATTCATAGAAGTGATTAAGTCTTGAAAATAAAACCAACTCAATTGATAAACATAGTGAAGAATATTTTTAAACATAAAACAATATAACAATATAATAGATAATTTACTAGCTAGAATGATGAAAAAGGAGGAAACAAAATTGCTAATACCAAAGATTAAAAAGGAAAATTCACAACAAGTGAAAAATTAAAGGAAAAAAGCAAGGTTATAGAGGCAGGAGAGGAATAAGGAATCCATACAACACCAAACAATAAGTTATTTTGTTATTTTTGGTGGTGGTGTTTTAGTGGCCAAACTGATGGTTTTATGTAATGTAAACCAAACAGTTGACAGATTAATGCTTCAATTTCCAGCCACTTGTTTATGTAAAAATGATTTTTGTCTTTTATCTAAGACAACTATTTAATGTGGGTAAGATGCTAAGGAAGCCTAGGGTTTCCAAACCACTGAAAGATAAGCAAGAAGATTTGAAGGGGAGCCAAATCAAAATGAAGCCAAGGTACATGACTTGGCTTCTCCAGACAAAACTCGAGACCCATTCAAATGAATTCACAATTTTTAGGATCACCGTGACTGCCAGAAAGCAATGCCAGGAAAATCATCACAAGTTTGCTACTGTGAGGGAGCAGAATGAAGTGAACTAAGGGTGTATAACAAGGCAGTTAAATGGCCAAAAATTTTAGGCAGCTTTGCCATGTATTTATATAAAACTTTATTTTAGGCAAGAGGCAGATATTCATTACCTTTTAATCTGTGTAAGTAGATGAGAAGATAGGATATCTCCACAATATTAAAGGCCATTATCTTTTCAACAGTCAGAATCATACTTAACCTTAGTAGCTACCTATAAAGATTGGCATTTTCCATGTGCTCAAAAAGTTCCTGATTAGTCAGCCCAGCAGCCTCTGTACTGACCTCTTTCACCAATGCTCTAAAAAATTTCTGGATTAGGATTCTGTGGCATTCTCTCTTTCTCTCTCTCTGTCTCTCTCTGTCTCTCTGTCTTTCTCTCTGTCTCTCTCTCATTTGGGAATTATAGTGAGTTGCAGTTTTCATAGAAAGGTAATACTGTGTCATGTATAATAAAGTAAATTTTATACAACTGATATATATCAGTTTATTATAGGAACTGAACATCACTCATTAAACAGCATAAAAGTTTGTTTACATCATATCTTGGGATGCTAGGTAATTTTCAATCTTTTAAAAAGAAATTCTATTCTTCCTAAAGATTTTTTGTTTTCTTCCATTTTAGTCTTTGATTATACTTCAAATTAGATTCATAATAAAGTGATGTAATTTGATATTTAGAAATTTATGAAAGGTAATGTCAACTTTCATTACTTTTTTATGTTCCAAGTTTTGGTTACATAAATCAAAATCAACAGACAGTTATATAAGCTTTTGAACACTTAAAACTTAATGATTTTCTATTCTTTAAGTATTTTTATTCCTCTTTAAGGTCCTATAAAATTCTGTATACCTGAATTAAATAAATTCTTGTCATTCCTTAAATGTAGATAATTATTTTTGTCCTAAGTGAACAACATCTTAGAATTTTTTCTACCAATAATGAAGGCATTTGCTGAACTGCAAAAATGTGTAATGAATTATAAATCTAATGTGAATTATATTAAATACCACCTATAGTAAAGTATACTTCCTTATTAATATAAGAAAACTAAAATTACCACTTGCATCATGCTTTCAATATGTATTTTAAATTCCCTTAAATTAATTTATACAAGAAAGATGATTTATGTGAATCCATTTATACTCTTGCAAAGTCAGAGTATAAATTTTGTTAAACTAGATAGTTGTAATTGATAAAATACTAGACATAATCAAGGAAGGAAGATCTACGTTGGAATCCTGCTTCAGATGTTCACTAGCTATATGACTGAGCATCTCATAATCTTTTTGTATTTCTTTAGCTATAAAATGAGTGGGTTGGACTCAAGAACCTCCAAAGTCCTTCCAACTCTCAGTCTAAAATCTTATTATCCTTACTTATCTCACACAACAAAGTCAATTGGCCCACCCAGAGAAAATAAGAATGACAACAATAATAATTCATATTGAATTAACACTAAAATTTACAAAGCCTTTTTCCACAATTACATAATAATGTATTTATATATATGTATATATATATATACATAATAATACATAATAAGTTGTAAAATGTTATTCTCTCAGCTCTTTCAGCTGTTAAATGTGTATTGTATCGCAATGACTTCACAGTATTGTTATGAGGATCAGTGACTGTGAATAGGCACTTTAACAAATGTTGAGTATATTACAAACTTTAGCCACTTTATGAATATCATTATTATTTCCCTCATTTTATAACTATTATAGATAAGAAAAATGAGACTTAGAGAAGTAAAATTACTTGCCTAAGGTCACATAGTAACTAAGTGTCAGAGTCGAGATTCAGACTCAGGTCCCCTACTCTGAGTCCAGGGTTGAATATACATTATGTAGAATACCAAGTTCATGACTTTGGGATCTTCAAAGCCATGATCAGAAGAAATGAATTATTTGCAATGCATCAGAACCCACTAAAACAGGAAAGTTACCACAAAAAAATAAAAGAAGAGTTAAATTTTACAAGTCTACACTTGTGGCCTACAGTAACTATGATAAATTTATTCAATATGAGAAATGTACCAGAGGGTGTCTATGTCATAGTAATTTTTGATAACAACTGAAAACAAAATCTCATTTGAGTGCCAAAGAATATTCAACCCAGAAGAGATGATAAAGAAAATCTAGTTTCTCTAAATGATTCTTCATTTGGCAGGTGACAGACCCAAAATGAGTGTGTCTTGCACAAAATCAAGGTAGTCAAAGTCAAACCTAGTTAGTACCACAGTTGAATAAGACCCTGGTCTCCTTATGTTTATTCTTTTTCTAAAACTACCTGTATAACATAAAAATGTAAAGCTAACTATGCAATATAATAATGGTGGTGGCAAGTTTTGAGAGAAATCTCAAGTTCCAATTTAGAAAGTAAACATAATGAAGTAGTAGGGTCTTGGACTTGCAGTGATAAAAATTTGGGAGGTTGGAAGATGTTGGAATCCTTACAAGATGTTTTGGGCAGAACCTGAAACAAGGTACTAAGTAGAACTAATTAATACAAGGCTTGTGTTCACACCTTTACTCATTGGAGTTCAATGAGTTCATACCTCCCTTGAAGCTCTTTGGGCCAGAGAGCACTATGGGAGAAAACCCATAATCCCTCTCTCTGAAAGGAGCATAAATAGGCCAATGGGCCAGTCGAAGAAGTTCTTCAGAGGAAGACGCTACAAGTCGAGATTTCACCGGAATGACATGAAGACTGGAGCTGGCTAGAGGCTGAAGAAAGCAGAGGCAGAGGCTGAAGGACCAGACCTTTGGATTTAAAGACATTTGGAGAGAGCTCTTGGAACCAAGCAGAGAGATAGGCCTCTAAGCTAACCGGGCTATATTGGAGATAATAAAAGATCTGAACTTTTATCACCTGGCTGCATTTGGGAAGAAGATCACAATAGGAAGATGTGGTTTCAAATTCAATATCCAGAACTTGCTGATTAAGTTGCAATCTTGATCAAGTTACTTATTTTCTTTGAGCTTTTTTCTATCTTTAAAATGGGGATAAAGCTGAAATGAAGATCAAATGAGATATAAATAAATTTAACTACACATAAAATGTTTTCTAAGCCATAGATGTGTGTATGTGTGTGTGTGTATAATTATGAATACTTTATTCAAGAAGAAAGTCAGAAATACATATTTGAATTCAGGTCCTCCTCACTTCAGGGCTAGTGCTCTATCCACTATACCAACTAGCTGCCCACCTTAGATATATTATTGCAAGATATGAAGTGTCGGTTGGAAACTTGCTTGGAGATTTGAGCACAATTAGAAGAAATCTGATGACCATTCTAATTATTATGTGAATGCATCTCTTTTGTACCATAATCAGATAACAGACAATAAATTGAATGCCTTTCTGTAAGAATCAAAAATAAATTATGATAAATAATAATTCATATAGGGCTGCTTAGTGGCATTTTAAATAGTATCAAACTCATTCATTACGATAAAATTGTACTAATTCAAAAGAATGTATTCAGCCATTTTGATCTTTATTATAGTGGGATCTGACTTGAATAGAAATGTAAAAATTTGGCAGTTGGGCATGCTCTAGTATTTGATAGTACCAAGATTTCTAGTTGGCTTTATCCAGTGCCACAGATGTTAATCTCAGAGGTAGACTACCATAGAAATATAGAAATATCTGTACTTATTAAATATTAATCAAGGATAATAGATTTGTTTTTACTAATTTTGTGTTCAGACAAAATTCAGATTGTTATTTTTCAAACCATTTAAACCACTGGATAGTGAAGCATTGCATATATTCCATAATTCACTACAACTTAATTTCAAAATGTTATAAAAATAACTTATTTTTCTTGTACTGATAAACTCAAATTGAGTAGTTTAATTAATTTAGTTTAGGATCATGGATTTAGAGCTGGAAGATTCTTATTCTACCCCCCTCAATTTTACAGATAAGGATCTGAGTCTAGGAAAGGTTAAGTTTCTTGCCCAAAGTTCCTCTGCCTAACAATCTAAGATGCTTTCCACTGCATCACACTGACTGTCAAATGCACTGGAGGTTGGATGAAGCTAGAGTACTACACCAACATGTAGTTCTTGGATATGTTTTGTAGTTACGTATTACTGCCAAGATTGCAGTGAGATTTCCTAGATATTCACCACCGATGAAAGAAATACTTGCAATATCTATGACAAAAATTCACAAAACAAATTACAGTGACTTGCTGCTCCTTTTAGGTCAAAAGGCACATATTTGCAGAAGTCAGTACCTCAGTGATAGCGAAATCCTATATCCTGATGATGAATATGACTATGTTTCATCAACTAATACTTTATTGGAGGCACATTTCCTTGAATCATATAGCATTTTTACAGAGAAGTGAACATTAGAAAATAAATTGGAAAGTAAGATTTGGCAAAAAGAAATAAAAGAGGTCAAAGGCTAGCAGTCTACTCTAAAGCTTCATGTAAGAGTGTGTGTGTGTGTGTGTGTGTGTGTGTGTGTGTGATTATGAATACTTTATTCAAGAAGAAAGTTAGAAAGCATTGGATACAATCATCACTGAACATCACATATGTCCAAAATCAGATAATATAAACTAACCCATATGTTTCTTTCTTATTCTTAATTTGAGTTATCATCATAACCTGGTCCTATAGTGAAAGACAGAGAGAGAAAGGAAGCAGAGATAGAGAGGCAAAGACTATAGTGTGGTTCCCAATGACTACTCCTTTCCCTTTACTAGTAGTCTCAGGGATCATATATATTTGCTATAAGCAGAAAATTTATTGAAAAGATGGAGGGGGAGAGTGATCAGATTTTGGTACTCAGCATCGACAGACTGATTTTGTCTTTTCCTGGCCCTTGGGATTTGTGACATTATGATTATTGATGACTACTCTTAGAGTCAGGCTTAGTGGTTGTCATGAAGCTAACTTAAAGAGCCAAAGTTGGGGACTGACATTCAAGAAATAAAAAGTTAACTAAGACTATTGGAAAGACTGGAGAAGTGACCCAGATCCTGAAGCAGGGTCAATGGTTGTAGGAAACAGAACTAAAGAACCATGTCTAAACAATATAGGAAGTTAAAATGAGGAGGGTAGAAGATCCTAGAGACAATTCCTAATAGTTATTCAACAGGTAATGAGAGTCTGTTGAGCAGAGTCTAAATGTCTATTTTGAGGGTATGCTGCAAATGGGATTCATGAAGCTGAAGAAATGATTTCTAAGTTTCTTTCCAAATCTGAAACAATCATCCAATATGATAATGTTCCTAAGTACAGTATTATCTTATGATTTAGGATCCTACTGAAAACTTTAAAGTTGAGTTTTTTTTAATTTATCAACAAATATTTATAAATTTCCAAAGATATCATAAACACTATCTCCTCCTCCCAAATGGTGCAAATCATGGTCCTTTTTCTCAAGGACCTCATAAACTAGTCAAAGAGACTAAGCGTACACCAATAAAAAGTTACTATATGAAAAGTGCCAGATTTTTCACATTGGAGAATCTCATATGAGATATCTTAAACATTGTAGTAGCTAGTATCACTATAGATATAATATATGTATATGTGTGTATGTATATGTGTTTGTGTGTGTATATATATACAGAGAGAGAGATTAATGTTGCCAGTGAAATGCTGCACCCAATATTCTAATAAATCTAAATAATCAGTTAATTATCTATTTTTCTTTTTAATTTTTAGTAGAAATTTCTTCAAGGAATTAGTATCTATAATATTTATCCTTTCCTTAATAAGTGATAGAGTATGAAATGACAAATATTTTGTGTTTCATAGAGCTAGAAACATGTAGCAACAGTATATAGGACATGACATACTACAAGGACAAAGAATTAAGAAAGAGTAAATGAGAAAACAAATTGTATTATGTGTGATGTTGCTTTTGTAACTTTCTAAATATATTCTAAAAAAGGCAGGAGACTAAGAGACTCTGACAAGATGACTGTGGCTCCAGTGATTCATTTGTAAACAACTCAGAGACTCCTAAGTTGATATTTTCAAATAAACTTAGATGTGGTTCTTAAAGATCAGTTCCTAGTGACATAACAGTTCTCTCTTCATTTCAGCCAAAAGCCATCCCTACTTCTTCAGAATGCTGATGACATTTACTAAGATATGCAACTTTACATTATTTTGTTGCAACATATATTGGTGAATGTGAGAAAGAGAGTTCTTGTTATACAGTGAAAGGTTAAATGGTACATTGGAAAGGACAAACTTGTAGTCAGAAAACTTAATTTTTATTCCCAGAACTGTCACTTATTCGTGGAGTAGTGATTTTTCTTATGATAAATTAATAAGTGGGCTTTCTGTTAGGAAAGATATATATTTTTTCTAATTTCATATCTTCCTCTTTAAAATCAGGATAATTATATTCATACTCTCAATCTTAGGGCTGTAGTAAAGATAAAATTAGAAACCAAAACCCACATTTATTTAGAACTATTTAAACTATATATAGAATCTCTCCTCTCTCTCTCTCTCTCTCTCTCTCTCTCTCTCTCTCTCTCTCTCTCCTCTCTCTCTCTCTTCTCTCTCTCTCTCTCTCTCTCTCTCTCTCTCTCTCTCTCTCTATATATATATATATATATATATTCTTAAATACAATGTGGTTCATTTAATAGAATACTATAATGAAATTAAGATAAATCTCAGTAATAAATCTCAGGAAATTTCAAAAGATATTTATGAAATAAAAAACAGAAACATAAGAATATACTAAGAATAAAAAAAGAAAATAAATGAAAATGGAGGGAGAAAAATTCTTTTCTAGAAATAACTAAAAATTGTAATCATGTTTGATGTGTGGAAAATAACAAATGTAAATATAAAATTTTTAAGAAACTAGATGTTAGTACTGATTCCAGTATTAAATTTTTTTCTTTATAAAATATTTAATTTTTTAAAACTTGCGTATAAACATACATACTTATGTAAATGTTGGGGAAGATCTTTGGTATAGTGGAAGAAGATACAGATACAACTTCTGTCTCCCTGTATCATCTTGGTTAAGCCATTTTTACCTTTCTGGCTCTTAATTTTCCCATTTACAAAATGAGGGGATTTGCATCAATTATTCTAAAGTTATTTCAAGCTCTAGACCCTCTAATCTTTCATAAAAAGTTGAAAAACAATAACAAAATGTAATGACTTGGTAATTGAAAAATTTCTAACATGACAGGAGCTGTCTTGGCCACTACTTTTTTGAAATAGTTTTGAAATGAGGGAAGTTAAAATGATGAAAAACAGTAAGCAGAATATGATTCAGCATGCTTTTTGTCAAGCACAGGCTTACTGCATTTGAAAAAATACATAGTGGTGAATTGATTGGGATTTTTGGTTAGGTTTGGCCTTGATATGGTGTAGTTATTAACTAGACAAATAAATTCAAGCTTTCTGAAGTTTCTTTGAGCTTTGTCATCAAGAAAGCTACATGTAATTCATAAGTGCAATTAAAGCCATGACATTCTCAACCAGCAGCAAAATAAAATCAATTCTTTCATTACTTTTCAATTTCAGTATTTAATTCAAAAATTGTACCAAGGATAAATATAATGATTAAGCATTAAAATATCAAATATATAATTTGTATGATTACTTTGCATAATTAGAGACCATTTATCATCATTTTTCAACTGATTCTTCTTAACTTCAGGCCCAGCCTTCTAACCACCACTCTATCTAGCTTCCCCAATTACTGACAATATGCAATACAAAAACAGATAATCTTTCTCTATTTCTTCAGACTTATGTTCATTTCCATCTTTAATTTTCATCCTTTAGTACAGACTGATACTTTTATAGAAAATGGTGGGGGGTTTTTAAAGGCCATATAATTTAATTTTAGCATATGAAGCACATTTTGGGGGGATATTTCTTAAGTAGTCTTCTAAAGTTCTAATTTGTTGTCTCATTTTTTATTAGTCTTTTTATTAGGGGCTGCTAGAGTGCCAAGTCTGAGTCAGGAAAACCTGAATTCAAATCTGCTTTCAGCCACTTACTAGCTATAAGATGTCACTTTACCCTGTCAGCCTCAGTTTCCCCAAATATAAAATGATTTGGAGGAGTATCATATATATATATATATATACACACATATATATATATATATATGATACTCCTCCAAATCATTTTATATATACATATATATATACATACATATATATATATATATATACATACACATATATATAATTTTGGCTGCAGCACCAGAATAAGAAAAGGCCACCCACATCTCCACGGAGTTTCTTTCTTAAGATAATGACTATGACTCCCCCAAACCCACATCCACATACATACCGTAGCAATGAATAAAGTATTACTTCCTATAACTTTAAATTAAATATGAAATTCCAATATTCAAAAGGCAAATATTTGTATAAATAATAGTTCTCAGAAAGTTCTGGAAAACTTTTTAGGGAAAACAAAACAACACTGAGCAATATGGAAGTATTCGTGTTCAAGAAAAAGTTTTGTTGTGAGCATCAGGAGGAAAAAGACATAAAATCTTAAGCCAGTTCAGGTGGCATTTGGCTAATTTTGTTAGGCTTGCTTCCCAAATTAGCCTTGCTTTCTTATCCAGATGTCAATATGTGAAATGACCATGAGCCAACTGCAGGATACACAAGCTGGCTGCAGAACAGGATGACCTATCCAATGGAAAGATGAAACCAGACAGAGAGCTGGAGGAGAGCCGAACTCCACCTTAGGATGCCTAGGAATCTGCTAAGAAATAGACCTAAACTTTTCAAAGAGGGAAACATTGAAATCAGAATATCATCTTGTTAAAAGGGTTATTAATATTCTATTTTCATATCACATGTAACTCGTGGATTTTACAGACAAAACTGTAAACTCACACAATTCACTATGAGGTTTTAATTTATTTAGGGTTTAGAGTTCCAGGCCTGTGATTCTAAACTAGTATACCCTTCAAAGTGAGTCAAACTTGCTAGGATTATTATAATCAGTACTGTTATTTTGATAATAACATATGATAAGAGCTAGGAATGATGATATATTGGAGCATAAGAAGAAAAGGAAATGTTATCCAACTACCAGATCCTCATATATGGAAAGAAAAACAATGAGGTAAGCTAATGGGTTCATGCTTTTTTAGTTTTTCTAACAAAATATAATAAGCCCATTTCACTTATACTATCTCAGTCATAAAAAGAGATTCTGGAATAATCCTTCTGAAATTTCTAATTCCTTCTGAAAATTGAGCACAGAGTAAGGACAAAAATTAATTAGTCATATGTTTGTATGCGTGTTCGTGTGTGTGTGTGTATCACATATACATATCACATGACACAGTCTCCTATTTTGCTTGTGTATATACATATCACATGTATGCAAACATGTATGTCTCCCATTGATGCATGTTATTTAGAAATAAATTTCATCTAGTAAGTCAAACCAGAAAAGTTTGACTTGTTTCTGTGAAAGTGGTACATCCCCATCCAAGCAGGCACAATGCCTCCCATAACAGATGGTCAGGAGAGGAGGCAGCCAAGATACCATGTATGAACAACAAATGTGCTTGCTTCAGGGCAGGAAGCCAAGCTGGAAATGTCGAAACTGTTTTCCACCCTTAACTTTCAAACTTGTGGCAAAAGGGATTGGGAAGTCAGTTGATTCAAGCTCGAGAGAAAATTATCGAATAGCTTCCATGACTGCAGGAGAGGAAATCTAGCAAAGGGAATTAGTGTTGTGGAGGTAAGAGACTACCAACAAACCCAGTTTCTGTGTCCATGCTCCTTGGAACAACGCAACCAATCACTCCAATATTCACATGAACTTCAATTTAGAGGTTCAGATGTCAAAACCTTTAAGTATATAGCCTGCAGAGCATTCTTGTTCATAGGAATATGGCAGGATCTTCTTATAGAAGAATTATAGTGTTTTGTTTTGTTTTTGCAGAGTTCAATGCAAAAGTTATTTTAGAAGATACTGAGTTTCAGAATGAATAAAGTATAGAACTTGGAGTCAGGGACATCTGAATTTGAATCTCATCTCAGACACTTCCTAGCTATTTGATCCTGAGAAAGTCATTTAACCTTTCTTCTTCTCCTTCTTCTCTTCTTCCTCCTCCTCCTCTTCCTCCTCCTCATCTTCAGTTTCCTCAGCAGCAAAATGGAGATGATTATAGCACTACTTCATAGGTTGTGAAGATTAAAGGTGATAAAATATGAAAAACACTTCGTGATTCTTAAAGTGCTGTATCAATGTCTTCTATTACTCCTTTACAAAGGAGAAAAGAGAAAAGATAAATAAATACATGTGTGTTTTTATATATTACAAAAGATAAGAATAATAATGTCCAGCATTTACATAGCACTTAAACTTTTCAAAGTAGTTTGTATATGTTATCTCAATTGATCTTCACAATAACCCTCTATCAATGCCTTTATTATTCCCATATGCAAATGAGGAAACTGAGTAAAGCTGATGGAGGTGAAATGACTTGTTTAGGTCATACATGTAGGAAATGTCTGAATCAGAATTGAATTCAGGTCTAACACTATTTACTGTGCTACTTAGCTTCTTCCTCCTCCTCTTTCTCCTCTTCCTCCTCCTCTTCTTCCTTCTCCTCCTCCTTTTTCTCCTCCTCTTTTTTCTGCTCCTCTTTCTTCTCTATCTTCTCTTCCTTCTCCTCCTCTTCCTCCTCCTCATTTTTCTCCTCCTCCTCCTCATGTTCTTCCTTCTCCTCCTCCTTCTCTTCCTCCTCTTCCTCTCCCTCCTCATTATTCTCCATTCTTTTCATGCTCATCCTTCTTCTCCTCTTTCTCCTCTCTCCTCCTCCTCTTTCTCCTCCTCTTCTTTCTGCTCCTCTTTCTTCTCTATCTTCTCTACCTTCTCCTCCTCTTCCTCCTCCTCATTTTTCTCCTTCTCCTCCTCATGTTCTTCCTTCTCCTCCTCCTCCTTCTCTTTCTCCTCTTCCTCTCCCTCCTCCTCATTCTCCATTCTTTTCATGCTCATCCTTCTTCTCCTCTTTCTCTTCTCCCCTCCTTCTCTTCTTCTTCCTCTTCTTCTTTTAATTCAGGTGTGTAATTTCAATGCTATATGGAACTATTAGTAAAGAAACCAAAGAAGACCTGCAATTTATAGCCTTGGAGAGTCTAGGAAAAATGCTTGAAAGGAACTTTAAAACTTCAAATGGTTTGCCTAGGTACACACAGCCAACATATGCCAGGGATATAATTGAGCTTATATCTTCTGACTCCTCTCTCCATTCTGCAAAGCTTCTTCTGTGAATTAAAATTCATCTGCAGTCTCAACAATTTGGACATTTTCTCCAGTGATACAGATTGCAAATTATTCATTTGCCAATCCTGAACTTTTCTTGTATATGTCTTTTCCTTGTTTCATCACAGGGAGTCTTTCCATAGCACTGGAAGCCTTCCTTGTTTGTTTGCTTTTGATTCTGATGGAATACCAGAGGAGTGCTCAGGCTGTCTACTTGTCATCCCTTGACATCACCTTGTGGCTTGCCCAATTCCTCTTGTTCTCATATATCTCCTTGATGACATTTTTCACTCTTCTACTTTTTAAAAGTATCTCACTGATGATATGTTGCAGACTGTTCACACTCACTCAGTATTGCCCTTTGTGAGATATTCATTTTTAAATCTTTCAAGTCTGTGTGTTCCATGTGTCAGCCATACAACATCAGCATAGTAGTAATAAAAAAATAGGCTTTTGCTTGCTGAGGAAGTTTAGTCAATAAAAAAATCTTTACATTTTCCAAAAGGCAACACAGTCTTCTTTTTTTTTTTATCTTATATAATCCTAGGCCTAGAGTACCAGACAATTAGTTCCAGTGTGTATGCCTTATTCAGAGCTATATAAATATATATCTGTGTGTATATACGTATATATAGAAATATATATATACACATATAATCCATTTCCAAATACCACATATATATCTTATTTAAATACTTATACATATATATATGGTATATTTCTGTATGCTTTAGAAGATAAAAGTGTTAGTAAAGATTCAACTGCCAATTTTTGTAAGGCCTGACTCAAATAATAAATTTTATCCCAAAAGAATTAATGTCTCTTCAAAAAGAAGTATTCATAAGACTTAGACTCCTGTGGTATTCAATTCATTTCATGAAAGAACAGCAGTATGTCTTTGAACTGTATTTGCTAGAATAACTTAAAATCTTTAAAATCACCTTAATTCTTTATTATTACAAAGGGTGTCCCAGTAAGTTTTTGTGTAGTTTTAAACTGCTAATGCTTATTACTGCACTAAGAATTCAAGAAAACGTCATATATTTATGAAAGATGAAGAACAGATGGGAAGAATACCCATTTGGAATCATAAGAACAATTCAGGGAATAATAGTCTCCCAAAAATCTCAGCACATTATTACTATTATAACTCACATGTGTATATTTAGATTTTTTTATTCTTTAGGCCTAAAATAAAAATATGAGCTAAAATCTGATCTCAGACATTTACTAGCTGTATGACTTTGAGTAAATCAACTACTGTTTGCCTCAGTTTCTTCATCTGTAAAATAGGAATAATAATAGCTCCTACCTTCCAGAGTTGTTATGAGGATCAAATGAAATAATAATTGTAAATTATTTAATATAGTGCCTGGTACATACTATTAAATGAGTGTTAGCCAATATATATGATATAATAAATATAAGGTATAATGTATAAGTATGTTAATATATCATGTACACACACATGAGACAATACATATATGTATTATATATATATAACATATATTTATATAATATATGTATATAAGTGTATATATATTCAGAAACAAAGCTTCAAAATCTTCATTGTTATCACATAACTAATAAACATCATTAATGCATGTCCCTTATGCCCCACTCTTTTTAGAAAATGTGAGAAAATCATAAATGGCCATAATACCTACATTGGAGCCTTTATCCAAAACACACCATGCTCTCAGTGACACAACGTCCACTTTCATTGCTGGCTGAAGTTGAGGATTTGTCTTTGAGTGAGCAAATTGCAGTTGTATGTTTTGTACTCTTCTATACAAATAGAAATATTGCCTAAGATATGAATGGCTGTTCTATTGGGCTTATATCCCAAAGAAATACTAAAGAAGGGAAAGGGACCTGTATGTGCCAAAATGCTTGTAGCAGCCCTGTTTGTAGTGGCTAGAAGCTGGAAAAAGAATGGATGCCCATCAATTGGAGAATGGCTGGGTAAATTGTGGTATATGAATGTTATGGAATATTATTGTTCTGTAAGAAATGACCAGCAGGATGAATACAGAGAGGACTGGCGAGACTTACATGAACTGATGCTAAGTGAAATGACCAGAAACAGGAGATCATTATACACTTCGACAACGATATTGTATGAGGACATATTTTGATGGAAGTGGATTTCTTTGACAAAGAGACCTAACTGAGTTTCAATTGATAAATGATGGACAGAAGCAGCTACACCCAAAGAAAGAACACTGGGAAACGAATGTGAACTATCTGCATTTTTGTTTTTCTTCCCGGGTTATTTATACCTTCTGAATCCAATTCTCCCTGTGCAACAAGAGAACTGCTCGGTTCTGCAAACATATAGTGTATCTAGGATATACTGCAACATATCTAACATATATAGGACTGCTTGCCATCTAGGGGAGGGGGTGGAGGGAGGGAGGGGAAAAATCGGAACAGAAACGAGTGCAAGGGATAATGTTGTAAAAAAAATTACCCTGGCATGGATTCTGTCAATATAAAGTAATTATTAAATAAAAATTTAAAAAAAGATATGAATGGCTGGATTATTGGCTCAATAAATCTGTCTTTAAAGAAGAATAAAATGTCGTATTTCCAAGTTGCTGTTTTGATGAGGGGAGAGATATATAAGTGGAGGTGGTGAATGGGCCTATGATTTTATTGATATAGGGAGATGTGTGGGAAGAACTCTGTCCACCTACCCTGCAATATATAGTCTTAGAGGGTTGTTCAACCCTCTAAGTCATTATATACTTTACCTTTCAAAACATCTCATTTCTAGCACATAGAATCAACAAATTGGGCATCTACTGTGTCTGGGGTAATATAATTATCATTATATTATATCTTATTGTATCATATCATATTATTTCATATTATGTTATGTTATATATCATATATACCTATATATATTACATATTACTTTATTCTCTTAAAGAATCCCTTTTAGATCTTTTCTGTAGATTCTGAAAATTGAACTGCTTAGGGATAAAAATTAGTCATCGTCAGATACATTATACCACTATACAACATTATACCATCAGATACACTATACCAATCTCTCAGTGCCAGTAAGAATAATTTTCAACTCTAAATCTGGAATTAAATTGCACCACGGTTACTGAACCTAACTTTTTCCCCTTTAGAACACAAATCATCATAACTTACTGAAATCACTGAATTAAATGTATATTCAATGTCTATATACCCAAGTTTGATTTACAATCAGTGAGATGGTGGTGAGAAAGAAAATTTCAATCACAAAATTCAACTAGCAGTCTTTTGAATATGGGGAAAGAACTTCAAATACTAGAAAGTAAAACACTAGAGAATACAATGCAAAGGGGTTTCCATGAAATGGGAAGAAAAAAGACATCAGGGAAACTTAAAAATATCATGGTTGGTGCTGCCCCCTTCTGTCAGCATTCTTGGTCTTACAGTATTTAATAAAATCACAGCAAATTGTAGTAAGTAAGGCTTCCAAAGACTTTGTGCCTGCCATCAAAGCAGGCTAGAATTGGTGGGAGTTTTTTTATTGTAGTTTATTTGCTTGTTTTCATTCTGATATTTAAAATTTTCCAGAAACATCAGAAATCATTTATTCTGTCCAATTTTGTTATTGTTGTTGAGTAAATTCAATTGTGTGCAACTCTTCATGACCTCATATAGAGTTTTCTTGACAAAGATTTTGGAGTGGTTTGCCATTTCCTTCACCAGATAATTTTATAGATGAGGAAGCTGAGACAAACAAGTGACTTGCCCAGGATCACACATCTAATATGTATCTGAAGGTAGATTTGAACTTAGGTCTTCCTGACCCAAACCCAGAACACTATCCATTGTACCACCTATCCACTGTCAACCCTTCAGGTTTACAGGTAAAAAAAATTACAGTCTTATGACAGGGGAAAAATTATTAAGGGGATAATGCAAAGCGTTAATGGCAGAATTGGGAAGAAAGTTCAGGTTTCTAACTTCTAGTAGAGTATTCTATACATAAACCATCTAAGATCATAGGATTTTAAATTTAAAATCTGTAAGAAATCTGGAAGGTTCTCTAAGTCTCTTAGTTTAGAGATAAGGGCATTAAATGATCTAATCAAATATTTCATTCCAGGTTTCCTGACTTAAAGTATTTCTACAGTACCATATATGCCGGTGTCATCCAGGATTCTTCCCTTGGAGGACTAAAAATGCTATGATTCCTTTGAGATAGCAAGAAAATGTTTGTGGCAGTTCTTTTTGTAGTGGCTACAAATTGGAAACTGAATAGAAGTTCATCAATTGGAGAATGGCTGAATAAATTATGGTATATGAATGCTATGGAATATTATTGTTAAGTAAGAAAAGACCAACAGGATGATTTCAGAGAAGCCTGGAGAGACATGAACTGACGCTAAGTGAAATGATCAGAACCAGGAGATCATTATACACGGCAACAACAAGACTATACAATGATCAATTCTGATGACCATGGCTCTCTTCAACAATGAGATGATTCAAACCAGTTCCAGTTGTTCAGTGATGAAGAGAACCATCTACAATCAGAGAGAGGATTGTGGGAATTAAGTGTGGACAACAGCATTTTCCTGCTTTCTGTTGATGTTTGCTTGCA
Organism: Antechinus flavipes; assembly: GCF_016432865.1. Taxonomy (NCBI): domain Eukaryota; kingdom Metazoa; phylum Chordata; class Mammalia; order Dasyuromorphia; family Dasyuridae; genus Antechinus; species Antechinus flavipes. The sequence goes on along the minus strand of NC_067401.1, from coordinate 296,769,749 downwards.
TTTTGTTTTCCTTCTCAGGTTTTCTAGATCCAATTTTTCTTGTGCAGCAAGGAAACTGTATAAATATGTATACATATATTGGATTTAACATATATTTAAACACATTTGACATGTATTGGACTACCTGCCATCTAGGGGAGGAGGTGGGGGGAAGTAAGGAAAAATTTGGAACAGAAAGTTTTGCAAGGGTCAGTGTTGAAAAATTACCCATGCTTATGTTTTGTAAGTAAAAAGCTTTAATAAAAATATATATAAATTTTTTTAAAAAGAAAGAGTAAGAAAGACACTAGCAAAAAAGCAAGAAAGACACTAGCCATATAGGCTAAGAGCCACTAAATTATAGTGGAATATTTATTGGCTCAGGAGTCAGGGGATCTCTCTGATTTCATATTTCACTCCTGAAACTTATCAGATGTATAATTGTGGGCAACTCATTGTAGGATGAAGGTTTCTTACTTCATGGAATATAAATGGAAAAAGGAGCAGGTAAGTAGCATGGTGGATAGAGGTCCAAGACTGGCATCAGGAAGACTCATCTTCCTGAGTTCAAATATGCTCTCAGACACTTACTGGTTTTGAGACCCTGGGCAAATCATTTAACCCAGTTTGCTTCATTTTCTCATCTGTAAAATGAGCTGGTTTTCTTTGCCAAGAAAACCCCAAAAGGGATCACAAAGAGTCAGACACAATTAAATGACAAAAGAATAAGATTGAGAAAATAATGTCGGTGCAGCATAGACATTATGTTCCTAATCCAGTGGCTGTGAAGAAAGTGACATAAAATATTTAAAGCACTTTATAAATTTGAATTCTAATTAATATTATTGGTCCTTAGTGTCTTCAGAACAAAGATCCATCTATATATAACTAAAGTTACTGTCAGCTACTCCAAATTATATATGCACATAGGGATGTAGTGGGTTATGAAAAGCTTTGAATGCCCAACCCAGGATTTTTATATTCCATCCTGGAGGTGATAGGGAGCCACCAGAGTTTATTGAGTGGCAGAGGGTGGGGAAAGGGAATTGAGTAACATAATTTAATCTGCATTTTAGGAAATTCATGCCCCAGAGCTTCCTGGCATGGCCTTTCATAAGCCAGGTTCACTTTCATATCATGATGGTCAGGAGGATTTCTGTAAATGAGAGTCTTTTTGCTAACTATTTATGTCCCAACCCCTATCCTAGGTTTTAGCTGAGAAATGAGAAGTGCTTTTCCCTGCCAATTTGTAGAGTGAAGGCCAGACTTAATTGGAAAGTGATTTGTGGCAGAAGGAACAACCAGTAGTAGTAGGGGTTTCCTTGGCAAAGATAGGAGAGTGATTTGCCATTTTTAGTCAAACTTTTTCAGGGTTAAGATTTATCTTATTTTTATGAATCCTTTGAAGTCTTTGGATACATTTTTCATAGTTCGTTTTAGGAAAGCATATTATTCTTGGTTTAATCATCCAGAAATCTAAATTACTAAAAAAAATGTTAAATAGACTTAGTTATGTCCATGCTGCTTTATCCAAAATGTCGCATAGACTGAGAGATCTAGTAGGTATTTGATTGATTACTGGAAATTGACTCAAAGTTGGGAATCTTTATTCACTGCTTTTATAGGTCCAGCAGAGGGAGCCCTAAGTATTGTTTTTCATATCCCAAAGGGTATTTTCTTAGTAACTAATTCTCATTATATATTTAATGCCCTCCTCCATCCTTGACTTTAATATTATTACAAATGGCTTTTAATATCTTATTAAGTTCAGAATTCAGCTATATAATTTCTAAGTCAAGATTTACCAAGGATAGTATCAATAGTAACAAAGGTCTTCCCAAGGTCTACCTCCTTCTAACAAAAGATTGTAATGTTTGAGGTGAAAAGGGAATACAGACTGGTCATGGTTTCTACTTTTTCTGGAAACCATAGCAATATGTGCCCACTACTTTCCCTCCTCTCTCTCCCATATACTTTTACCTTTTCCTGCTATCTTCATTTTATTTTTCTCTTCTTCTTTTCTTCCTTTTCCTACTATCCTTTACCACCGTTCTTAAAAATATGATGTGACAGGTTGGTAGGGGAAAACACATTATTTCTCAGCTAAAACCTAGAATAGGGACTGGAACATGAATAGTTGGCAATAAGGTTCCCATTCACAAAAATCCTCCTCAACATCATGGTATGAAAGTGAACCTGGGCTATCTAAAGCCATGCCAAGAAGCTCTGCCAGGTTCTACCAGTGTAATTAAAGCTATAGGGCAGGCAAGCCAACTTATCTAAAGTGGCAGGGCATCTTGAGAGTGAGACAAGAAACACCCTAGGGAAGGCAAAGCAAATCATTTCCATTACTTCAACTATGCCCTCCCCTCAGACCTTTAAAGAGAATAGCTTTGGACAGCTAAATGGTGCAGTAATTAGAGTGCTGGACCTAAAGCTAGAGAGATTCATCTTCCTTAATTCAAATCCATTTCTGGCTATTTATTAGCTGCATGACCCTGGAATAGTCATTTAAATCTGCTTGCCTCAGTTTCTTCATCTGTAAAAATGAGTTGGAGAAGGAAATGGCAAGCCATTTTAATATCTTTTTCCAAGAAAACTCCAAATGGGGTCACAAAGATCCAGACACAACTAAAAAATAACTGAACTGAACTCAGTGCCCCCAAGACTACTAGCTCTATTTTCAACTTGAAGTCATTGAAAGGAGCAATCACAATGGAGAAAGAGTTTGTTTTTCTTGCCATCACCAACATCAACTGGTGACAATTGCCACAAACAGGAATGTAAGTCTAAAACCCCAAGAATGGCAGTGCCCTCATATTACTGATTCTGCGTCTAGCACAGCTCCCACAATTATTATTCCAAAAGCAACCTTGTGGAGATGGAGCCACAGTAACTGAACCCTGGGAAAAGAAAGGTCTTACTACCAAAGTCTTTGACACTGGCAAATGGCTCAGTATGGAAAACTGATATGGTGCTATTAATGGAAATGACACTAAAACCTTAATAATCATGGTATGCTCTCATTTGACTTGTGGCTGAAATCCCCTAAACTGTGTGTAGTTTTTAGAGATAGCTGGGTAGAGCATTGGAAAATCTCTCAAATTCAACCTCAGACATTATCTTTATGACCATGGACAGGGCACTTAACTGCCTTATTTTCCTTAAGTATAAAATGAGAATAATTAAAGTACCTCCATCTCAGGGGCATTGTGAGGATCAAATGAAACAATATCTGTAAAGTATTTATCCCAGTCTGGCATATAGTAGGAATATGATAAATCCTTATTCCCTTCTTGGAAAGCAAGATACTCATGGGATCAGATGAACTAGGTTTTGAATTCTTCATCTCCCTGTGTGATGTTGCATAAATCACTTCACCTCTGGGCCTCAATTTCTGCATTTGAAAAATAAGAGATAGAGTAAGAAGAACTTCATGGTCTTCTCAACTCTAAATCTATTATCCTATGAACTTTCATGGAATAGAACAATTATTATCTACAGTTTGGCCCCTGGAAAATAGGACAGATTTAAGTTAGATTAACATACAGAAGAATCCTGGACTTGCAATCAAAAGGCTTACACTTTAGTCCTGATTCTAAGCCTAAATTTGTCATTTTTGTAACTTCCCTGGGTGTCCGTTCTCTTATCTTAAAAAATGGGAGATGACAGGTAAAAAAAAAAAAAAAGATAATCTAAGTCAGGATTTCTTAACCTTTTGGATGATATGTCTAATGAAGCTTATGGATCCTTTCTTAGAGCAATGGTCTTAACTTCATTCAATAAAATACATAAGATTACAAAGGGAACCAATTGCATTGCAATAAAAATGCAATCTTACCCTTCCTAAGTCATGAACCCCTTGAAATCACCCCTGTTTAAAACATCCTGAAATTCTAGATAATTTCTAAAATCCCTTCCCAATTAAAAATTCTAGGAATCTATATAGAAAGCACTTCATTGTTAGGGTAAAAATACTATTAATGGACCCTAAGTACTGGAAATAAACAGAAATAGTTGGGATTTTAGTCTTTTCAATGATTTGAGTCTCTCCTATGTTTAAGCAACACTCTGTCATAGTTCTGAATCAGCTTCAGAAGGCTTGGGTTTGAATCCTGACTATTGATTACTTGTATGACTCCAGACACATGACATAATTGTATACAAGGCCTTCTAGGCCTTAATTTCCTCATTCAGAAAATAAAAGGTTGGACAAGGTGGCCTTCGAACTCCTCCATATCTCAAGTGCTATATTAAATCGCATTAACCCTTTTAGAACAACTGGGAGGAAATGAGTAAATGGCTACACCCTTGCCATTCACTTTGCCCAAGCCTTTTGCAGTCTCTATTAAGGGTGCCCTAATGGGTACTTTAGTGAACTGAACAGCTGTCTGCTACCTAAAAGAGAAAATACACTTAGTCTAAATGTTTTTTTATTGCCCAAACTGGTACAGATCAACAATTCACCTGTAACTTCAGGAGTCTTGAGAGGTAGATGATTCGAATATGGTAGTTCAGCTGATATGAGTCAGAGGCAGGACTGGAATGAATCCAGATTTTGATAACTCTACTAACCCCAATAATGACAATGACATATAATTTCTAGATGGTTTGCTTTTTTTTCTTTTTCTGAATCTACGACTTCACTGGTGTAGGGGAATCCTGGTGTGGAAATTCCCTTTATCAATGTGTTAGCAATTGTTGTACAACTTACAGTCTTGGAGAATTACCAGGGGCCAAGGGAAGTCTGGCATATAGTCGGCATAAAATTTAGTATTTACTACTACTGTTGCTGCTGCTGTTGTTACTTCTACTACTGTTGCTGCTGCTACTACTACCAGTACAAGCTCTAAAATCACCCTGGATGACTCTATCTGATTAATGGATCCGAATATAAACTTCTTGAGGGAAACAATTTTTAGTTGTTTTTTTCAAAGCATAGTATAGCTCATGCACAGAATCTCTGTCTACTGAAATTCCATGGTCCATGATTTACATGCTAAGAAGTCAGCAAATCATGGGATTCCAGAACATAAACAGGATCTTAATCTGAAATGTATTTGAAAAAAAAAGACAGATCAAATTCCATTAAGGGATTGTGAAGGTCACAATCCAGGCATATTATAACACTATGAAATGCTGGGATATCACTGCAGTTGACATAGATCAATCAGCCATGCAGCAATCAGAAACAGGGACTCCCTCTTTAAGGTAAATACTGTCCTAGGGTACAGTCCTCCTAGTAGAAAAGGAAGAGAATTGAAGGTAATGAAATCAAAACATAGAAGATTCTTATGACTTTTGGTCACTTTTAGATATCTTAAGTCATATGGACTCACATGGATAACAGTGTTTTGTTTTGTTTTTGTTTTTTTTATTGAAAAAAAAAACCAACAATAAAGGAAGCTCACATAATCTTAAAATGCATTTATCTTGGTGTCCTGTTGGGAAGAGAGAAGTGAGAAGCCTATTGTGCTGCTCCCTAGTTACCCAACATCAAAAATGCTGATCTCAGTTCTGGGAATAACCTTTCAGAAAGGGCCCTGACAAGCTAGAGGATGTCCATGGAAAGAGGTTGAAGAGATGAAAACTGTGACGTGAAAGGTTTACTTCAAACTAGGGTTGTTTGCCCATAGGAAAGAGACCTTAAATGGATAGCACTGTTATAAATAATTAAATATATATATTACATATATATATGCATGCCTATGTATATATATACATATTTGTATATATGTCTACATCTATGTGTGCATATGAGTGTACATATGCCTACATATATATCAATTATTTTAAAAATGTTAAATCAAAGAATGAAAAAAAATGAATGATTTAAAGCAGACTTGATACATATCTTCAAATAAACTAACCATAAAAAGGAAACTGATTTATTTTTCTTCCTCCAGACTATGGAACTAGACTGTGTGGTATAATAGAGAGAGCACACTGGACTTTTAATCCAAAGATTGGGTTTGAGTGCTAGATGCTATAGATAATTAGTTGTATGACCACTGGCTAGTCATGTAATGAGTCTAAATTTAACTTTCTCATCTGATAAAGGAGGATAATTGTATCTAACTCGCCTATTTAGCAGTTAGATAGCACAATAGATAAAGTGCTGGTCCTGAACCAAGGAGATCCAAATTCAAATATTGTCTCAGACACTTTGGAATTATGTGGTTTTGAATACATCTCTAAACCTGTTTCCTCAGTTTCCTTAACTGTAAAATAGGAATAATAAAAATAGGATCTACCTTGCAGGGTTATTATAAGATCAAAAAAGATAATCATAAAGCACCTAACACAGAGTAGATTCTATGTAAATGCTAGATATTCTCCTTGCTATGAATACAGTTCTTTCTGCTTGTGGTGGCGAAAGTACTTTATAAACCTTAAAGTGTTATCTAGATATAAGTTGTTATCTTGGAGTAGAAAGGCAGATTATGACTTGATTTAAGGGAAATCTTTTTAACAATCAGAGCTGCCCCAAAGTAGAATGAGATGCTTCAAGTGGGAGTAAACTCCAAATCTCTAGTGCCTTCAAGCAGAGGTATGTCAGGGATGTTAAGAAAGGATTACTTTTCAGATAAGAGTTGGATTAGATGACCTTTGGGGTCTTTTCCAACTCTGAAATTCTATGATTCTGAGAAAAGACCAGATTCCAGTTGAGAAGAATAGCTAGATCTTAGAGCGTAGCAGGAGAAAAAGCCTCTGCAGATCTTGGGCCAACATTCACAGGACCTCAAGGGCAGGTTACTTATCTGTTAAGTTAATCATCCTTTCAAGAGGGTATTTCCATATGTTTATTTGGATTAAATGAAGCTGATAAAAGTTTGGGACAAATTTTCTCATGCTCTTTCCCAAGAAACAACAACTATTTATCCTTAGGATTTGGGGTAGGTGAATACATTTTTTTTAAAAGATTGTATTTTAGTTAATTGTGGGTTTGGTTTGTTTTTTTTGTTGTTGTTTTTTATGTTTTTTCCTTACTTAGAAAAGAGACCTGTGATATAGTGCATTGAGTCCTGAATTTGTAAGTCACAGAAATCTGAATATGAATCCCATCTGAGACACTCAAGTGCTCTGTGACCCTGAGCAAGTCTCAACCTCACAGGACTTTAGTTCTCTATCTGTCATTTGAGACAGAGTTTAGCTCTATAACCTATGAGGTCCTTTCCTTCCAATTCTAAATCACTGATCACATGATTTCATATTTGAAAATAATCCAGGGAAGAAACAGAGGAAAAAGCTGGAATTCTCTCACCTGAATAACAAGATTAAGCAGCCTGTTCAGCTGCCACCACTTCTATTTATAGCTTTAAGGACTTCCTCTGAAGCACACAGTAACTCTGCAACTTTGAGAGGCTAAGTGATGTTTAACCCTTGGCACTATCTTATTGGCATTTGCTTTTTCCCATAAACAGCCATTTTTTTCAATCAGAGAGAACTATTCTGCTCTTATATTCCACCTAATGTAGTGGTAAAAGATTTAATAGAAGTATAACACTTTCGTCACAGTATATTTTCAGGAGCTAAAGTATGAGCAAAATGGAATAAGGGACAGGTGGCAGTATCTACAAACTGCTAATGGCCCCATCAACATATGTTTAATGTACTCAGAGTTATTCTTCACATCCTACTGTTGCTAATACATTTCCTCTGATACCTCCTCTCGACACAGAAATTTTGAGAGGGAAGGAAACATTAATAACCCCAAAGTGTTTAATTTGAAAGGAGATTTAAATTTTAATACTAGTCATAAGATGACCTATTGGACCAATGAATGGCTCATTGTAGGCTCCAATAATTCTGTTGCCATCATTAGTGAAAGGTTGGAACAAAGTAGGAACTGAACAGAGTTATGTGCTTCCTCCTGTTTGCCCTTTGATGTAGAAGAGCTCCCAAAAATGAAAACGTGAGCCTGCTGGGATGCAAAGAGCATGACAGAACAGTAATTGGGCCAAGTTTAGGTACTGGTGAGTTGGGCTGGTGCCTATGTTGAGTTAGCTGAAGTAAATCATTACAAGGAAGCTTAACTCAAAAATAGTTCCTCTTCATTCCCAATGAAGGACTGACTCTTTCTCTCTCTCTCTCTCTCTCTCTCTCTCTCTCTCTCTCTCTCTCTCTCTTCTCTCTCTCTCTCTCTCTTTCTCTCTCTCTCTCTCTTTCTCTCTCTCTCTCTCTCTCTCTCTCTCTCTCTCTCTCTCTCTCTCTCTCTCTCTCTCTCCCCCTGTCTCTGTCTCTCTCTCTCTCTGTCTGTGTGTGTGTGTCTGACTCTCTCTGGTCTCTGTCTCTCTGTCTCTCTGTCTCTCTCTCTCTCTCTCTCTCTCTCTCTCTCTCTCTCTGTCTCTCCCCACCCCACCCCAAATAGGTGAACAACAGATAAAGAAACAGCCTCTCCAAAATAAATCCCTTATTCACATCCAGTTGACAAATAAAGGATTTTTCTTTTTTACCCTCTGGAGACAACTCTGTGCAATCTAGAAGAATGAGTCAGATGGTGGGAATTTGGGGTTGCAAAACACCTTACAAATATTGTCTCATTTTTCATCTTCTCAACAACTCTGGGAGATAGGTATTATTATTATCCCCATTTTACAGATGAGGAAAACTCAAGCTCAAATTTTGTGACTAATTTAGAATCACACACTTAATAAGTATATGAAGCTAGGTTTGAATTCAGGTCTTTCTCACTTTAAGTTCCAGCCCTCTATGCACCAAGCAGCAAAGATGCCTTTTGCCTTTTTAGAGTTACCCAATCCTAGCACCATTTTACAGGCGACAAAACTGAGGTTCAAAAAAGTTAAGTAATTTCTTTGAACCAGTCCCATGATTGTTATCTGAGAGAGAATTTGAATCTGCATCTTCCTTGTTGTTATTGTTGTTGCTGTTGTTGAATAGTTCAGTCATTCTTTGTGCCCCACATGGACCATATCACACTAATACTCTCTATGAGTTTTTCCTAGCAAAAGTACTTAGGTGCTTTTCTATTCCCATCTCCAACATCTTTTTTAGTCTATTGTACCCCACTATTACTATTAAATAATTTCTCCAGTTTCTTTGACTATAAAATGAGAAGATTTAACTACATAATTTTAAGGCATTTTTTAATGCTAAGTATTATCTATGAATCCATAAATATTAGAGAGGTAGAATAGAGGATCCATCTGGGTTCATTACTGAAGTTATTTAATATAAAGAATGTTAAATTTGTATTAAGGATCATACCTAAATGAAGAGGCAGGTCAATTCTCTGAGAGCCTCCACAGCTGTGAATCATAACACTTGAAGGAGTTGCAAAGCCGCCTTTAGACACAGATATTCCTTGTGGATTGGGAATGAAATAAATTTGAGGCAAGAGGAAAGAGGAGAGAGGTCAGACAATGCAACCACCCTTCAGTAGAGAGGTCAGACAACTGCAACAGCCTTTCAGTCTCCTTGTATCATCATCATCCTCTCAAATGAAGAGAATCATTCTACAAGTCTGAGTTAGACCTTCAGCAGCCACTAGCAGGTTGCTCCTGTATCACAACAATTTTTAAACAGAAATCTGGGGCTTGAATCCATTCTCTCTCCAATAGTATGACTTCAGAGAAGTTACTTAACTTTTCTAGACTCCAATTTCCTCATCAACAAGAGGTTACTCAAGATTATTCCTAACACTTCTTCCTATTCTAATTCCTACAATCTAAATCTTGTACAATTCTCTGGCAGTTGTCTTCATGGAAGCCACCAAAACTTCACACTTGGACAATTGCAATAGCAGACTGTTTGGTCTTCCTGTCTCAAGTCTCTCCCACTATAATCCATCCTTCACTCAGCAGAAAAATGAGCTTCAAAAAGTACAGTTCTGACCATGTCATTTCCCTATTCAATAAACTCCAGTTGTTCTATATTACTTTCAAGATCAAATATAAAAACAAATATAACAGCTATTAAAGTTTTTTATAATCTGGTCTCTTCTGTTTTTATAGTCTTACTAAATTTTAGTATTATGTCATTCAGCAACATTGGACTTTTTACTGTTCTTTGCTACTCTATCTCCAGAACCCATTTGGCTTCCTTCAAATTCTAGCTAAAAATAATTTCTGTAAGAAGCTGTGTCCAATCCTAGTGCTTTTCCTCTGAGATTATCGCTATATTAACATCTATATCTATATCTCTTCACAGAGATTATTGTTTGTCCTTTATTCTTAAAGAGAACCATGACATCAGGGCCATGACATGTGAGTGAATTGGACTTAAGTGAGAGAGGGCTGAGCAAGGTTATCTGCTTCACTTTCCTCTCCAGAGCCATCTGGGTACAGTGGCCAGGTATAGATCAAGACAAATAGAGATGGCCCTAGATGCAATGGGAAACTTTGGTCTTTTAAGCTAAGGTCTTCAATAGGTCTTACTTTAACTGAGCTTGCACACATTCAGTAATTAAGGCTAGGTACTAATTGGAAAGAATCTCCTCTTTCATTTAGTCCCAAAGCATCTAAATAAATATATAAATGAATAAATCTGGGAGGGAAAGACCATCAGGATTTCTGACCAAAACAGAAATGACTGCTATTTACATTCAATCGGAGTCAATCAGGACCCAAATAATGACCAAATAGGGCTTAGTCTAGGACCTATTGGGGGCCAATTAGAATCAGATTGGTTTTGGGTTAAGGCGTGGTCCTTAAGAAAGAAATCTAGCTCGTAGACCTCAAGATATCTTGGGAAGATTCAGAGAAAAGAGAAAAAAATGTTTTAAAGAGCATTTGTAGGTAAGGGTATGATATCCTATGTGGATGGAAGGAGGGAAGAAAAGAAGGAGGGAAGGAAGGAAGGAAGGAAAGAAGGAAAGAAGGAAGGAAGGAAGGAAAAAAGGAAGGAAGGAAGGAAGGAAGGAAGGAAGGAAGGAAGGAAGGAAGGAAGGAAGGAAGGAAGGAAGGAAGGAAGGAAGGAAGGAAGGAAGGAAAGGAGGAAGAGAGGGAGGGAGACAGGGAAGGAGGAAGAGAGGGAGGGAGACAGGGAAGGAGGAAGGGAGGGAGAAGAGAAGGAAAGGAGGAAGAGAGGGAGGGAGGGAGGGAGTCTTTCAATTCCAGGTCAGCTTTACTCACAGAAGTTGATGTGTTCTCTATATCTAACATGTATATATTTGTATGTACATTAACAAGCATATTTTATATTTGTATATGTAAATATCCACATTAATATTTATATAGTTATCCATGTTTATATTAATATCTATATATGTATAACCATATAAGTATAAGGTTTATAACATATAAATGGTCATATCTACATCTATAATCTATCTATCTATCTATCTATTACCTAATAGACAGTGGTTTGCATATTGCCTCCCCTATTAGAATATGAGTTCCTTGAGAATAGAGATTGGCTTCTTTTTTTTCCTTTCTTTATATTCTCAGGATTTAGCACAGTGCTTAGCACATAACAAGTGTCTAAAAAATACTCATTAATGATTTAGAATGTCATGGACTTCATAATGGTAGAAAGACAGGCTTAAAATACAGATGGGCCCTAAATACCAAGAAAGCATCTAGCAAAGCTAAAGGACAAAATTTTTCTTCCTGACTTTCCTGACTATATGTATCCCTCCTCCTTTCTCTCACAGTAGATAGAAAATTTAATATGGTGTCAGAAAGACCTAAGTTCAAAATTCAGGCCCAGATACTTACTAGCCATGTAATCCTAGGAAATCATTTAGCTTCCTCCTGTCTCAGTTTCCACAATTGTGAAATGAAGATAACAATAGCATCTTTCTTCCAATGAGGATGAAATAATATTATATTTATAAAGTACTTTGCAATTTTAAAACACTATTTAAATGCTATTGTTATAATTATCTCTTAATCTTGTCCTTTCCTCTTTTTCACTATATTTTTATCTTTATAAAATAAAAAGGGAAATATGCCCACTAAAACAATTTATTTGGATAAAAGACTCAAAATAAATAACCAGCATAAATAGAATGCAAAGGGTTGGAAAAATATGTTGAAAGATTGATGAGTACTTCTCAATAGCAGTAAGTCAATAAACACTTAAGTGCCTACTGTATGTAAGCACTATCAATGTTCAGATACCTATATTTCATCAACATGATTAAAATTATAATAAAGGCATTGTCACTTACATAGAAGAACTAGATCCTCTCCTGTAACATTATAATTTGAAGGCTTCTTAGCTTACAAAGTATGGAATTTCCTTTCACATTGCATTTATAGGGCATGTATATAATAAAGATCTTTAACTAAATCTAGTTTAGATAACATTTTTAATAACCCAAGGCAAGATCCTGGACAATGAGATTATGTCACTAAATGTCACCAGAATTAAAGGAAGAACTTCTAATACAAATATGTTCATATCAAGCAAAGTGTTCTCCACTAATAAAAACAAAATACAAGTAATGTATGTTACCACAATATCCACTGATTATTCCTGACGTTACAACCCCAACTCAAGACTAAAAGATTATACAGTTTTGCTTATAGATATTCAAAGATATGCAAAGTATGGGTCTTTTAAAAAAATTTATAGCTTTTTATTTACAAAATATATTCATGGGTAATTTTTCATCATTGATCCTTCTGAAACTTTCTGTTCCAACTTTTCCTCTCCTTCCCCCCACCCTCTCCTCTAGATGGCAGGTAGTCCAATACATGTTAAATATGTTAAATACAATATATGTATACGTATTTATACAGTTATCTTGCTGCACAAGAAAAATCAGATTTAGAAAGAATGTAAAAATAACCTGAGAAGGAAAATAAAAATGCAAGCCGACAATAACAGATAGAGTAGAAATGCTATGTTGTGGTCCACACTCATTTCCCATAGTTCTTTCGTTGGGTGTAGCTGGTTCTTTTCATTACTTAACAATTGGAATTGATTTGGATCATCTCATTGTTGAAGAGAGCCACCTCCATCAGATTTGATCGTCATATAGTATTCTTGTTGAAGTGGATAATGATCTCCTGGTTCTGCTCATTTCACTTAGCATCACTTCATAAAGGTCTTTCCAGGTTTTTCTGAAATCATGCTATTGGTCATTTCTTATCAAACAATACTATTCCATAACATTCATATACCATAATTTATTCAGCTATTCTCCAATTGATGGGCATCCATTCAATTTCCAGTTTCTAGCCATTACAAAAAGGGCTGCTGCAAATATTTTTGCACATACGGGTCCCTTTCCCCTAAGATCTCTTTGGGGTATAAACCCAATAGTAACACTACTGGATCAAAGGGTATGCAACTTTTTGTTTGATAACTTTTTGAGCACAGTTTCAAATTGCTCTCCAGAATGGTTGGATCCCTTCACAGTTCCACCAACAATGTATCAGTATCCCAGTTTTCCCACTTCCCTCCAACATTCATCATTATCTTTTCCTGTCATAATTAGCCAATTTGAGAGGTGTGTAGTGGTATCTCAGAGTTGTCTTAATTTGAATTTCTCTGATCAATAATGATTTAGAGCACCATTTCATATGACTAGAAATAGTTTCAATTTCTTCATCTGAAAATTGTCTGTTCATATCCTTTGACCACTTATCAATTGGAGAATGGCTTGATTTCTTATAAATTTGAGTAAATTCTCTATATATTTTGGAAATGAGGCCTTTATTAGAACCTTTGAATGTAAAAATGTTTTCCCAGTTTATTGCCTCCCTTCTAATCTTGTCTGCATTAGTTTTGTTTGTACAAAACTTTTTAACTTGATATAATCAAAATTTTCTATTTTATGATCCATAAAGATCTCTAGTTCTTTTTTGGTCACAAATCCCTTCCTCCTCCACAGGTCTGAGAGATAAACTATCCTATGTTCTTCTAATTAATTTATAATCTCATTCTTTATGCTTAGATCATGGATCCATTTTGACCTTATCTTGGTGTATGGTGTTAAGTGTGGGTCAATGTCTAGTTTCTGCCACAAAGTGTGGGTCTTGAAAGGAGAAGGACCACCTCAAGAAAAGATGTCATTCAAAATCCATCTAAATGAAGGCTGAGAATTGCTTTTACAATTCATATCACTTGCCATCATATATTCTTAATTAGAGACATGACTATACCCCCTTAGTTGGGGCACAGAGGATCAATGGCAACATGTCTCAGAAGAAAGCAACTCTAAGAGCAATATTGCTATATGAACATGAGTATGTATCTTATGGAATTGGAAATTATTGTGGTCCAGCACTTTGGACATATAATAGGTGCTTAATAAATGATAGTGGTTCAAGAAAATTGCTTTTTATAATATTTTCTTATAAGACCTATTGCTCAAAATGTTTAGGTCTCTAAGCAGGCATTGTGTTTTTAAATTTTTAATGATTTGTTATACAAACTATATCCAACATCAATACCTGCTTAGTCATCTTTTGCATTTAAGTTTGTTTCAGTGCCTATTATATAACCATTTTTGTCATTCCCTTTAAGATTCTATATAGAGTCTTGTCCTTTACTTCTCATTCAGTTCTCTTAATATGTAATGTAAATGCATGTACAACATTCTTTAAAGCTTAATGTAAATTGTTAATATTTTCTCCCTTAAATCTGGAAAATGAACAAAACAGTAAATCAAGGTTTTTCCTTCATTTAGTGTTTGCCAATTTTTGCAATATTAATGCTTACATTGAAAATTGAATAACTGGCTTTCTTGGGTCTGTATGAATTAGTGTCAACCTGTTCCTTGAACTCCCCTCCTTTATGATTTTTACAATTGAATAGAGCCAGCTGTTGTTACCACAAGTCCTAGATTTGGAGCTAGAAAGAAATATAGATTATATTTCATCTAACTTCTCATAAAAAAATTAATCATTGAGGTACACGGGGTGAATAGATTACCCAAAGTTAAAGATGTGGCAAGTGGTTAATCAGATTTTAAACTATAATTCCTGATTTCAAATTCAAGATACTTTGCTCTATCAGGCTGCCATCAATTCATTTGATAAGAAGAAAGATCATTTTCCCCAAGGATAAAACAACACAATTTAAAAATCTGATTAAACGGTTTCTGAATCATTCTAGATGGATGATCTCAATTTGATGTGTTAATCTTATGGCTAATTCAATAATCCAAGTCATATAATTCTTAAAGAAGAATACAGATACATTGTTAATAGATGTAAGTAGCACCAATTTCCAGTGATTCCAATCAACCGACTCTTGTTATTTTTTCTTGTGGGAGACAAGGAATGTGGTAAAAAGTCATAACTTAAATTTCCCTGAATTCACTTAACAAGATCTAATTGTTAATAGTACCATATGCAATAATTATTCATTTAGGGACATTCTCAGTTAAAGTATTTTCAATGTGGAATTTCTATTAACATCTCTAAAGCTTTATAAAGACCTCTCTCAGCTTTCACATGTGCTAAGTTATTTTAATGGTGTCCTAACTGTAGGAATAAGAGGAAGACCTCAGCGAAGTATTTAATGAAATTGTATATCATTTCTCCATTTGTTTTCTGAGCAAAAAAGGGAAAAGGGAAATCATAATTTCCCACATGCTGGGCATCCCTACAGAGTTCTCCTAGCTTATCCTGGTGACATTAACTAAGATCATAATGTTTAGAGATAAGACCTGTCAGAAATGTTTATTCTATTTAACCATTCAGGCCCTCCTACACCTGCTCAGTGTAGTGCTACCTCTTTTTTAATCACCAGATATGTTTAATGATTATGAAACAATAAGGCTATTTGAAGGAAAATGTATATGGATTTCTCCCAACTTAATTTTCCTACGTGATTTCTTTTTTTTCTTTTAAAAGCTGATGTAAAAATAATTCCCTAGAAGAATGTCACTGTTGTATCAGTGACATTGAGACATGAAAGATATGAAAAGAAATTTTACTATAGAATTCTACATCATTCTCTGTGTATGTGTTCCTCTCTGTTTCTGTCTGTCTCTGTCTGTCTCTATCTCTATCTCTATTACTGTATCTCTGTCTTTCTCCCTCCCTTTCCCTTCCCCCTCCCTTCCTTTTTCTTCTCTCTCTCTCTCTCTCTCTCTCTCTCTCTCTCTCTCTCTCTCTCTCTCTCTCTCTCTCTCTCTCTCTCTCTCTTTTCTCTCTCTCTCTCCATATGTGTCTCTCTCATTATCCCTCCTTAAGTTATAAAAGCCAGCATTTCCATTATGTCTTAAGGTTTGCAAAGTTATTCACATATATTATCTCATTTTATTCACACATAACTTCATTGATAAACGGAACTCCCAGTGAGAAAACTCCCTCGACTATAAGGAACTGCAATTGTTCTGTAACCTCTATAGTCTTTGAGAGTTGCCTGAGTACCATGAGCTTAAATAAGTGTCAGAGGCTACACTTGATTCCAGGACTTCCTGATTCTATCCATTAAGACACACTTTCTCTTACATATTAGTATGGATTTGGATTAATGTTTTAATCTACTAATAATCTTCAATCTGTTTCCTTGAGAAAATGACTTTTAAAAAAATAAAAGCATACTTTAATAAGATAATCTAGATTCTACCTATATGCAACTTTGCAGAAAGTGAACATTATACTCATCTCTGCCACCATATTTTTGTCATTGATTTTTTTTTGTTTGAGCCAAAGCCCCTAGTTTTAATTTTAGTTGAATCAGCTTTATTTTTTCACAAATTCAAAATGCCATGATATTATTCATTAGTTTCACGCACTCCTGCTTCAAAATTCTTCCTAGACCCTAAGGGGGTGAGTGGAATAAAAATTCAATATGAGGAAGCATTGTGATATAGCCAAACAAAAACAAACAAAAGTATAGGGGAAGAAAGAAAAAGAAGGAAGGAAGGAAGGAAGGAAGGAAGGAAGGAAGGAAGGAAGGAAGGAAGGAAGGAAGGAAGGAAGGAAGGAAGCGAGGGAGGGAGGGAGAGAGGATAATCTGAAACAATTCTATTCTGATCAGACTAGATTTGTAGCACTATACTCAGTCATTGAAGTGACATGATAGAAGCATTGAAGGGTTCCATGGGAATATATCCAAGATAGGGAACTGAAAATAAAGTGACAGAAGGGTAGAAGCTTCAGAGAATCAAGTACTGACATAATATAAGCCCAAACTTCCTAACAATGAATGTTTTCCATAAACTGAATAGAATTGGTGACTCTTCCTTCACTAAAAAATAAAAATAAAAATAAAAAGGCTTGTCCTAATGAAGGTGAAATGTCAGAGAGAGGATTCCTGTTCAAGTAAGGGTCAGATAAGGTTGCTTCTGTGATGCCTTGCAAATGTGAGATTCTGTGAAATGTCTCATTTTTACCAGAACTGCACTTTGTCCAAGAATATGGTGTTTTAATAAGCTTCCACCAAATTTGTGTTACTCATCACCTTCCTGGTTTTTTTTTTTTAATGTAATTTTTTCTCTGCCATCTACCCATTCTAGAGGAGAGGTAGTTAGTAAATAAGGGCTGAGAATCAGTTGATCATTAGTTTGCTGAAGCCCTGATGGAGAGCTGTACTGCAGTAGCTAATGCAAAGTTCTAGTTAAACATTGGCCTAGCGTTTGCCCTGCTCCGTCTGTTGTTTTTACACTAAAGACTCAGCCAGGCTTGGAGGCAGTATTGACTTTGTAATTAAACTATTTTACCTTCAGAATTTTGTAATCATCACATTTAAAACCATCTGTTGCAGTGCAAAAGTGAATTATTTTTTCCTCGAGGCACAGAAAAAAAAAATCACCAGTGATTTTTAATGGCAGAGCCCCAGATTTCAGTGTTCTATTGACTTGTATATATGTCAGAAGAAGAAAGGGTGGTGATTTTTCTCTCTGAGACATAGAGAAGCAAGCATGTTGGAGAACCCATAGTGACTAGGGATATGAATTGCTTTTTGCTTTTTAAAAAGATGGTTTGTTTTCTTTTTGTATTGTGTAAAGTTTTTATTAATCAAGTCAAGTGAGAATTTGACGGACTTAAAGACATATTAATTTTGTGTAATGTTGGAAATCATTCATTTCTGTCATCTTGCTAGTCCCATTATCCATTTAGAATTAGGGTTGAGAGTTACATTTTACATATTACAATATGTCTAATGTGTTGCTTCTTTCAATTAATAACAAATTGTTCATTGAAGAGCAACGATATCAAGGACAGAAAAATATTAAAGAGGCAGTCCCATGGTAGTACTATGTAAGTACTGAAAATCTAGGCATGATAATTCTCAACCCTAGAAAAACAAGACAGAAAAATTTCAATAAGAGAATACTTTTAAATTTTCTTTTAGCCCATGCCAAGTGTAATGAACATATTAAAAAAATCTTCACCACTTCTTTTAGATGGTTCTAATATCAACCCATGGAATTATATTTCTGATAGGATGAAAGCAAATTTTAGATATTCACTGATTAAATATTTCCATCAGTTGAAGCAGTAAACATAGATTCGTGGAGTTTTTTCCTAGTTAGCTTCAGATTCCTGAATAGTTGGTATGTATTATGTATTACTATCCAATTTAGGATGGCAGTCATAACAAGTAAAAATCTCCTATAATTGAGATGTATGATTATCTTAGCTCTCCTATTTACATGACTTTTGCCATTGGGGGATTCTCTTCCTTCCTCTGGACCTCAGTTTCTTTATCTGAGGGTGACCTATATTCTTGGAGTGGTTGAACTGAACAATCTTTAAAGTTCCTTCCAATGTTAGATCCTATGTTTCACCCTGGAATTTCAATTCTTTAGTCTCTTTCTCTTACATGTACTTAGTCCCAATTCAGTCTGTAACTGCATTAGTATTTCAAAGAACCAGGAGTCCAAAATGGAAAGAAAAGGAAGAAAGGAACCTTCCTCGTTCCATTCACCCAAGTGATACATTTTTAGTAAGGCATGACCTAGGAGAATTAAAAAGCAGATGTAGCATCCCAGAAGGGGATTCCAGAAGAAAAAAAAACTAATTCTAAAATGGAGCATTTAAAATGTGTTTGGCAAAAAAAAATTCTAGAAAAGGAAGTAATGATTATAAAGAACCAGCATACCTTAGTCAAGACTAGGTCATGGCAGACTAACTTCATTTCTTTATATTGACAGTTTTACTACATTTGTTAATTTCTTATGGTTGAAGCTTTCCAATTGTGTTCAATTCTTCATGACTCTATTTTGGGGTTTTCTTGGCAAAGATAGTGGAGTAGTTTGCCATTTTTCTCCTCCAATACGTCTTACAGATGAGGAACCAAGGCAGAGTTAAATGAGTTATCCAGAGTCATACAGCTAATAGGTGTCAGAGACAAGAGTTGAACTCAGGAAGACATCTTCCTGATTTCAAACCCAGTACTCTACCCACTGTTGCAAATTTAGTTTACCTAAATTTTAACAGACCTTTTGATAAAAGTATTTAAAACTATTTTTGTGGACTGGATACAAAGATGACAGATAAAAACACAATAAACACTGATGAATTAAACTGGTTGAATAACAAGGAATAAAAAAGGAGTGGTTAATGACAATGTAACAGAAGGTAAGAGTGAAATATCTCAGGGATCTGTGCCTTTCCCTGTGCTTACAAAAACAATGAAGAAAACAAACAAAGGAGAATAAGGAGAATGAAAAACATATTCTTGTAGTTCTGGCAAAACAGCCAACATATGTAGTTCTGGCAAAACAGCCAACATTTTAATCAATGATTTGGACAAAGGCTTAATCACTATGCTTGTCAGATTTGAGGATAAAACTAAGCTAGCAGGGAGAGCTCCCACATCTTGACAGAGTAAGGATCCAAAAGAATCTTAAAGGTGAGAATATTAAGTTGATCTAATAAACTGAATCTCAGTAATTAGATAGATAGATTAGATAACATTTAATATATATTTAGAGGGAGGGAGGGAGTTTTATACCTATATGTCAAAAAAAAACTTTTCCAAGTATAAAATGTTAAGAAACATGCTTTGGCAATAATCGTTCTGAAAAAGATTTAGAGATTTTAATAATCTGAAAGTTTAATAAGAGTCAGTAGTGTGATGTGAAAGCCAAAAAAAAAAAATAATAATATGATCTTAGTTTGGATTGAAGGATACAGGGCTTCCAGGATTAGGAAGATGGTAAACCCATAGTACTCTGCCCTCCCCTGGAGTGTTGTGTTCAGTTCAGTGAACCATGGCTTAAGAAGGACACTCCTAAGTTGGACAGTATTCAAAGGAAGTTAACCAGAATGGTCAAGGCCCATGTCATATAAGCATTAGTTGAAACTACGAATGGTTAGCTTGAAAAAGACAAGGCTTGGGGGAAGACACAATAGTTGACTTCTTAGAGTATTTGAAAGACTGTTATATGAACAAGGATTAGGTTTGTTCTGTTTGGTCTTATAGGGCAAAGTCAGATACAGTAGGTAGAAGATACAAGGAATTAATTTTAGGTTAGGAAAAACTATATGCAAATTAGAATTGTCCAGTGGAATGAACTACCATAAGAGATTGTTGGTTACTCTTCTTTGAAGGTCTTCAAGCTGAAACTGTTTGACAACTTGACATGAATGTCATCATAGGGATTTCTTTCACTAGATGACCTTCTAACATACTCCTATGACATAACTGAGAGGTATACAGAGATTAAGTTCTCATTTTCCTCTAATCTCCTATCCAAAGAAAATGGGTCCCAGTATCATAGCATTACTAGCAATTCCTATTCTAACTTTATCAGAACAATGTAAGGCTTACTTCATTTCACACTATCATCTTTTGGGTTTATTTTTATTAGGATTATTAAATAAGGTGAAATCAGTTCATTGATAAGAACTGGCACACCCTTAAGAATGAAGAGAATGATTTGTAAAGTTGGAATCCAAGCTCCAGATTTTTGTGGCTAAGGCAAGATAATAAGTCTGTGATTAAGACAATAATGAAACAGTGCCAAAAATTGGGGGGGGGGGGAAATCAGTTATCAGAATTACTCCAAAGGGAATTTTTTTTTCTTTCTGGTCATTTAAATAACTAATTAACTAAAAGAAACATTGAGAGTCTAGAGTAAAGCAGTTGAAACATTTCTAAGATAGAAATGTCAAAATATATAATAAGGCACACTTTAACCACTCAATTCAATTCAATAGACATTTATTAAATGCCTATTATGTGCCAGACATTGTGCTAGACCCTGGGGGTAAAAAGGCAGAATTCATATAAAATACCACATATAACATATTTCCCTCAGGAACTTAGATTCTAATAGTTGTAGGGAAGGAGGGACTAGAGGAGGGGAATAGTGACATGTATCATAACAAGGAAATATACAAAGTATGTTTATACTTTATAAAATAAATATTGTAAAAGACTTTGTATAATAAATGTATACAACAAATTAAAAAGCAATATGGAAAGGAGAGTAAAATGAAGGGAATTAGGAAAGGCCATTTGGAGAATATAAGAGTGCAATAGAGAGTGCTGGGCTGGAATCAGAAAGATATGAATTCAAATCTGGGCTCAAATCATAGTTATATGACCTTGGGCATATCTATTTAGCTTCAGTTTCCCAATATTAGCACCTACCATAATATGGTATAAGAATCAAATGAGATAATATTTGTAAAGAGCTTTTCACAGTACAATTCAGGATAGGATTCCTATTAGTTGTCATGGGGAATCAAACAAAGATAGATGATTATATCATAATGTCCCTTTTTCTTCTACAGAATCAAATGATGCGTTTTCTTCTTTGTGGAATGACATAACTAATCAGTAATAGCATTTGTTTCCATCTTTATTATTCTTTATGTTAACTCAATAATACTAAAATATGAATTACCAAATTGCTATAAAATGACAATATCACTTTACTCTGAATAGCATGAGAAGGAAGGGGAAGAATTAATATCAATAGCAAAATAAATGCTTACTCACTAGCTTTTTAATGGAATCAACCCCAAAACATACATTGTTCCCAGATTAACTAGGAGTGGCTATTTCAATAGAATATGAAAAGTGGGAATTTAGTGAATTTGGCAGGTAACAATAAAATACTATTTTATATCTTTAAAACTTAAGAGGCATTACATGTTTAAATTATATATTATTATTACAATAAATATTTAATGTTTCTAGTAATATATAACCATTATCACTATTATCTTTTTGCGCTAGATTTATTAGGAATGAGAAAATAAAATTACAAGAAATCATGCAAATCCAAGTCAGCATAACTAATATTTTGATATTTGAAAAAAAAAACACCAACTTGTAATGATGAGAAAGCTGCTCTACTTAGAAAAAAAAATTACAAAAGCAAATGCAAGGGAAAAAAGGATACACATAAAACCAATAGAGGAACTAAAATAAATATAGAAGCTAAAAAACTTCAAAGTCAAGCAAATTTGCTTAGCAAATGAGATAGTTTTATTTGCAATAGTTGAATATTTCATAGGATAGATGATATAATATTTGGTGACAATTCAGAAGACAAGATTTGTAGACATCAATTATATATAGAATAGATTTCTTTCCCAGAGAAATAGGTATACTATATGCAAATAAGAGGCTGTTCTGGCATGATGAAATTTTGTTGTTCAGTTGTTTTCAATTACATACAATTCTCCATGACTTCAATTTGGGATTTTCTTGGCAAAAATACTAGAGTGGTTTGCCATTCCCTTCTCTAGCTCATTTTACAGATGAGGAAACTGAGACAAACAAGGTTAAATGAGTTGTCTAGGTTTCAAAACTAGTGTCTGAAGCCAGATTAGAACTCAGAAAGATGAATCTTCTTGATGCCAGAACAGATACTCTTTCCGCTATACCATCTTATGAAATTAACAATAATAATCAATAATAGTATTTATAGAGTACTTAGTGCATGTCAGGAACCACACTAAGTACTTTAAAATTATTTTCTCTTTGGATCCCCACAACTGTCCTGAGAAGCTGGTGCTATTATTATTCCCATATTACAAATGAGGAAACTAAGGCAAAGATTAAATGCCTTGCCCAAAGTCATACAGCTAGTATCTAAAGCACTCTATCTACTGTACTACCTAATTTATCTGAGCAAACAATGATGATCAATGATTGAAATCTCTATGTCCAGAAAGTAGTGATCTTGAGCATGGTATTGAAAAATTAAGATATTGCATCATATTTCTCCATGAAAAGTCAGTCACATTCACATTTGCTTAATCCTCCTTACTGCAAACTATCTAATAATAAATCAAATGGACAGATTCCTGGGCCTTTTTAAATTTCTAAGATTCACTTTGATAATTTCCTTGGGGTTATGGCAAAGTCAATGATAGTCACTGCTTCTGGCCATTAAACAATTAAGACTGCTGAAATTGGCTATCATGGAATATATTTAATAATACAGTTTCCAAATAGAAAGGAAGGAAGGAAGGAAGGAAGGAAGGAAGGAAGGAAGGAAGGAAGGAAGGAAGGAAGGAAGAAGGAAGGAAGGAAGGAAGGAAGGAAGAAGGAAGGAAGAAGGAAGGAAGGAAGGAAGGAAGGAAGGAAGGAAGGAAGGAAGGAAGGAAGGAAGGAAGGAAGGAAGGAAGGAAGGAAGGAAGGAAGGAAGAAGGGAAGGAGGGAGGGAGGGAGGAACGGAGGGAGAAGAAGGGGAGGAAACATTTATTAAGCATCTGGATCAAGTCATATACTAAATGTTTTACAAATAAAAGAAAACTAAACTTTGATAAAATACAATAATAAATCTTAGTTCAAGAGAAAAAAAAAACTTCTCCCTATGTTGTATACACAGTTAAATATAGTTAATATAGAGATTGGTTTTTTTTGCTCAACTATTTTATGTTACAAGGAAAGATTCCATAATTCTTGCTAAAGTGGAAAGAGGGTAGCTATTATGTCATAACAAAAGGCATCAATAAGACTTATTTGAAGGAAAAAAAGTGTATGAGTGGAGAAGGAATTAGATAATGATAATGAGCTTCCTTTCAAACAGCCAAATTTCTATATTACAATTCGTACAAATAATGGTTTTTATGTAAGGCAAAGTTTCTTGCCTGAACTAATATCTAGGCTGTTGTGAGGGCTTTCAGATCCCAGTCCTTTCATTAATTACCATTCATTTTTTCCCAAATTACACTATAATCAATGATTCTCTTGATATATTTAGAAGTATAATATCTCACTTGGTGTATGTACATTCAAATACATTCATAGTGGGTTATCATTTTGTATTATTCAGCTCAGAAGCTTTCCTTAGGTTTATCAGTATAGATAAAATGGGTGAAATCAGATGTGAAGAGAGGTACAGGTACCTGTACGTCAGCTCTCCAATTGTTTATGTCCCTTACTCTGCTCTTGTTAGTCACCCAGGACACGAAGGCCTCAGCTTTGATCTCAGTCTGACTCTGTTTGACAAATCTAGTCTTGAACAGTCTTTGGGGATGCAGCAGATTACAGATAATACCACCTCAAAGAAGTATATCTTCTATCCATTCATATGCTGCCGCCAGCTGGCTCCTCATCGTGAGATTTGCTTGTTTCATGGAATGGCAGAAACAGAGTGACAATGGAATGAAAAGAATCTGTTCATTTGTTGGGACACATCTTCCTCAGAGAATCAGACATACCCATCAGAATGTCTGCAACCAAATGAAAAGTAGCTCCACTAACTTAGCTGTTGCAACAATATCAAGATTTATTTATGAAGGTATAGTCCAAAAAAAAAAAATTGATGATGCTCATTTCCTGGAAACTATTATAGAGAAGATGGCTGAAGGGTACTGGCAGATATCCATCTTTTCTTTCTCCTTTTCCCCTTCCCCTTCTGCCTTCCCCCAAAATCCTTTCTACCTTCATCCTGTTAATGAATACAGATAATAGAATTTTATGGCTAAAATTCCAATTCCAGAGATGTGATGTGAATGCTGAATTGCTGAATTCCCAATCTGACATTTGGTATCCCTACTATTTACTCAAGTTTCTGGTTTCACTAGGATAAATATTTTTATAAATATAATGGTTATTTTGCAAATTTTATATTATTATATTTGATAGTTATTCTTAAAGTATTAATAAACTTTAGAATCAGAAAGCCAATCAATATCCATTTACCTTTAAGTTTAGGATTCTACTATCAAGATCTAGAAAATAATTCTGAGGAAGATACTGTGTGAGTGAGACTACAATCCACTCTTTTATGTTTATCAATTAACTATCATAGTAGAGAATGTGCTAAATTTGGAGTCCCAGAAATTTATTACCTTGGTAAATTACAACCTCTTTTAGACTCAGTTTCCTCAATGGGATAATAATAGTACCTACCTCAAAGTGTTGTTCTAAGGATGAAATGAGATAATATTTGTAAAGTGCTTTGCAAATCCAAAAATTCTACACAAATGTAAGCTGTTGTTTTTATTTTAATGGGAACAATAAAGATAATATTTAATATTTTATATTAAGCATATCATTTGGTATTTGTGTTAAAATGAATTGGTAAAATGACTTTTGCTTTGGCAAATTACTAGTCTATATCATTTGTATAGCTAGTTTCTTAGCCTTCCAGTTAAAACATGTGAACTAGAGGCAGATAATTAAGAAAACATAATTACCAGATTATATTTCCATACAATATCAATAACGTTATTTAAACTACATTAATTATAATTAATTAATTTAAAGCTTAAATGCAAAATAAAAAAAAGAAAAATTGCTATGCACAGCAAAGCATGAGAGGATTCAAAATATCAAGTAATAAATTTCCATTTCAAGAAAACCTATATAATAAATTCTATATTGTATTCAGAGTTGTCTATCTTTTCTTTGCTTTCTTATAAGTAATTTTTTGTTCTCTGCTATACTATACTATAGTTTTACTATACTATACTTTTACTAAACTATAGTTTTAAAATTTCAGTGGGAAAAAGTGTGTGTGTGTGTGTGTAAGCACACCTGTGTGTGTTTTTGAAGAAAGATGGTCTCAACTTCCCTTTAAGTTAGAAAATATTTAGGAGATGATTTATCTTTAAAATCAAGTAACCCATATTACAAATCAGTTTTCACTTTAGTATTATTGCTAATGATTTTCAGCCTTCTCACAATCAATTACTCCACTTGTAGTTTATATCTAAGAGCTTTCATATTGCATAATGACTGGTAATTTATAAGCATTTAGCAAAATGCCTATTTAACAAAATAAAAAAATTAGGCCTAACAAAATGCCTTTTTAAAAAAGCATTAACAAATGCTTATTAACTTGAAGTAGCAAATCATCCCCAAAAGATATTTTTCTGTAAAAAAAACAATTATTGCCTTAACATTGGCTCAAATCAGGAAAATATAAGTAAAAATGATTATTCAATTCAATTTAATAAAATTTACTAAATATCTATTATATACAGAAGTAACTGTTCTAGGTACTTGACTAGCCCTCCCTGGCTGGGGAAGAGAATGGGGAGGAAAGAAAAAAAAAAGAAATTTACATGATAAATTTATTATATATTTACAAGGAATAGAAAGTTGTACGTAATAAATTTTCAGTTTCATGTGCAATCAACTTTTTATTATTCTAAAATGTTATCAAAATGCATAAATTAAAAATAAATAAAAATCCCTACATTCAAGGAGCTTAACTGAAAGAAGGGGGGAAGATCAGATACACAATTAAACAAATGTAATGAATGTGCAAAATGATGCAAAATGATTCCAACAGGGAAAGAAGGCTCACAAGTAGGAAGTTCAGAAAAGGTCTCATGTAAAAGGTGTATTATCTGAGCTGTGCACTGAAGGACGGTAGGGATTCTATGAGACCAAGTAGGAAAGGGATCATATTCTAGAGATGAGGAAATATTTGTACAAAGGCATAAAAGTGAGAGATGAAGTATTGAATATGGGAAACAAACTATTAGGCTTGATTAGAATTAGGAATATGTGAAAAGGAATAATATGAAATAAGACTAGGAAAGTAGGTAGAAGCCATAATGTGGAGAGTTTCAACACTCTAGTGGCAATTCAGTTTTATTTTTGTTTTTGGGGTGCTTCTAATGGCAATCAGTTTGTTGTTGACCAAGGGTAGATAAATTGCAGGAATTATTCAAAAACATGCATTTTTTTCCCTTCTACCACAAGTTCCTAGATTATCTGTCTTTTATCTGACTTGGTTTAGAACCAATGATATAGAAAGATCACATGGATTCCTTGGAACTAATGAGCTGTATACTGGATGCAAATTGTGTCCATGAATCCAATCAGAAAGTTCATTTGATATCTCCACAATGGTCAGATTTCAGTCATCAGGATTGACCGAAAAATTTAAGTGACTCCTAGATCATCAGACAAAATATCAAATCGCTGTAGAATTGGTTGACTGTGAATATACTGTAATGATTATCTTGCTGATTCTGAATAATTCAGGATATTTCATTTCAAAACCCATTCTATTATATATATATATATATATACATATATATATATATATATATTAGTGAATAAATAATAAAATAAATGAGTAAATTTCTAAGATGTTACAATGAGTCTCATACAAGATGAAGTATGGTGAAAAAAAACATAAAAAGAAAAACAACAACATACTTTTAGGAAGTGTCTTATTCTATTTACTTTGTGGAAATCCAGAGATTTAAAGACCTCAGCAAATTGGCTTAAAATAAGCCTGAGTGTGACTTTTTCCACTATTAATGGAAGGGACTAGAGAGCAGTACAGATTCAGTGTACATGTATTCACATGTATTAGACAATAATTAACATAAAAATCTAATTAACACAGCATCTAATCATTCTCTGGTCCTCACCTGTAATGTAAACCCACTGTTAATTAAATCATCTCCTAACCCTGACCATCCTAATCCTAGTGTTTTGATTATTTTTCCATGGTCAATGTAGAGCTATAACCCATTGTCCATGAAAAGAAATGCTAACACCTTTGCCATAGATTTTCTTCCCAATTGTTGCACAATAGAAAACATTTTGAAATTGGTCTTTCTTGCAGGTTTGTTTACAGGAGAGAATGATCTTTTAAAATATGGAATATGAAGGCAAAAGGCACATATGCACTAAGAGTATCTGCCAATCCATGAACATACTCCTTCAAGATAGAATTTTCAGAGTACATATTTTCTTTTTTTTACTTTGCTTTTTTTTAAAAAACTGTGGTAACCAGGGCACAAGGGCAGTATGAACATGTGGCCCTTTATTTGATCAGGGGATAATAATCAACCAAGCAAGAGGAAGGTAAGTAGGTTTTCCTATTTCACCTGCTTAGTTAAATCTTTTATGTGCTTTTCAATTGTCTATCCATCTGTGCCACCATTGTGATGAGGAAAACCTCAAAGGAAACAAAGATGAATCATGGAGAAACTGAAGGCTTCAAATAGGAAATATCACTTACATTTATATGCAGAAGTACTAGCTACTGAGTAGAATTTTGTTTCTTGTCCATTTCTAATGTCCTAGTATGACTGCTTATTTTGTAGTACTCAACTCTACTGATCTCATCTTTTCTGTTTGTCCATTTTTTTCCCTTTAGCTTTCTAGAAAGCACCCCAAAGACAAAAAGAAAAGTTTCATGTATAGCAAAATATTCCTAGTAGTACTTTTTGTGGTAGCAAAGAATTAGAAACAGTATGATTGGTCATTGATTAGAGAATGGCTAAACAAGTTGTGGTACACAATGCTATAGAATACTGTTCTCCATAAGAAATTTAGAATATGAGGAATTAGGAGAAACATGGGGGAAATTATATGACCTAATACTGGGTAGTAAGCCAAGCCAAGTACAACCAAGGCAAGAATATCTACAAAAATTATTATAAACATAAATTATAAGAAATCAAAATTGAATGCTATGTAATTGTAATGATAGAGCTTGGCCCTGTAAAAGAGATGAGGAAATATATCTCCTTCTTCCTTTCATTAGAAATGTGGAAGACTATCCATATAGAATGTTGTATATTCTGTCAAATGTATTCAATATATTGCTTGGTTTGGCTGGCTTTTTCTTTGATTAGGGGAAGAATATATTCATTCAGAAATAATCATGATATACAACCAAAAAACATCAATAGAATGTTTCTAGAAATTTTAAACTGCTATTGGTTGAGAGTGCATATCTCGCACATACATGTATATGGAGCATTATGTGTGTTAGTTAAAAATAGAATTTCTCCTTTTTATGTGGGGAAGAATTGCAAAACAGAAAGGAAGTTCAATGGGAGGCAGCACAATGTGTCTGACATTTGTTATTTCTTGAAGCACTTTGAGCAAATCCCTTGACTTCTCTGAGACTTGGTTTTTTAATCTATAAAGTGAGAGGATAGGGAGATTCATCTTTCAAGGTCCCTTCTAAGTCTAAATTAATAATTTTATGATTCTACAGATTTCCATGAAATTTCTTGGGTGTAGGATATATTCATTGTCTCCTGGGATCATAGATTTATTGCTGGAAAGGGCCTTAGGGGTCACCTAATCTATCAGCCAGTCAACTGTTAAATAGTCTACAAGGTCATTCAAATGTACCCAGGACAGCATTCCTGACTCACTGGTTTTGTTTGTAGATGCCTATGGACACATGTACAAAACTGAGATGAATATACTATTTTATGGAGATGCTTCAGAAAATTCCACTCTGGGTTCTAGTGACTCAGTGACTCATCAAAGCATTTGGAACTATTTAATTCTATTTTAAGGATTGTGTATTTAAATAATGTAATTTCTGCTGATGGAGGCTGATAAGGGGCACAGTGGATAGAATGCCAGGTCTGGAGTCACAAAGACTCATCTTTGTGAGTTCAAATGTCAAATCAGACATTCACTAGTGTGTGATCCTGGACAAGTCACTTAATCCTATTTGTCTCAGTTCCTCATTTGTAAAATGAGCTGGAGAAGGAAATTGCTAAACATTCTGGTGTCTTTGCCAAAAAAAAAAAATCCCAAATGGGCCCATAAAGAATTGGACACTATTGAAAAATGACAATAACAATAAATTCTTGCTGGAATGTTTTATCCACAAATCATACAAAAATGCCTAGAAAATTTTCAGTCATGTCTGACTACTCATGATCCCATCTGAGATTTTTTTGGCAAGAATACCAGAGTGGTTTGACACTTCCTTCTCCAGCTCATTTTATAGATAAGGAAACTGAGGCAAACAGGGTGAAGTGACTTGCCAAGGATCACACAGCAAATAAGTGTCTAAGGTCTCATTTGAACTCAGGTCTTCCTGACATCAAGACCAGCCTGTGCCCATTACACCATCAAGCAGCTGCACTTTCAGTCTCAAGATTACCGGTAAGCCAATTTGGTTTGGCTTCAGAAGGCATCTGAAGAATGGGTCCTCTAATCAATAAGTAAGTTTGATAAGATGTCTTGCTTCCTTTCCTCCCAACCCTGCCTTTTGCTATAATGTTGTATCTTTCAACTCCACCCTCTTCAACAGAAGTCTTATAACTTTCCATTTTGATTCTTTATACCCTTTGTGCCTAATAAAGAAAAGATAACTAAGAAACAGGCACAGAGAGACTAAAGGAAAGAATCATAAGTAATAGCTACTAAAAGAAGAATGGAAGGAAAGCAGGCAGAAAGGAAGGAAAGAAGGAAAGAAAAAGGGAAGAAAGGAAGGAAGGAAGGAAGGAAGGGAGGAAGGAAGAAAGGAAGGAAGGAAGGAAGGAAGGAAGGGAGGAAGGAAGAAAAGGAAAAAGGAAGGAAGGAAGGGAGGAAGGAAGAAATCGAAAAAGAAAGGGAAAAGAGGGAAGGACAGAAGAGGAAAGGGGGAAAAAGAAGGGAGGGAGGGAATGATCCTTAGTTGCTATAATCATCACAAAATGTGTTGGAAATTTTATATTTGGAGGAGATATTCAGTGGCTAGCTCTGTGGACCATGATTGTGTAAGGGCAGGTATTGATTAACTAGGCATGTG
This sequence comes from Antechinus flavipes, assembly GCF_016432865.1. Classification (NCBI taxonomy): domain Eukaryota; kingdom Metazoa; phylum Chordata; class Mammalia; order Dasyuromorphia; family Dasyuridae; genus Antechinus; species Antechinus flavipes. Next base: position 296,738,968 of record NC_067401.1, on the reverse strand, counting down.
CCATCTTTTAAGCCTTCTAATACAAGGAACATAAAAACGTGCCTTTCTGACGCCTTGGTGCCTCCTTCTATCTGTTTCTGATTCCAGAGTTTATCTGTAATCAAAGACGACCAGCACTTTCTTCCCTGTAGCTATCTCCTTCTCCTCTTTTCCTGTCTCCTCTTTAAGACTGCTTGTGAGATTTACAGCTGGGGTCATAATTCTTTCCTTCTACAGGTTAAAGATCAGCAGCTGCTGAATACAAATAGAATATGTAGGAAACCTGTATCCATACAATCAAGCCTCCAGACAATCAGCCAACCAATAATATTGAACAATAACATGAAAGACAGCATGGTGTAATGAAATGAACCCTGGATTTGGAGTTTTAGAACCTGGATTCAAATTCCAACTAGTACTTATTTGCTAATTGATTTTAAGAAAACATCTAGTCTTACAATGTTTCAATCTCCTAGTCTATGAAATTAGAATTAGACTAGATTTCTAAGAACTCGTCTAATTCTAAATACATAATCCATGAGTCTAGCAATATAAGGAGTGTCCTAAAAGTCTCAGTCAACTTTTAAAGTTTTAAAATCTTTTAAAATGAACTAAGACTTTTGGGACATGATGTATATGGTGCTAGAGGGTAGGAGGGACAGAAGTGCAAGTTCTGTCCTCAGAGTTCACATTCTATATAAGGGAAAATTAACTTTCATGAAGCAATGAGAATAATGGACTATTAGAAAATAAAGTATTGACAAAGTGCAACAGGAATTAAAAGGGAAACTTTTACCACACCCCATGGCTGTCACAGATGGGCTGTGTTAACATACAGTTCCACTGGATGAGCAGTAAGGCAGGACTAATTTTTCTTGAAATTGACATTACACAAAGTATTTCTTTTGAAGAAACTAGCTGGTTTCTTTTCTGTCTAGCCTACAGGTGCTGTATCTCTCTTGGCAGCATATAAAAGGTATAGATGTCATTTTTGTATACTTTACTCTCTTAAGCACTGAAGAGCAGAATAATAGTAGGGAAGACAGTGGGAATTTAATAGTCTTCAGATTTGAACGGATTTTATAAGGATATCATAAGGGATATCTTAAGGACAAAGGATTAAACTTGTTCTGTCTTCCTCAGATGGCAGAAAATAGAATGGGTGGAAGTTTCAATGCAATGAGGCAGTTTCCTCTCTGTAAGGACTCTAACAATTTGAGCTAATCAAAAAGGAAATTGGCTACCCAAGGGAATAGTGGTTTGCCCTATCTAGAGGTCAAGCAAATACAATAGAAAACAGGGGTGAGTTGTGTCCAACTGCTGTTTTAATAGCTTTTGTTCAGTTGTTTTCCAGTCATACTCAACTCTTTGTAACCCTATTTGGGATTTTTATTGGCAAATATAATGGCATGGTTTGCTATTTCCTTTTCCAATTCATTTTACAGATGAGGAAACTGAGGTAAACAGGATTAAATGACTTGCCCAGGATCACATAGCTAATAAGTGTCTAAATGTGCATTCTAGATCCAATAACCCCATGGGGAGTTCAGAATATTATAGCAAATAATGGAACAGAAGAGTTCAAAGCAATAAATGTGCACTACCTAGCCCCACCTTTTTAATAACTTAAAATCCATTAGATCTTTTGGGATACCCTATGACTCAATGATCTCTGAGATCCCTTTCAACTATTAGATTTTTCAAAGGGACTACAAGTAGAGCAAATACTGATGTATTTTTTTGTTTATTGAAGAGAGGTTTCATCTTTCCTCTGTTCCAAAAGAAGTCCAAAGCTGGGGGGAGATGTTTCCTTGGAGAAGAGCAGGAGTGACTGAAAAATTGAACTTTACTTAATGGTACTTAATGAGAAGGGGATTTCTCTTAATTTTCATCATTAGTTCATATAAAGATTATCTCATTAATGATAGGCATGTTTCACCACAGCTTAAATGGATGCTACTGAATTATTAAGCCCTAAGGAACTGATCACTAACCTATTAAATGCCCATTAGGAATCCTCTGATCTAGCTCTGAGCTTATTATAAGCAAGCAAATTATTTAAAGGTGGCAGTAATAATAATAATATCTAGCATTTGGATAGCATTTCAAGATTTGCAAAGTGCTTTACAATTTTTTTTTCATTTAGTCCTCAAAATCATTCTGAGAAGCAGGTGCTATTATTATCTTCTTTTTCAGATGAGGAAACTGAGGCACAGAGAAGTGAAGTCAAGAGTCACACAGCTCATATGTGTCCAAGAATGTATTTAACCTTAGGTCTTCTTGACTCCTATTATCACATCATATTCACTATGCCACCCAGTTGATTATTTTTAAGATATAAGGTTAGAAATTTTTCTCATTGTGCTTCAGAAGTTTCAGAGCTACTCTTTTAGTAGATCCAATAGCCCCATGGGGAGTTCAGAATATTATAGCAAATAATGGAACAGAAGAGTTCAAAGCAATAGTTGATGTCCTCCATGTATCTCATAAAAGTCATCTTGGATCTCCCCTATTGTTGGAAACTTGGAAAGGAAAGAGAAGTGTTGAAAATATATCTGAATCACTCCATTTAGTTAAAGGAATGCTTATCATATGCAGTTATGAGAGCTAGTGTAGTAGAAAGAGTTGCTAGGCTATTGATAGGTATGCTTGTATGAAGAAAGATCCCAAGGCAGGAAGCCCAGTATTTACATTCTCACAGATATTAGCTTGAATTTAGACAATAGATTTTGGAACTAGTCGATCAAATTCTTCTCTTAATAATACATTATTTGTATTGAGAATTCCTCCCAGTTGTATCTTTGGATTTTTCCTATGTACTAACTTTACTTTCTCTTGTGTCATAATTATTTGTATTTATCTTTTTCCTCCATTAGATTCTAATTTTCTTAAGGGCAGTCTCTAAATTATATCTCTTTATATTTCTATTACTTTGAATATTGCCTAGAATAGGTTCTTAATAAATGTTTGTAGAATGGGTTGAAGAATAAATAGCTATGCCAGAGTAGAATTTGCACCTCTATTCCAAAAAAGCTAAAATAAACTGCAAATTTTATTTCTCCTCATTAAAATTTCCTTTAGTTATGGGTTACAGTGGAAAACTGAATAGGGAACTGGAGTCAGGAGAACTGAGTTCAAATGTGACCTCAGATACTTACTAGCTGTGACTACATGTCACTTAATTCTGTTTCCCTTAGTTTCCTCAACTACAAAATGAGATAGAGAAGGAAATGGCAAACCACTCCAGTATTCTGCCACCAAAAAACACCCTCAAAAATGGGGTCACAAAGAGTAGGGCACAACTGAACAACAACAACTGAACTAAGGAGTCATAAAAAACTGCATTCTAAACTTAGTTATGACACTCCTCAATTGTGTGAATTGGGTAATTCATTTGCATTTGTGTTAAAGTTTCATCTTAATTGAAAATCAAAACACTGGATTTCTCATAAGAAATCAACACTCAGATAACTATTTCCAAACCACTGTGTCTCCATTCTAGCCATCATCACTCCTAGAAATTTATACTCTGCCTTTGAGCTCTAACAGGTAAGTTTTTGTTTATTCTGTTACATTAGAATTCTCTACCTCCCTTCCTAGCCATCTCCTAACAATGTGACAGCATGTTTCCCCACCTCTCTCCTTTCCAAATCCCCCCAAATACATCCCTTGATGTACTGTTTTCTCTAGAGTAAAAATTCCTTGAAGTCAGGGACTGCCTTGCTTACTTGCATTTGCCCCCAGGATTTAACACAGTACCTTTGCACAGTAAGTGTTTAATAAATGCTCTAGCTACCTGCTTGCCTACCTATTTACTTATCATCTATTTATGAACTAATTTCTCAAATTCATAAATGCAAATCACATTCTTCTTGTAATTCAGGCAAACAAGGTAGTTGTGATTAGTCTACCATAATGTGATCACAGTGCTAAAGTGCCCAAGGTACAGCAAGTATATTGTGCTCCTCAAGACAACTTTGTGAGGTGTACAGTACAGGTAGCATTATCCCCATTTTACAAATGAGATAACTAAGGGTCCAATAGATTAAGTGACTTCCCCAGGTTAATGTTTAGTCATTTTCATTTGTGATGCCATTTAAGGATTTTTTTGACAAAGATACTGGAGAGCTTTGTCATTTCCTTTTCCAGTTCATTTTTACAGATATGGAAACTGAGACAAAAAGAGTTACTAAGTTGCCCAGTATCTGAGGCCAAATTTGATCTCAGGATTTCCTGACTCCCCACCCAGAAGTCTGTTCCCTGTGCCACTAGCTTCCCAGGAAGCTGTATCAGAGATGTAGACATTCTGGGTCACTGTCAGTCAACTTGACTTTTGTCTTGCCACTGGACTATGATGACTCTGGAAGAAAGAATGAGATCTATGACTGCGTAACTCTGTCTCACACTCCTGATGTCACTGATTCTCTTCAAGAACAAGGAATGAACAACAACAATATCAGAGATGTGATTCGCAAACCCAATCTTTTCTGATTCAAGATCTAACACTTTCCAATTCCACCTTTCCCTCACAAGGATGTAAGCTCACAAGGTTAGAGCAATAGGAAACCCAAAGATCACCTTGTCCAACAATCTACATTTTTATTTTATTTTATTTCTTACTTTAATTTTCCTTTATATTACAAATTTTATAATCTCCAGCAATCACAAACATCTCAAGATCCTCTCATTTTATAGATGACGGAACTAATGTCCAGAAAAGTTCACACAGATAGCAAAATCACAGAGCCAAGATTTGCACCAAGTAACTCCAAATCTAATGTTCTTTCCACTCCAGTGGAGTGGATCCACTGCTTGATAGTGGAAATGACCTTTGATTTGACCCTAAAAGGATGAAGATAAAAAGGGAAACATTACAGGGTATGGGAACTGAGAAGAAAGTATGGTGCTTTTTGGTCATGTTAGGTGGAGTCTTGAGCATGCTGTAGTAGTGATATAAGATAATGCTAGAGAGAGAGGATGACAACAGAATCTTGACTGCCAAATAGAGGAATTCAAATTTGTCCTAGGAAGCAATAAGGTTCCATTCCAAGATATTGCAAGGCAATAATGACCTTTGGAGAGTACATTCAACCTGAGAACCTCTTCCCTCATCCTTGTCCTTCATCCATTATCCCAGATTCTGTCTCAAAAACACAAGTTAAAATTGCTAAATGACTGGGATTGTTAGGTAGGAAAAGGAATTGATCTAATCATCATCATCTCTGTCCTGGCCAAGGTTCTTATGTGTCTTACATCAATTCAAACAGAGGAAATTTCAATGGTTAGAGCTGAGAGTTGCAAAAAAGAATTAGTGCCAAGGGCGCAAGTGTCAAACTAAGATTGTTAATTGTACAAGTGACCTTAGAACATAGAAGGTAGAAAGTTACAAGGACTCTAGCATTAGAATTTCAGAACTGGAATGAATTTTAAGATATAGAGTGAATATTAATGTCAGAATCAGGCAGCAACACTGAAGCATGTGACTAAGTTGCCAACATAAGGAACTACATTTTTCCTCTTCTCAGGACCCAACATCTCCCTACCCATCTTATTGCATGCTTCCTCCTTCCCTTCACTGTCCCAGGGTCTTTTTGTCATTATTTCTCTAGGGAGACTTAACTCTCCCAAAGTGAGAAGGATCTTGCTTACCACTACTTTAGCTTCCTACCAAATGAGCTACTTAGCTTGGGGAAATCTGCCACCAGCAATGTCCAAGATCATTGCCTCAGCAATTAGGGAATAAACCCTACCATGCTTCCTTCCCCATAGTAATCTCAGCTCCATTACTCTCCTAGTCCTCCTTTGCTCTTATTTGTTCTTGTGTTCTCTCTATAATTTGTGTGTGTTCATATAATATATATATATATATATATATATATATATATATATATATATGTATGTATGTATAAAATCAAGGCTTCTTAAACTGTGGGTCACAACTTCACATGAGAACCCATAATTGAATGTAATGATCTTGAAGTTATGATTTATTAACAATAAATGTTTGATTTGCATACCTATTTTATATACTTACATATACATGTGTGTGCTTTTACACTTTTCTATACTTATATACTCAGGGTTGTGTAAAAATTTCTTGAGTGAAAAGGGTTACAAGTGGGGAAAGTTTGATAAGTCCTGGCTTAAGATAACACAGAATCTGATCCTTCCTTCTCCAAAAGAGACTGTGATTTTATACCTGAGGGAAGCTGGAGAAGTGAGATGACTTGGTGCTCACTAATTTCCATCTCTTCTTTTAAAGAAAACGTTACTGTTTAGGAGTTTCAGTCTAGTTCAGAACAAAATCCATTTCTCTTGTCACTACTAACCTTTATTTCATATGCTCAGAAGTTTAACTCTTTCCCACCAAATGCTAGTCACACAAAATATCTCAGCTGAAAACAAAAGAAAGATCCTATATTGACTCAAGGGAAAGTTTTCTCTCTCAACTCTTTCCAAAGGCAACCTAGAAATCAGAGACATGTTGAAGAGCCAGCTTCTCCTTACCTATCTTCAGATTCTAAAGTCTTTCTCTCCTAATGAATATCTAGAACCAAATATGTTTCAACCACAAAAACTCTGGTACTGACCATACCTCTTATGTAGATTATTCATCATTACCTTTTAGTTCTCCCAATTAACATTCTTTTCTCCTTTCATATAGAACTCCTACTACCCAATTTGATAATTTATTTTTTAAAAAATAGTTCTTTCCCTATATGTTAAAAAAATCAAAATCATTAAATAGTTACAATGTTTTAGGCATGGTACTGAGTACTGGGGGAGTAGGGGAAAATATATAACACCTACTCTCAAGAAACTTACAATCTAATAGGGAGAATAGGTAAATAACTAGGGCTATAGAAGCTATATACAGAGTAGATGGAAACCAGTCTGAAAGGGAAAGACATTAGCAGCTGGCTGGGATTAGGTAAAGAAAGACCATGGGCTTTTGATGTAAGTTTAAAGGTAACTGTTAGAAAAACACATAAAAAACTAAGAGACTGAGACAAGAGGACAGAGCATTTCAAGCGAGGGGAACATCCAGTGCAAAAATATAGAGAGAGTGATTTTTCTTGTGCAGCATAGAAATATTAGAAGAATTGCATATATTTAACCTATATTGGATTACTTGCTGTCTAGAAAAGGAGTAAAGGAGGGAAAGAGGAAAAATTGAATCAAAGTTTTTCAGAGGTGGATCTTGAAAACTATCTTTGCATGTATTTTTAAAAATAAAAAGCTATTATTATTAAAAAGTTATGAAGATTTGAAATAATGTCCTGCACAAGAAACACAAGTAAGCAAATAAGCTGATGTTCCTAGGACATAGAAATATAAGAAGGTTGGAAAAGGAAAGAACCAGTATATGAAAATCTTTTTATTTCTAGATAAAGAAGTTTATATTTCATCTCAGAAGTTAAAGCTTATCAACCTGGGGTAAGGAGTACTGTTAATATGTTCAGTGTTCAGATCTACATTTCAGGAAAATCTCTTTAGCAACTGAATAAAAATTGATTGGAACTGGAAAGATTTGAGGCAATAGTCCATGTGAGAAATGAAGTTATGGACAAAGTTTATGGCTCTGTGAGTGGAAAAAAGGGGACAGTTGTGAAAATAAATGACAAGATTTGCAAATAGTATGGCTGTGTGATGTAAAGACCTGAAAATAAATGATCAAAGAGTCATAAAAGTTATATAATTTTTAGTTATTTCTAGAAAAGAATTTTTCTCCCTCCATTTTCATTTATTTTCTTCTTTTATTCTTAGTATATTCTTATGTTTCTGTTTTTTATTTCATAAATATCTTTTGAAATTTCCTTATATTACTGAGATTTATCTTAATTTCATTATAGTATTCTATTAAATGAACCACATTGTACTTAAGAATATGTATATAGTATATATGTATATATACATATATACTATATATATATATGCACACACACACACACACACACACACACAAGTTATACAACCACTATTAACTCTGAAAATACCAAAGAGCTCACAGAGGTTGTATACCAACTGTGAACTGTGAAAAATAAAATAAAATAAAACCAAGGAGCTCACAGAGGTCATAAACGAAAAGCCTTATTTATTCCTCTAGGAGAAGGCTCACCGAAGGGAGATTAAGCCTTCATACATATAATAGTGACTAGACAAAGAAACAGGTAGTGAGTTGTAGATATAGTAATAGGGCAAGTCTAATTTATAACAGGGCCTTATGACTGGAATGTTGTTCTTGAAAGTGCTTGTCCAAGCTGAAGCTGGTATGGAATAATTTTGTGATTTTGCTTCAGTATCATCATTCAGAGTGTGAGTGCAAAGGATTATTGTTATATCAAGCTCAGAACACAGCCTGCTTTCAGTGCCTTACTTTGGAAAATAGGGTGTCTCCTAATAGTGAGAAGAGTAAAAAGAGAGAGGTGGTCTTCACATGGGGATCCCAAAAGTAGTGACTGAGTAGTAAGAAGTCAAAGTTTCAGGTCTGAGAGACTAGGAGATTGGTGATTCCCTCGAATTCAAAAAAAGGCTTTAGAAAGAAAAATAAGTTTTGTTTTAGAAATATTTAATTTTAGATGTATACAGTAATATATTATCCTATTTAAAGTAAAAAAAAATTCAGAAGATTAAGATATTAGGTGATTTTTAAAGCACTCTCCCAGCTATTCCTTCCTGCTTCCTTTGCATAAGTCCGAGAGTGAACTTGTAGAAGCAGGGATAAAGTTTGAGGGGAAGAGGAGGATAATTCAAACATTACCAGTGGAGCAAGAGCTGGTCTGGACTAAGTAAGGGCATGGGAGTTGGGAAGCTCAACTTAATCATTACACTTAGAAATGAGAATGCTTGCAGATGGAGAGCTAAGCTGAGAACTCCATGTGCTACAGACTCTGGAGTAGGAGTTCTTAGCATAGTGATAATAAGAGGAGCAATGGGAGCTAAAGGGAAGTAAACAGGCCAAAGATGGAAGAATAGGATTCTTATGGAGATGATGCTCCCTTAATTGATAACATCAAGGCTGTCCATTAAGTATTGGACTATACGTTTTCCAGAATATTTTGAACTTGATTGATGGGAGAAAGGAAGTTCACCAGAAAAGAATTATCCATAAATTCTTTCTTATGCTTCAATTATCTCTAATATGATTATTATTTTATTAGATGTTTTTCCTACAGGGGAACATGCAATTGGATAAACAGAGTTGATGTCCCGAGCTGTTAGCTAAACCCAGAAAGAAGTAAAATGAGCAGAACCAAGAGAGCATTGTATATAGTGTATTGTTTAAAGAATGACATTGAGTGAATAAGTCATTTTACTATTATAAATATCCAAATTAGCTATAAAGGACATATGAAGAAATATGCTATCTGCATCCAGAGAAATAACTGATAAATTGAAGTATATTACATATATTTACATGTTTTATAGGTATATATTACATATATTCACCTCTTTAAGTCTAATAGTAGCATCTTTGGAAGGAAGGGAGAGAAGGAAAAAAGACATCTATATAGTAGCTTTATCATATTTTTAAAAGAAATGGCAATTTTTTTGCAGCTTCATGTATAATTTTTTATTATATTGTTATGGAGATTTTAGTTTATTCCATAAATTAAAAATAAAAGAATTTTTAAAAGTGAAACTAAGAACATTTTATACCTAAGAATCTTTGAGAATTTTAATATCCCATTCATTCAATACTTATTTATCTACTATGTCTCAAAGGTAGGTCATTGAAAATCTTTATGAGTATGTGACTGTGACCATCATAATATAATATGAATCTAATCATTTATTGACCCAGGAAAGCTTAATCTAAAATTATTTAGGTAAGAAGATTGATGCATTAATTGTCTGCCTGTCATCGTGATGATAATGTAGATGGCATGAGGAAATGAGCATTCACTGGGAATCATGAGATCTGGATTCAAATCCTGGCTTTCCCACTTATTAGAAGAATCTTGAGCAATATAGTCGTTACATTCCATATTATTTGGATGTATCTGAATATAAAAATATATGTTATCTAGACCAGACAGAAACATGTTTCATTACTGTTTTTCAGTTTTTTAAACAGAATTTTTTGAGTGGTATCAATATGTTCTAAGAGAACAGAGTTGGAGTTAGGGGAGTGGGAAAGAATGTAGAATTTTAACCATGATAAGAAAGCATCTAATATTAGATATTGGATAGTTTTAACCCAAAGGAAAAACATAAGATGTATTCAATGAATCTGCTGTTCTTTTAAAAACAAGCACTAAATTCTGGAACAGCATGTCCATTGTGGCCTGTGTCCATGGCCTTACATCATGACCCATTCTTGAGTCCCCATTGGTCTAGTCTAAGGCTAGGCATAGTAGTGGATCAGAGAAAGGTGGTGGCAGTTGCTGCCTCTGTTCCACCATAATTCAGATTTCAAGTATACTGTTATAGTTTATTGTTGCTGTTCAGTTATTTCAGTCATGTCCAATTCTTCATGACTCCATTTGGGCATTTCTTGACAAAGACACTGGAATTATTTGCTATTTCCTTCTCCAGCTCATTTTGCAGATCAGGAACTGAAGCAAACAGAGTTAAATGACTTAACCTTGTCACAAAACTAGTAGGTGTCTGAGATTAGATTTGAACTCCTGAAGATGAATCTTCTTGACTCCAGGTCCAGGATCTCTACTCTGCCACTTACTGAACTGTACAATCTTGGCCAAGATACTTACGTTTTATTGGGTTCAATTTCTTCATCTGTAAAAAAGGGAGATTAGGCATAATTAGATCTTAGGTCAATTACAGCTAAATCTATCATCCCCAACCTCACCAAGAAAAACATAATTTATACCTTAACTTGTCATAGTCCAGGAATGCCTTGTTACATTAATATTCCTTGAGTTCCAATGTCATGTAATCAAATATACACTCTAGACCTTAGTTTCAGCCTGTTCTACATTGGCCTGTGTTTCACACCGTGATATTTTTTATATCTATCTCATAAGCTTTCTGGCCAGTAATCATAAAGACCTACTTACTTCCTTGCAATATCACATTGGAGCACAAAGCAAATGTGAAGACTTGGGCCAAGAATTTCCACTGATTCAGCACTCTTTCAACCAGAACCTCTCCTCTAAGTAGAAAGCTAATGCTCTGAGTGATTTCAATGCCATTAAAACTAATGATTTTTCTATAAACATTTTCATTAATCTTGCTCATTTATCAAACATGTCCCTAGAACTCCTATCTTGACCAAAAAATACAGAGGAAGTTACAGTCCCTGTAAAATGATTTGTTACCATTTCAATATCCTGTAAATCTTCCTTGGTGACCATTGCCTCATATTACATGGAAATAATTGACTGAATATTGTAGTGATAGCATCAGTAAGAAAAAATAAAGGGAAAATATTAAAAATGATTATTACATATATTTGTGTGTATGTACGTGTGTGTATATATATATAAAACATGTAACATTTGTCTGTTTTCTACATATTTAGAAAAATATTTGTTAAACTTTTTTCTTACAAAATATTTCTATCTAAATAGACATATCTCTGACACATGTACTCCAGCTCTAAAAATTCTTTTTAATTTTAAAATATTTTTAAAATTAAAATTTAATTAAAATTAAAATTAAAAAATAAAATAAAATAAAACAAATATCAAATAAAGAGCAAGTGGGAAAATTCCCATTGAAAAGTTGCCCTCTGACAATAGTTTGGGGTTCATAGGCTTGTGTATATGCATGTGTTTTCATGTTTGTGTGTGCATGTATTTTCTCTTCACATATAGCTCTTCTCCCACCATCTTGAAATGAGGCAGATTTCCTACAAAGTACTAACTAGGACCAGCTTCCTCCCTCTACTACTCACTTTACTTTCTCGTTCTTTCTTGTAATAATGTATAATAATAATAATTCACATTTCCATAGCACTTGAAGGTTTTTAAAGCATTTTTGTCTCAATAATCCTAGCATTCTAGGAGAGCAACATGTATAACATTCCTATAAGAGATTTCAGCCAGAATAATGGAGAAACAGATGGAAGTGGACAAGTACATGTCTTTGCTTATAACAGAACTCAACTCCACAATCCATTCTTCCCCGTGCCCCACCTTGCAAGTACCATGGGGAACCAAACTCCATATGTGACACTCCTCTCTTGCTGCTGAGCCATATTTCTGAGGAAAAGAGAAAACAGGGACAGCACATAAGAACCAATGTTTGAAATGTGAAGAAACGAGCTCAGATAAGGAAAGTGGTGTGCTCATGATCATACAACTACCAAATTTCTAAGGCAGAAGTTGAATGCAGATCTTTTTACTCTAATTCCAGTTCTCTTTCAACTATGCCATGTTTCTGAGACATAGGAAGGTGATGGGGGTGGAAGAAGTATTTCCCTTGATTTTGTCACAATAATTCCTATCATTGTTTGCACTCTAATTAAGCTTCTTGACTTGATTATTTGACAGTGGAGTCTTGGATCTTTTAAAAACTTCTTGTGACTGGCTTTTGGACTTAATAGTTTGCTTATATGTAACTAGATTTGAAAGGGGTTTTTAATTGTGGGGCTATATTTGTTTCTAAAAAACAAGAAAGACTTGGGTCAGAAGATCTGGCTTCAAACTCTAACTCTGATATTTGTTGTGCAGACAAGTTACTTTCAATTTGTTTACATGTTTCCTGATCCTTAATAAGAATTTGAATTAGTGTACCTCTAAATCCCATTCCATCTTTTAATTTCCAATACTGTGATGCTTTGATTTAATAGTTACTTTATATGTAATAAACTAAGGAGCAAAGGAAAATATCATGCCTTTCATGGGATTATGAAAGATTGAAATACCATTCAATTAATTTTTTCAATGATAAATTTTCCATTAAAGCAAACAAAATGGGTTTCATAAAATTGATTTTTACTAAGAAAAACAAGTTAGTTTAATTCAATGAAAAGAAAAGAAAAAATTGAGTAATATTAATTTTTATCAGGTATCTTCCAGTAGCAGAGATTTCATTTTACTATCTCATTTTATAAGTCTGTGATATCATGAACCTACACATTTCACTTTTGTCTGATCACTGGTATTCGTTAGAAAATAGAAGCAGGATATTATTTTGTCAGTGTAATTACTGAAATTCCATATTAGGTTTCTGGCTCATGAGCCCAATCAGATAAAGAACTGGAGATTTTCTCAGATCTTTGATACCTCTAAAATTTCTCCCAAATAGGAACTAGGGGTCAGAGGAAATTACATTTCAGGTATCTGTGATCCAGGACATCAGATCCCAAACAAGGTAAAAATTCAATGAACTAACAAAAGAAAAAAAACAATAATTCCTAAAACTTAAAGCTCTCATTTAACATCTCATCCCCTATCACTCACTACACTCCAGAAAGCAAAGCAAGCTACAGAAATTAACTCCATATCCGAACCCTCAATGCCTCAGAGATTCAAAAGACAGAAATTTGCTCAGGCTCAATAGCAAAATAGCAACATGGCAAGTGATCTCAGCCAGAAAAATGGAAAAACAGAGGGAACTGTGCAGGACACATGTGTTTGCTTGTAACATACTCATTTCTACAGCTCAAACTTCCCTTTACCCCAGCCAAGTACCACAGAAATTCAAACTCCAATCATGTTGCTGTTGTTGCTCTATTGCAGCTGAGCCGTAGATCTGAGGAAGAGAGAACAGGGACAGGATACCTCATAATGTTAGATATAATGCAAGAAAACAGCCCAGAACTTCTGGACATAGAAATCAAAGAGCCAATAAAGAGATCAGAGTGGGAGGAAAAACACTCTTATAATACAAACTCCCAGGCACATGATGGAAATATTGAATAATTCAAATAACAAAAACATATTCTGCAAAGGCTCAGGAAAAAGATCTTCAAATGTAAAAGAAAGTATATTTTATTATCTCAAAACCATTATGCACCCATCAGAAAACTGCATAATGAAATGGAATAATGTGTTCCAAAGAAATGAAGAGCTCAAAATGCAAGCCAAATTGACCTACCCTGAAAATAAAAGGTGTCAGAATTGGAAAAGGAAAGAAAAAGTTGGGGAAAAAAAGTCAAATGGAAATGAGGGTGGGAAAAAAAGCCTTGAAATATCATATACTAAACCTTCTAACACCCCACCTATAAATAAATCAATATTTTTGTGGGGCTATATTAAGAATGAGAAGGTGAATAAAAGGGAGAGAAGAGAAAAAAGATAGAGGGGAATATGTGATGTTCGCTAATCAAGTTAAAGGCTAACGATGAAGGTAGAAGAACACTTATTTCTCTAGAGGAAGAGAATAGTCAGGAGAATAGGGAAGAAAGCAAAAGAAGGATTGAAACTGCAAAGAAAGAAATCGTGTTTTAATAAGGAGACTGAACCAACCACTCCAATGAGAGAGAGAGAAATTCTATAAAAGGAGCTGAAGGCTTCACAATGAGTGCAACCTGCAGGGATCTGATGCTTAGAGAGACCCCATCTTATTCTTTAGAAGTAGAATCAGAGCACCTGAGAGAAACTAACACTTAGAGTGTTAGTGAAACTCATGAACCAGTGGTGGAGATTCTATAGCAAATGAGATAGAAATGATGGTGAAAAAGGCAATAGTTAATAATGAACTGCATAATTTTAAGTATAGGAACATTCCTACTATGGGAAATATTTTTCTACAGTAAATGATATTTTAAGAGTGAGGCACAACAGAAATAGTATGTGGGGAGAGGTGTTGAATCTAAAAGACATAAAAATAACAGTATTTTTTAAAATAGGGAACCATAAGAAATACATGAACTAAAGTAGGTCTAAATAAGTATAATAGACATAAATCAAAGAACAAAAGTTTAGAATGGACAGAAAAGAGGGATAATGAAAAAAGTTAGGGAAAGAAAAAATTTTAGATAAAGCACACAAAATGAAGTTGCTAAAACTAATAAATAAGACAAGATGAATCAGTGGTGAGGTATTGATTCCTTTTTTTTACTTTTTTTAATTTACTCCTTTATTAAGAAGGATAAATGTGGAAAGTAATTAAGTAAATGGATAAAAGGGAAAAAATAAAATGGAACTAACAAGCTAAACAAAACTCCAAAACCAAGGAAAGGGGATACAAATGAGAGGGCGCTTAGGATGAGATGAATAGAGCTAATAATAGGACAACTTTAATAGAAATTAAACTAAAATAATGGAAGTTATAAATTCATTATTTACAAAAATTGGCCTTGCATTAAGGTATATGGATATTGCAAACAAATATTAAAAGGTAGTAATATAGACATATTCTTTACAAATCATAATGCAACAAAAATAGTAATCAGTTCCAGGAACATAAACAGAAGACACATATCCAGATGGAAACAACAATAAAATCCTAAATAATGACTTGGTCAAAGAACAAATTGTAGAAATAAATCATGTGGAATATGACAAAGAATATTGATGATAATATGATAAAGAAAAATACACCCAATTTCTAGGATGTATTAAAGTAGATTTCAAGGGAGAAATTATATTCTTACATATATATATATTTATATATATATATAAAATCAAAGAGGCATAAAGAACTGAATATTCACTTTTTAAAAATTAGAAAGCTAGCAAATAAATATAAAATAAGCACAAAGGAAGAAATAATAAAAGATTGGGGAGGAACAAATTGGAAACTAAAAAAAAAAAAAAATAGAAATGATCACTAGAATGAAAAGAATCCCCTAAGCAACACAAAACACAATTTACTGCCAAAGGATGCATACAGGAGACCACCCTTAAATTTGGTTTTTAGATGAACTTTAATTTCTAGTATTACAGATGATACCATGAATAATGAGTGCAAGAACCAGAAAACTGACAATGGACATTTAATTCATTTAAAAGTCAAAGTACAAAAATGTGGTACTTTGAACATTAAATATAAAAATATGGTTAGGTTTTTCCCTTAGAAGTCATATACTTAAGGCATTAATAAGCTAGAGTACACAGTGCCAAATGACAAATCCTGATTAACAATCTATTGGTGAAACTTGTATTTGCCTCTGTGTGTTTAAAGATGCTTGAAGGCTATAAATCTCTGACCCTTATTCTAACTATTGATTGGTGAGAACACTACCCTTGTTTTCAACTAATCAAAACAATGGTTTCTCTTTACTTAAGAACAGGTATCATTTTGAGTAGTTAATTTTTCACTTTTTAAAATGTTCTCTATACCCAAGTCTTTCTTGGAGTCTCTAAAGCATCTTTTTTTAAAGCAGGTCTTCCCATTACACTGAAAAACTTAGATTGACCTTTTCTTCACCTTCAGCTCTTTTCAACTTCAGGGATAAATCAATCAAATTTACATATAAAAAAATCTTACCTAAGATTTAAACATTTCACTTACTATATTAGTACTTTTAATTGGAAAATATGTATGTATAGACATAGAAATATGGATGTACATATATATCTATAATTCCTCCAAAAGGAGAAAATTTTATTGTACACACATATATAAACATAGATATATATAAATAAGTATGTGAAATAATAGTGTTTTATTTTTCTTATTGGAAGAAGCAAGGAATTATATTTTCAAAGTTTTGTGACCTTTTGAAAGATAAATAAAACTTAATAACTTCACTGTGTTTATAGCCTTAGGTAAGAGATAGTATGGTATAGTAGATCAAGCTTGGTGTTGGAATCAGGAAAACAGCTTGGTATTCTACCTCTAATACTAACTAGTAGAGCATAGACAAGTCACCTAATTTTTCTGTGATTAAGTCAGTTCCCTAACCATTATCTACTAAGACTATGATTAGCAAGTTTTGATTCTATGGAAGAGGCTGGTGAAATCACAGATCTTTCAGGTATTTGTGTATACAGTATTAAAAGAAAAATATACGAAATGAATTCTTTTAATTTGTGTGATATGTCACAGAAAGAGCAAATTCCAGATGTTTTTAACTATAATATCAGGGAAATGATCCAATCAAAAAATTACCTGGCAATAAATATTTTAATTGCTTTTTAAACAAATTTCTCCAATCCTTCCTATTCTCATATGCTGATAATTTATTATCACTGTATTTCATTACTATTACATACATATAACTGCTATTTATATAAGAATTTAAGGTTTGCAAAACATTTTCAATACCACAGCTCTGTGAGGTTAAGTACTAAGGATAAGGAAACTGAGGCAGATGGAGGATGTTACTTGCCCAGAATCACTTAAGTTTTGAAGCCAGGATTCCAGCTCTAATTTTCCTGATTCAAAGTCCAGCACTCTCCTCTGCTATATATATATATATATATATATATATATATATATATATATATATATATATATATATATATATATATATATATATACATACACACACATATGTATGTATATGTTATAAAAATATACTGTATATATGCATAATATATATGAGACGTGTGTATATATACTGTATGTCTATATATTTGTATGTATATAAAAACAGCTCTAATACTGACTATTATATCATCTTTAACTCATCCTTTCTAAAATATCTATTTTGTATGCTTTATAAGACATGTCTATTAACACAGTAGTATATATAATATATATACATATGTTATTGATAAATAAAATAAAAAATACACATATCAGGGGTATATACTCTTTTTTTTTTACTTCTACAATTGCATGTTCTCAAAACTGGGGGCCACCAGCCTAGAGGTCAGTCCTTTATTCACATTTTAGATATAACAGAATATGTGGAACAGAAATTATTAAAAACATATGGAAGACTTCTCCAATCAAAGAGAATTAATTTTTGTACTATGAGAATAAAAAAGACACTATCAATAAACACTAGGATCTATTTTTATCAGGGATGTTATTGACAAATAAAGAGAAACTTTTATATAAGCAAAATACAAATAAGCCATTATTTTATAAAAAAAAAAATTGGTCTCAAGATGAGTGACCAGATTTAAAACAAATTCAGGTACTAATTACTCCCCTATAAGTCTCGATCTTTCCAGTCAATTGGATATTCTTGTAATCAAGGGGTAAATATGGCCTTTGAAAGGGAATCTATTTTTTCTTGTTTGGTACATTTTATGGAGCAGTATGATGGTGTCCCCTACCATTTACAAACTAGAGAGTTTCATTTAGAATTCAATAATTGAATAAGATAGGATAGAAACAGTGTGTGTAAATGCATTGTCTTTTATCTTCCCCATAAGAACAAAATCTGCCCAGTGTCAGTCATAATGACTATAAATGTTGTTTGCTTTTCTTTCTGCTCTATTTTTGCAACTGAAATAAATGTATTAACCCTTTCCCTTAAGATCCCAAACAGGTCTCAGATCCAGACACTTGTAAATGCTCATGGCAGCTCTGGTGACATTTATAAGAAAACTGAAACTTATCACATTCTACAAAAATGATAGAATTATCAATCCCAGAGTTCAGGGGAGCTTATGTAAACCAAGCTTCTTGTAACCAAGAAAACAGAATCAACCATTGTTACTGGCTATCTGCTTCCTAGCAGAGTTGACACTTTGCTCTAGAACTCACCTATTCTAATGTCTTTGCACAGATGTTCTCCATGAACAAGTTACCAATTTGAACTACCTTTAATGAACTTGAAGATTACTGCTTTTAGTCTTTTCTATATGGCCAATATCTACTAAATATGGAGGTGCTTATTTACTCTATTTGTGTTTACAAATGAGAAGGCCCAAATTATAATTAGTGAGAACCCAAGACTATCAAGAGACAGTGTTATATAGCAGAAGTAATCCAAAACCAGGAAATAAGAAAAACATACATCAAATCTTGCTGTGGTGATGCTTAATATTTGTATGCCTTCAAACAAGTCTCAACCTATCTGATCTTATCCTTCTTTACTTGTAAAATTGAACAAAGACTGATTATGGTATTTTTCCCACTAAATTGTTACAAAATTAAGTTAGATAATGTGATGTTGTTCAAGAAATTTATCGAAATAATCTACTTCGATTTATCATTTGTAAATCCCCAGATCACCAATTTGTCCTTTATCTCTCCAATCCTTGTTCTGCCAGTTAATCAAAAAAAGCATCCTGATTTAGTACAAAGCTTTTTAAACTGTGGACTACAGTCCTACATGGGCTTGTGTACTTGCATGTGGGGGTCACAAAAAATTTAAACAGTAAAACAGTAAAAGGTATCAAATATTTCAGCAAGATTTAATTCTTTATATAAAAATAAACAAGCACATCTACTTCATCAGTATCCAAAATTTGCTTTCATTTTTAATAAATGGCAAAATTATATATTTGTGTACATACACATTCTAAAGAATGATTTTAAATTATTTTCTTTATGATTTATTATAGGTAAATGGTTGATTTGTATACCTACTTTATGTACCTGTGTACTCAGGATATGTAAAAATTTCTGGAGTAAAAAGGAGTAGGAAGTAGAAAAAGTTTAAGAAGCTCCAGTTTAGTATATAAGACAAAAGACGTAGATGTAGGAAGACTAGGTTCAAAAACCACCTCAAACACTTATTATACATGTGACTCTTTCTAACATGTTCTTGTAACATTTGCTGTGGTCTTGCTTTTTTCCCTTCATGGTTTTAATCCTATTATTGACAAATTCAACTGTACACCATCCTTTATTCTTGATTTCCATTTTTATTACTTCTTGTGTTTTGATATATTCTAATCCTAGATTGCCATCTATTTACTTCTACTCAGTTCTATCTGCTGAATCCTGCTAGAAATAATACATAATTATGTAGACCTTGACCTCTCCATATTTATGTTTTATCTTCTCAACTGTATCCTCATTGCTATATGACAATCTAATTATTGTTAGATGATTCTATCACACTCTCCCAAAAAAGCTCTTCAAACTTTAAGAAGGATTACTTGTCTCTCTTGGACAAAGTGCTTTGCTAAGTTCAAGAGATGAAGACAAACTAAATAGCAGTATTTGGCCCTATAGAAGTTTATGTTCTACTTGGGGATTAAACATGTAAATAAATAAGTAAACATGAGCCAATCTGAGTGGGAAGAGAACACTAACAACCAGGGAAATAACACAACACTTCTATAGGAGGTGGTATCTAAGCTTACCCTTGAAAGAAATGAATCATTCTAAGAAGTGGAAGAGAGAAGAGGTTATTTTGTAGGCATGTGGAACACATGGTGTAAAGACACTGAGGCAAATTCTGGAAATGGAAAATAGACCAGGTTGACTAGAATGGAAAATTCATGGAAAATAAGAGATAAATTGCAGCTAGACTGAAGAAAGCTATAAATGCTAAACAAAAGACTTTGTATTTTATCCTGAGGCTATAAGTAAATTATTTTGGCACTCTGAAGAGGATGAATTGAAGAGGGGAGAAACTTAATGCAGGGAGACCTGTTAGGGACTTATTATAGTCTGGGGAGAATCAAAGAGGATCTGAAGTAGGCTGATGGCCATTTGAGGTCTAAAAGGTCTTCAAACTGGAATTTTAGAGAGATTTGTCTTTGGCCTGGGTTTATTTGAGAATTTTATTAATGATTTGGTAAATAGAATAGAAAATATTCTTAATAAATTGCTAGTAAGAGCAAATCATATGTGAAGGCTGGTACATTGCTAAACCCAAAGATATTTAGATTCTAGACCCTGCTAGGAATTATGTTTATATAGTTTTGTAAAAGGAATGTTTAGGAGTAACAAGTAACTTTATAGAGCACATTCCAAAAGTCTCAGTGCAATTTTAAGCTTTGATAGAATATATAGGGTATAAGACAGACTTTTTGTTGGAGGGTGAATGGATTAGGGGTCTGGAAAAAAAGTGAAAAAATACACCCTGTCATGTCCATTTATAGTAAAGACAATCAAAGAGGGAATCCTTTTTATAATATAACAGAACTTAGGTAAATACTTGGAGTGAAATGTTTGGAAAAACTTTCATTTTAAGGATTCTGAGTCACATATTAAGAATACTTCTTCCCTTTCTTCTCTTTTTCCTACCTCCCAGCTTCTAATGATTTAAGTGAAGTTTTAGGGAGATGAATGAGATAACCTTATGATTCATTCATCCTTACACTTCTATCGTATTGATTCAAGTGGCTTTTTTTCCTCCAGTTTTTTCAGTCTCTACGCTTTCCTAAGGATCCTCCTAATTGATGCACTTATCTGTCCCTTTGTTTTATTGAGCTAACCACAAAAATGTATAATTCAAAGAATGGTGCACTCTAGGGATTGAGAAGATAAAGATTTAGCTATATTAATTTCTAACATTGATTGCATTAGAAAAATTAATAACTCTTTTGTTCCTGTTTTCTTCATCTAAAAAATGGACATAATTTTTGGGGAGACAGAAAAGGGATTGGATTTGTAATTTAACTGATGTCAAGAAGTCTCCATGATGGAAACTCTTTCTACCAAAGCAAAATTCCTTCTGCTATTGCACATGGGCACCTATTTTGTGATTTATATTTGTTAAGTATTATCTGAGGCACTTCAGGTTAAATGACCAGATCTAGACTGGGATTAGAGTCAGGACAATTTATTTTCCTGAGTTTAAATCTGGCCTAAGACACTTCCTAGCTGTGTGACTTTGAGCAAGTCAATTAATTTTGTTTCCTCATTTGCAAAATTAGCTGAAGAATCAAACAACAAAACACTCTAGTATCTTTGCCAAAAAAAACCCAAATGGAGTCACAAAGAATTGGACATGACTGAAAATGACTCAACAGCAATACTTATTAATCAAGTATGTGTCAGAGGCAGTGAACTCAAATGTTTTTATTCAAAAGGACAGTTTTCTATATGTCACTGCAATTACCTCTATAAAAAATATGTACACACAAAATGTGCTACTAATATAAAAGCTTATTTATGACTACACTGATAAATCTATTATCTATCACAATATAACATGTCATGGTAAGTGTAAACTCCAATAGAATGACAACTCCTTGAGGGCAGGGCCCAGATGCCTAACAATATCTTCCTCTCTAAGATTTCTATAACAGTGCTCCATTCTAGTTGTCTTCCTTCCTGTCTGACCATTTTTTCTCAGCCTCTTTTGCTAAATTATCTTCTTAGTCTGAGCTTGGACATAACCCTAAACTCTATCCTGAATTCTTTTTTCTTTCTATCTTTTTCTCTTCTCTTTTCAAATGCTGTCTATAATAATTTGGACAAAGTGTATATTCCTCTGTTTACCATTAAAAGCTCACCATTGTAAGCTAATTCCAATCTATTTTGATAAATTCACTTGATATTACTTCCCATCATGTACTTTATACTCCTAATACACCATCTCTCACCTCTGTGCTTTATGAACAGGTTGTCCTTCAAGTCTCTGTTTCTCTCTCTACTTACTTATGTCTTTTGTAACTCCTAGTTCAAATGAAGGTTCTGTTCAACTGCTCCCTCCTACAAAGGATCTTTCCCTATCCCCATTGTCTCCCATCAGTTTCCTAGTATTACTGATTTAGTATGTAATTACTTTCTATCTACTTATTTATCTGTTGTTTCTCCTCAAGAGAATATAAGCCCCTGGAAGGCATGAATTGTTTTATTTTTGTCTTTGTATTCCCAGTACCAAGCACAGCAGTAGTGCTAGGCAAAATAGGTGCTTAGAAAATGCTTTAAAAATCAAATATCTGTTGTATTGCTGGATCAACTTAGATAGTTCTCCAACTTTAATATCTATCATATATTTGATTTTTTCACTAGATCTTTCTGTTCTCCATCAAAACTATGTTCTTCATTCTTAGCTTCTCTCTCTAGACCTCTCCCTTATTGATTTCATACATTCTCACAATCTCATCTATGTAGATTATACGGCTGACTCCAAAAATTATATCTTCAGTCCCAAATTGTCCTCCAAGCTATAATCATTTTATACTGCATGCTTGAAATACAGTATCTTGAATGTGCTACCATCACTTCTTTTTTCCTCCTAAGGCAATTGGGTTAAATGACTTGCCCAGGGTAACACAGCTAGGAAGTATTAAGTGTCTGAGACTAGATTTGAACTCAGGTCCTCCTGACTTCCGGGCTAGTGCTCTATCCACTGTGCCACCTAGTTGCCCCCATCACTTCTAAGTGTCTAAAATAAATCATTTTCTCCCTGCCCCCACTAATATCTCAAAGCTTACTCTCCTAATTTCTTTAAATCTTATTCATCAACCAAATATTTGTTAAACCTCTATTACTTGCTGTTCCTCATATAGGTTCAATGCTATCTTGCCTCAATTCCTGTGCCTAGAATGTTCCCTCATTTATTTGTATCATCTGAAAGCCACTCATTGTTCAAGGTCCAAATCACATGCTCTGACCTCACTCTGCCCCTCCCCCCAGTCCAAACGGTATTGGCTCTCCCATAGCACTTTGTATTTCTTTTAGAAGATAAGTGATGCAGTGGATAGAGTTGAAGTAAGGTCAAGAGTCTGGAAGACCTGAATATAAATTTGACTTCAGAAATTACCTATGTGATCCTGGGCAACTCATTTAATTTCTACCTGCCTCGGTTTCCTCAACTGCAAAATGGGAATAATAACTCCAATTTTCCATTGTTGTTGTGAAAATCTAATAAAATATTTGTAATATTATAATATTTATAATAGCACAGTGCCTAGCATACATGCTTGATTCTTTACTCCCCTCTTTCCCAATGTTCCACTCTGTGTTGCTTATGTGTGTACTGTGTCACCTCTTAAATGGTAATTCCATCAAGGCAGAGCCCATCATATTTATCTTTATTTTAATCTCCAGCACACAGAAACTAGCTTTTTACATACTAGTTGTGCAGTAAATATTTGTTCAATTGAACTGTTATATTTAACTAACGCCTCTTCATTAGCCTCAAGTCAAGTCCAATTTCCTTTGAAATGTCTCACAACTGTCTTTTCTATTCCTCATGTCTCCTTTATAATACAGATTCTCACTCAGTTTAAGAGATATTTATCAAGCCTTTACTGTCCAGGCACTCTGCTGGGTACTGGGGCTATAAAGACAAAAAAAGGAAGGCTTTCTGCCTTCAACAAGATTACATGCTCCTACATCTTTAACAAGAGATTATTTTCAAAAGGAGAAAGTGTTAACAATAGGGTTGATGTGAGAATCAGGATTTGCCTCAGTTACTGGACCAGCAACTTGGCTTGTCTCACTCATTTCAATCTCTACATATCATAATAAACCTTGGATGGCACTGCCAGATTAATATTTCTTAAATATCATTTACATAATAACCCTCATATTCTGCAAACTTTCAATTGTCCTCTATTTCCCAACACATAAATTCTATACTTCCCTAAATTTGCTAGATTATAAACTCCTTGAAGACAGGTATCATGTCTTATTAATCTATGTATCAATCATGGTTATTACCATGGATGATATTTAATAAAACATTAGCACTTATTGTGTTGAATGATTGGCTTTTAACCCAGTTCAAGAACCATGTATTCCAAAAAGCTTTCCATAATTACTTCTGGTTTCACTGAATTCCTCCTCCTCTGAATTCTTCAGCACTTACTGGGGCCTGCCTCAGATAAACTGAGAACTGGAAAAGACCAAAAAAAAAGGCCAACATTTCCTCCACTATATTTGAGATCATCACCAATCATCCTTACCTACAGCTTGCCACTGGACTTCAGTGATTTTGGCAGAAAGAATGGGGCTAATGATTTTGCATATCTGTGCCTCACTTAAATCCAATCCACTTGCAAAGTAAAACATCACCCTTCTCATGTCATTGATCCTCTTCAAGAACAAAGGACAATGACAACATCCCTTAAGACACCATATTGCAGAATTTGATCATTGTAATTGTTTCACCTGTATCAGTCTCATAAATTCATAAAATGTTGAAGCTTTAGACATAAACTAGTTCAGGGGTAAGGAACTTTTTTTTCCATAATGGACCATTTGGATATTTATAACATCACTCATGAGCTATACAAAAATACCAACTCATAGAACTCAAGCAATAGGAGGTTGCTGTGCTTAGCTTTCAACTTAACATCATCTGCAGTTGCTTTAGCAAACGATTTCATATATGGACCATGGGCCAGACATACCTTGCTTCTGATCTAGCTCAATTACCTTATTTTATAGAAGAGGAGACTGAGATCCAAGAAAGTTAAATGATCAAGGTGACACAACTAAGGAACAGAATATAGACTTGGAATAAGGGTCCTAATCCAGGGCCCTTTTTATTATTAAGTTGCCTCCTCATCTTCTCTCTTCATCTAGATTGTCAATTCTTTGCATGGAGGTGGGTAGAAGGGAAGAGAGCAATCATCCTCATACTTCTATATTTCCCAACTTATTTTACTGATTACATAGCTGCCTTTTCTACCAGGATATATAAAAAGGGAAATTAAATGAAATTATATAAATGATGTGCCAAGTTGTTTAAAATTTATAAATCACGTGATAAAATTGTTTTAATAAACCTTAACTTGTAGGTGTATGCCCCCACATCTCTTTCCAATAGAAATTATTTCCAAGTCTTAGTCAATTTCAGAAGACAATCTCTTCTCTCTTAGAACTGCTAACTCTTGAACCCATGCCTAAAACCCATGGCTTTCTTACTTTTAAAGGATAACAGCCATCCATTGGTCTTAGAAACCAAAAATTTTGGTGCAATTCCACATAAAAGTAATTAACCCTCTATTAACACATCCTTGGTACCAATTTATAGGTGATGATGTAAGGCAGAAAGGATTGGCTGTCTTCGTTTTTCTTTCTTTATGTTTTCTGTAGAACCTTAGAAATACCTCTCGTGTTTTATTTTGTATACTGCAGAATGGATCTAGCTATTGAGCATGTCTGTTTGCTAAGATAGCCCAAAGCTACATTATCTAAAAACAGCACCATTCATGAGAACAAATAGAAAAAGCATATCAAAACATTTTAATTTTTGAGATATTTCCTTGCATTCCCTCTTTTATTTCTCCTCATCTTTTCCCACTTCTTTTAAACAGGTAGAAAGCATTGGTCTCCATTCAGTTACACAGATAAAACTATCCTTATGTAACAGAAACCAATCCATTAAAGCACAAAAGATTTGAAAGTTAAGCAACTTTGGCATAGGCTGAATTGAATCAAACTCGACCTTGTAAACATTTCCATAGGAGGTAGAACACATACATTTGACAAGTAGTCAAATAAGGGATCGTAAACAGTGATTTTGTGATACTAATAAATAAAGGACAGTATACAGGCATTAAATAAACTTTTTCTCTTAAAAAAATAAAGAAGAAAAAAGAGAAGGAAAAGAAAGAAAAGATATTTTCAATAAATTAGAAAGGGAAATGTGAATTCTCCATAATAGAAATATTTGCTTTTCCAAATCCCTACTAATTTTATTAGCTTGCTGATGCTTGAAGCTACAACTATAATAAGAACTCATATCAAATGATTCATGTGCAATGTACTCTTTGCAAGTGTTTGTTTTCTGATGAGTAGATAGATCACCCGGTCTTTAATTTTTTTTTTAATCAATGAAGCGATTTCAAGAGTAGTATCCAGCTACAGTAGAGTCTATTTTCTCTTCTCTCTTAAAAAGCTGAAAGAATAGTGGTCTTTGGATCAGTGATGTTGGGAATGCTTTTAAAATCGACACACCACATTTTCTGGTCTATGTCCCCCCAGCTGCTGTTCCCATGAAGACAGTGTTGATTGGTGGCAAAGATGACACTATATCTCTATTATTTGTTCCATGGGAGTCCAGAGATTCCTGAGTTGGATATTGACTGGAAGTTCCAAACATACACTGAGATGAGGATGCAGAAATTGCTGTTGACATACTGGAGGCTGCAATACAAAGGGAAAAAAAGCAATCACCACCTATAGATTTTGTTCCCATTTTCTTTTCATCTTTAACTGTCATGTTATGCAATAATGACTCATATTTCTAAATTATTTTAAGTTATGCAAAGATTCAACTCACAACCCTGTGAAGTAAGTAGTAAAATTATCATTATTCCTATTTTACAGATGATAAAATCAAGGCTCAGAGAGATGAGTTGACTTATTCATTGTTACCCAACTAATAACATTAAGTCAGTGGCTCATGCACAGGTTTTCTAATTGTGTGTCTATCCTTAAAATCATAGCATAATATTTCATATTACTTTTCTTCTCTAATTTATTCTTCAATTTCCCACAGAAAATTCAGTCAAGAACTTGAACCATTTTTCATAATCAACAAATATCAACAAAAAGTTGTTTCTCTTCCAATATTTAACATAGTACTTTGCACATAGTAGGCACTTTTAAAAATGTCTGTTGGGTTAGGGGAAGAAGGGAAGAAGCATATACATGTGTGTGTGTGTGTGTGTGTGTGTGTGTGTGTGTGTGTGTGTGTGTGGAAACTGAGATAAACAGGCTAAGCATCTTGCCTAAAGACACATAGCTTGTAAGTGTCTCAGGACAGATCTAGATGCTTTCTGCCTCTAGGTATGATTCTCTATTCACTGCAATACCAGCTATCTCGTGAATTAAATTTCTTTCTTTTTCTTTTTCTTTTTTTTTGATAACCTAGTCTCTTTTTTGTTTGTTTTTTTTAAATAAAGCTTTTTATTTTAAAAGCATATGCACGGATGATTTGACAACACTGACCCTTGCATAGCCTTGTGTCTCAGATTTTCTTCTCCCTTCCCCTCCCCCATCCCCCAGAAGGCAAGAAATTCAATACATATTAAATCCAATGTGTATAAACATATTTATACAATTCTCTTGCTGCACAAGAAAAATCAGATAAAAAAAGAAAGTAAATGAGTAAGAAAACAAAATGCAAGCAAACAACAACAAAAAGAGTGAGAATGTTATGTTGTGATTCACATTCAGTTCCTACAGTCCTCTCTCTGAGTGTAGATGGCTTTCTTCATCACAAGATCTTTGGAACTGGCATCAATCATCTCATTGTTGGAAAGAGTGTTGATGAACTGAATTTTTTCATCACATTTGTCATATAGTGATAAGTGTAAGATATGCAGTTAGAGAACCTGAATCAAAATTTCAACTGTGCTATCATTATCTGTATGGTTTGGGACAGCTCAGGGAGAAAGAAGGGGCTAGACTAAATGGTCTCTAAAGAATCTTCAAGTTCTAGCTTCCTACCCAACATCTCCCAAAGCTGGGATTTTAATCATAAGAATTTGGACACAGAGGCTAACGGGATTCTCATTTCATTTTATACCACTTAACCTCCTCCTTGGTTTTGCCTTATCTAGTTGAAACCCTTTTTGCCTGCAAACTGGCCCTATGTTACAAATGCATACAACTGCATCATTCCATCAAAACCACTATCTCTATGTAAATAAAATGAAGAGTTACAATGGGAACATTTTAGTCTCCCTTGATGAGGAAACTTCCTAGACTGATATTTTCTGCTTCATTAAAGCAATCTAAAAGCAATGACCATTTGCAGAGGACAGAAGATGTGTTGCTAGACCCTGCTCAGAGCTCATCTGTATCAGCCACAGGAAAGCAAAAATGCTTCCTGTCAAATTGTTGAAAGATTACATTGAATAAGGTAAGGATATTAATGACATTTTTTTTTCTTCTTCAGTGATTGTGAGGCAACACCCTTCTTCCCTTGTAAGGGTCTGAAGGAGGGCTGAATATAAGAATATTGTGCTAATGAGCCTCAGAAATAGTTATGGGACACATAAAAATGTAAAGCTGATGGGAGGAGATTGTTCCCTCTTCCTCTTTCCACCATTTCACTGATTAGTTGAGCTCTTAATGTACATCACACCAGTCAGTGACAGCTTTAATTGATTATTATATCAATTCTGGCTGTCCTGCCAAGCAAACTGACAATTTAGCCAGACAATGACAGGGGAAACAGTCACAAAGAGACAGACTATACACATACCTCCACACACACTCTCCATACCCCCTGCTTCTGACAAAGCACAAGACAATCCCAGATAGTATTCTAAGGACATTGCTTTGTTAAATGGAAATGCTAGAGCAATAAAGAATACTGCTAGTATTTAGTCCGTTATTCAGTGTCTCCCTTAACAACAGAGAGGAAAAGTAGGTTTCCAGCAAATATCCACAAATATGTAGTTCCTCCGTATGCCCTAGGATCTTTATGACATCAATCTAACATCAATTCTAAATGAAAGGCAATGGCACAGTGGAAAGAGCATCAGAATTAGAGTCAGGAAGACCTAAGTTCAAATTTTGCTTCAGATAATTCCTGGCTGTGATCCTGAGCTAGTCACTTAACTCTGTTTGCCTCAATTTTATCATCTATAAAATAATCTCGAGAGGGAAATGGCAAACCATTTCAATAATTGCCAAGAAAACCCCAAATGGAGTCAAGAATATTCAGACACACTGAAACAACTAAACAACAATGAAAATCCTCCCAAGACCAAAAGCAGTATGGATAGAGAGCAGAATTAGAAATGCCTTATCTAAATCATGTATGTGAATGAATGCATATATGTGTGTACATATATATACATATTTTGTGTATTGCATATGTATACATGTATGTGGGTACATGTATTATATATAGACATATGATACAGTATCCTCCAGTGCCCACAGATAACTCCCAAAGATTTTAAATTAAAAAGAGATGTTGAATGTGGGCATATGTATATGTATAAAATATGCTCAAATACTTACCTATTGTTGAAGTCCGACAGCCAACTGAAGAGGATGTGTCTGTGTAATAGGAGCTTGCTGGTTTCTGACTACTATCATCCAAGATATTCAGGGGATCATGGATGTCATTGTACGGGGGCAGTGAACGAATGCTGCTCACACTGCTGATAACAGACACATGTTGATCAACCATTGATCCAAGCCTATGAGATTCTGTATAGTTTACATTGTTTCCATAATAACCTATTAACAACAACAAAAAAAAGATGCCAATGTATTAATTTGCTCTAAAGTTCATTTAGTCCTGAATGAAGGTGGTGTGGGTGGGGAAATCTTAAAATATTAAGAAAGCTCATTCATTATACAAATAAAGATCGCTAATTTTTCAACATTGCTCTTACTATTTAGCTTTGCTATAAATTTGGTCTTTAGTATGTGCATTCTAAGGAGGGATAACAGTAAGGAAGCAAAAGTAGTGCTGGTTCTAAAAGCAAAGGACCTATGTTCAAATCCTCCTCTGATGTTTCTTATTTGTATGACCTTGACTACATTTTTTATTCTTGTGCTACTTGTCCAAATCATACCCCTTCTGTTCTTCTATTTCCTCAGTGGTAAGAGGAAAGCAAGAAGAATAGACTGACTTCTGATATCCTTCTTAATGCCCACTAAAGTTAAGAGGACTCTTGGGTGTGTGAAGAAAGAAGGATCAGGCTCATTATTTTAGTTCCTAGATAAAGAATTTGTTTAATTCACAGGTGTGCCCTTGGATAACATTAAGAGGAGCCACACATATGTATTAAGAAATTAAGGATTTCATAAAACAATATCAAGTTAAATTTACCAGCTTATGAAACCCATAAGAGCTAAAATCCCCTCTCATTTATCTACATATGCCCTAAAACATCCTGCCTAGAATAACTCATTCAGTGTTGAATGAGTAGATTTTTAAAAAGTTTTTATTATGTGTCAAAGGTAGAAACAATTGACACAAACTGTTACAAAGTTAGTGTCACTGGAGGAGATGAATTAGAACCATTCCAAGAAGTGGCACTAAAAACTACCCCAAAGAATATCATAGGCTTTTCAGAGGTTCCATATTATTTATCATAGATTATATATTTGGGGGCAGATTAGAGGAGGGTAGAATAATCTTGGGAGATAGAATGGCTTATGTATGGGACATAATACATTTTCAATTTTTTGAAAAATAGGGAACTGAACGTTTCTCCAATTGTTTATTTCATGTCCCTAGGCAAGTTATTATATTTAAATAATTTTCTAAACTGAAGCATTAGGGAATATCTATCTCTAATTATTTCCAAAGAATAGCATTACAACAATTCAATATTAAGGAATTACTTTAAGTGGCAAATCATTTTTCAGTGTAGGATAAATTCCTATTTCTGTTTAGGTTCCTCTATCACAGTTTTAATTCAACTTTTTTCTTTGGTTAAATAAATAAGAGATACATATAAAGCTAACAAAATTATTCAAAGTATTTAGAATGGATTTTTATGGGGGACAAAAAAAGAGACTAACCAAATTAACTGCTACCAGAAATTTGCATGGCTCAGCAATAGATAGAGCTATACTCATTCATTCTGTTTACACAAATACCAGTGTATACTTCACCTTACTTGGAGCATAAAACCAGCTTAAGAAAATAAAGGAAGGTTCTTTAAAATTCCCCAATACCGTTAGGTGCATTTGGAAGATATGAGGATCCTTGGCAGCCATTAGCCCCTGTATTACTCAGGAAATTGAAATTTCCATTATTTAGAAACTGCATACTGTGTGCCTCCTGCATGGTTGAAGATGATCCATAGTTTGAAGACGACCTTTCATTGTATGGAGACACAGCACAGCTGTTACTGAAATAGTCTCGAGAAAGTTGTTGCTCACTTAAAGCCATAAACCGACTATGTTCAGATCTGTGGTGATAGATTCCTGTAGTTGGGTGGGTCTGGGCTCGAAACATGGTTTGGTAGTTGTGGCTGGTCCCATAATAGTTCTGGTTTGTTTGTGAGAGAGTCTGATACAGGGGCTCTGAGTATGATGAGCAGTGAGACTGAGCAGATAGCACCTGACCAACACTGGGAGGTCTCCCAGCCATTGGTCCCTGGTTGATGACACTTCCTCGGCTGACCATGGCTGGAGAAATAGGTGGCGTCACCAGGTGACCAGTACTCTGAGACAGCTCTACTGGACCTGGAAAAAGCCAAAATAATAGAAATATCAATGTGAAATTCTATTTGGAGGAATTACAAAAGAAGACAAGTCTGTGTCCTCAGAACTAAAGAAATTCAATGCATCAAAGTTAAAAAATAAATAGCAAATGGTAATATTTCATAAATTCTACATTTATCAAGGAAATCTGTGTGTAAGGAAGTGTTGCCTTAAGAACAAAAAAAAAAATGGAACTTGAAGTATACATTGTTAATCAGGTTAGAGAAGCATAACAATTTCTTTCAATATTCCATCCTGATCTCTGGTTACAACTGCCTTAAATATTGTAGCTAAAACCTTTTATTAAAAGTTACATTATTTCATAAGTTCGATTCATATATGAAAGTAATATGTACTATATATTAAGTATAATTGAAATAGGCTTGGAAAGATGATAAGATTTTGTGGAGCAGTTTAACCAGAAAAGAACTTGCTTCCTGACTTCATGTATTCCAAATTCCAACTAAATTGGACTGCTATTGCTTTTCCAAAAATCTATACTTTTATTTTTTGATTCAATGCCTTCACAAAGACTGCCTCTCATACTTGCAAGTATCTCATCTCCAATTCTCTGTGTCCCCTCTCTTCTTTCCTCTTCCTATTTTACTTCTTCCATGAGGTCTTCTTTTCCAACTCATTGTATAGTTACCTTAACTGCTCATGCTATCTTAGACTGCATTGAAAGGCAAAATTCAGGATTAGGAAGGTAATAACCCTGCAATGTGATTTGCCCTAGTCAAATATAAGTTATGGGTTCAGTTCTGAGAACTGCATTTTAGGACTGATAAACTGAAAACTGTCCAGAGAAGAGCAAACAGGATAGTGAATTCTCTCAATATCATGTCATATAAGGATCAGTAAGAAAACTAAGAGGCAGTGATATTATAACTATCTTCAATTGTTTGAAAGGAGTCCTTGATGAAGGATTGGATTTGTTCTTCCTGGCCCTAGGAAAACATAAAAAAATATGATTTGAGTTTGATTATTTGGGAAGTACTTTCTAGTAATTGATGCTGTCAAGGGTGAAATGGGTTGCCTTGAGAAGCAATAAATTCCTCTTTAAATGAAGTTCTTTGAACACATTAGATAAGCATTTTTTGAGTATAAGAAAAGAGATTAGATAGGGCTTTGACTGGATAACCTCTGAGGTGTTTCCAATTCTGTGATTCTATGATACTGATTACTAAGCAGACTAATAGTCATAGCCCTTCAGTTGACCACAACCATGTAACCTTGGAATCTACACTATACTGAAAGCTCCTTACAATAAAGGATTCATAAAACTGAAATCATTGATCCCTTCTCAAAAAAAAAAAAAAAAATGAGAGAAAGAAAGGATAAATTGACCCTGGTTTTTTAAATGGAAGATTTCTTCAAAACCTTGAATTGAATTATCTAGCTTTTAAATACTTTCTTATTCTTTGATATCATATGAATGCCATTGAAATTTAGTAAAAATCATTCAGACTGGGGTACTTAGATTTTCATGATTTTACTACTAGCACAAAGACTTTTAGAAGAATAATGTTGCCTAGCATCTGCAATATAGACAGTATAATGTTAAAGGAAAGCGCACTGTCTTAAGAACCTAATTCTACCTTTTATTAATTAGTGTATTGACAGGGGTCCTCAAACTATGGCCTGTGGGCCAGATGCGGCAGCCGAGGACATTTATCCCCCTCACCCAGAGCTATGAAGTTTCTTTATTTAAAGGCCCACAAAACAAAGTTTTTGTTTTTACTACAGTCCGGCCCTCCAACAGTCTGAGCAACAGTGAACTGGCCCCCTATTTTAAAAGTTTGAGGACCCCTGGAATTACCTCGAACAAATCATTGAATTTTCTCATTCTCATTTTCCTCATCTAAAAAATGGGAAGAATAAACCAATTCTTTTCTTCCTCAAAGGGTTATAATACTGATCAAAGGAGATGATGTATATGAAATAAGTGAAAGAAAAATACTTTTTTAAAAAAAGAGTACTAATGTAAGACACTATTATTATTGCTATTATCTATTAATCACCAGCCATTTTAGCAACAAAGGAAGCGTAAGCCAACATAAAACAAAAACTAATTTGAAGAAAAAATTTTATTGAGAAGAGTTGATATAGCTTTACTACAGTCAGTTAAGTCAAAAAAGTAATATTTGTAGGCACTATAATAAAACTAGGTTACTGAATCTGCCCCTCTCCATCCCCACCCTTGAACTATGTTTGAATTACATTATATAGATGAAAGCTTGGTCTCTTTATCCATATAATAAAGATAAAAATCTACTTGTAGTATGGGATAATTATGTTATTAATAACAATTATGTCATTATAGAAATTATAGTAATAGCCATTATAATGAGCATTAATGGCAATTGCTGTTATCATTCAGTAGAAAGGTTTACTAGATTCCAAATGGATTAGATTAAATCTTTCCTATTCTCAGAATCATTAGAGTAGAACAGTTCTAGGAAAGAGAATGAGAAGGGAGACAAAATCATTTGTTGAAGTATAGTGAAATATTGTTCTTGTTTATTTTATACCATACCTGTAAGCTGCATATTCTCTGTATCTCCAGGAGAGAAAGGGTGTAAAACAGAAGGCAAGATACTAGACTGGTTGGGGGGCAGAGAAACATAATTTGCCTCAGCAAGACATTCATTCTTGACTGAAGCATCACTAGGAACAGTGCTCCCTTTATTCCGATTAGCTAAAAAACAGGAACTTGGTGAAGCAGTGAAGGCAGCTTTGCTTGCATCTGAAAAGATTAAGACAAAAAAAGTCCCATTCACTTACTTACACAGCTTATGAGGTCAGATCAAAGAGAAGGAAAGTACCTAAAAATTAGATCATTTAGTTCAAGGTTTTGAAGAAATATCGCATTAAAAAACAAGATTAATTGATCTTTCCTTCCTTCTACTTTTTTGGGGGAAAGTGTAGGAGTTCCAGATTTATAAATTCATCATTCTAGAGAACTTCCAGTATAACGACTCTCCACAACAATGAAGATTAGCAACAAAACTGTAAATTATCATCTTAGAGAATTGCTTAGGGACACTAAAAATTTAAGTGACTTACTGATGAGGACACATCTAAGTAATTGTCAGAGGTAAGCCTTGAAAAGTCTTTTTGCCTCCAAGGCTGTCTCTCAGTTGCCACACTCTGTATTTCTTCCTTTTCATGGCTACTTCTTAAGTCATTGATTCTGGAGTTACAGGTAACATAAAATAGCTGTCACTCTCAAAGAAAGTGATTTCTTACTCTTGTAAGCACTGATTTTATCAGACTAATAAATATTGATAAAGTATTCACAATGATCCCTCACTCCTATCCATTGGTTTACTGAAATATATAAACATTAAATTTAGGAGTGTTTCTATATATGATACATTTTATTCATATAATGGTTAATGTGTATTTCTGTTATTAAAATTATCTGTATCTTATCTCCCCTCCTAGAAGAGTACAAGGAAATTGAGGGCTCAATTTGTTGTTCAGTCATTGCAATGATGTCTGACTCTGTCACCCCATTTGGGGATTTTCTTGGCAATGACACTGGAGTGGTTTGCCAATTTTTTTTCAGCTTGTTTTATAGATGAGAAACTCAGCTAAGAGACTTGTCCAGGCCCACACAGCTATTATCTGAGGATGGATTTGAAGTCATGAACCAGAGTCTTCCTGATTCCAAACTCAGTGCTCTATCCATTATATCACCTATCTGCCTCTGATAGCTTAAATCATGCCTCATATTACTTTGTTCCCTCATCTCCCCATTCCTGCCCCATTCATGCTTCTCTAAACACAACACTTTGCACATAGATACATAATTATTTTTTGAATGAATCAATCAATAAACTAGCATCTGGTCAAAGAATTATAGATTTTTGAGTTGGAAGAGAATTATAGATGTCATCTAATGTTTAGATTTTTTTTTTTTACAGTTTTTACAGATCAGAAAACAGATCTCCCCTCCCCAGTTTTTACAGATGAGAAAACAGATACAGAGAGATTAAACGATTAATCCAAGGTCATGCAGGTAATTAGCAACAAAATTCAGGATTGGAACACAGATCCTTTAACTATAGAAATCTATCTTTTCCCAACCATATCACAGTGTTTTCTGAATGCAAATATTTTTTATTTCAGCAAAGAAGCATTCTGAGGTACTCTGAGAAAATTTTGCTTCTTAAGCCCTCTTGGTTTATTCACTTTAAAAAAATGTAACGTCAGATTAGACAAAGTCTGTGTATTTCTCAAATGTATGCATTTCTCAAGTTACCTGAATTCTTCATATACTTTTCCAACAAATTCTGCAACTCTTGCTCTTTGTCATTGTTAAATTGGGTTTCCATGGCTAGTAGAATATATTCATCCAAAAGCATTCGGATCAAATGAAAAGAACCTTATGTAAAGAAAAAAGTAGAAATGGGAGGAGGAAGGGAAGGAAAAAAAATGAAGAAATGAATGTAACCCAGTTATCTCCATGACCATCTTTCTACACTTTACCAGGAGCAAGTGAAATAAACAAATAATCGTTGGACTTTATATGACCTGCCAAGACCAACATGCTTAACCTGAAACTCTAATCTTTCTTTGTCCTGGCCCAGCTAGTTTAGTGTGTTTACTATCCCTCAAGCTCTTGGGCCCTAATTACATCAAAGTGAAATACCGATGAAAGTGAGACATACTTTATACTTAAAGAGGCACACACTGGAGTAAGATAAGCTTTAACTGCAGGAGAATGGGGCCATTTCTGTACTATCGCTGTTTACTTTATATCAAATAATTAGACAGTTGTCAGCATAATTGTGAAAGATATCAAAAGAAGATTTCTTTCTAATTTAAAAAACTTTATCTTTTATTTTTCAAAAGATATGGATATATTTCACAGGGGGAAAAAATCCAATATAGTGGAAAATCTTTGACTCATTTTTAAACTATCCATAAAATGCCTAACAAAAAAAGAGAGGGGAATCTTTTTTCATTTTAAAAATGCTTAACATCAGTGAAGAAATCACTAAAAATGAAACAGGAATATAATGTTCTAAATCAGAGCTTTTCAAACTTTTTCCACTTGTGACCTCTTTTCACCCAAGAAATGTTTATGGGGTCCCAAGTATATAGGTATGTAAAAATAAGTACACAAATCAATAATAATTCATTATTATGATAATAAATAATAATTTCATGATCTCCACATTCAATTATACAGTCACAACCCATTGTTTAAGAAGCTCTATTCTAAACAATAAGTATTATTTGTATAATCATTCTCTGCATATGTGATTTCTCTAGCCTTTTTAGAAATGCATTTGAGATGAAGCTGGCCTTTTCTTTGCTCACTATGAATCATCAAAAAATTTTGAAAATGTTTTTTAGTTCAATTAGTTTAGATATTATATTTCAATTCAATTATATTCATAAGCATTTATTACATGCCTCCTATAAGACAGGCACCATACTAGGTGTCAGGTATCAAGGATATAAAGAAAGAAAAACCTCAAGTATTATCTGACCTCAAGGAACTTAAAAGGATTTCAAAAACAAATGAACAATAACAAAAAAAGAAAAATCTTATGAATGAGAATAAGTGTCAAGAAAGTGAATAGCATAGTGGCTAGGGAATCAACCTTAGAGTCAGGAAGGCTTGAATTCAAGTCTCACCCCTGCCACATACTGTCTGTATATTGCTAAATAAGCCACAACCTCTGAGTGCTCTAAAAACGCTTTAATTCTGTAAGTTATAGGCTGATCTATTTCACTAAATAGATCACTATTTCACTAAAATTATTTCAGGAAGAAAATAAACAGAAGCCTTCAATTTTGGAAAGACATAACTCAAGACATAGCTTGCAGGTTTCCCACACTCAAGTAATATAAGTATCAAAAGATGATTTAATATCTAATCAGATACATCTAGAAATGGGTCTATGTGGCTCCTCTACTTGACTCCTTCCCCAGAGAATTCTCTCTAGATGGAGTCTTGAAGTCTTGCCTCAAATATCATTGAGGGCATTCTTTTCTCCTGCGAGTTGGACTACATGGGTACTGATGTCCCCACCAACTCTGACATTCTAGAATTCTCTGATTCTTATAGAGCAGCATTTTGGATAGATAGCCAAAAGCCAGTGGCTCCCACATACAACTCACGTTGGCATGGAAAACCTGTAGCCTCTCCTCTTTTTCTTTCAAAGTCAAAAAAAAAAAAAAATCCAAGCATTGAACGGATGCAACATTACATTTCCATAAAGCACAAACGGTGTAAAAATATAGGAAGAAGAATCAGTTTTATGAGTGATAAATCTAGCTATTGCACTAAGCAGAAAATACATTTCAGAGGAATTTCCCAAAGCAGAGAAGTGATACCAAAACTGGAGGCGTTGTTCAAGGTCAGGTTGTGCATGACTCTAGCACCGAAGAAGCTCCATTTCAATAGGAAATCTTGAGCCCTCTTCTTTAAAGATCTGCCATTTTGCTTGCTGGTCTAAAATTAAAAGGACAACCCAAAACTTTTAGTCTTACTCTTTCTCATTATCTTTATGCCCAGAAAAACACAAAATAGAAACACTGATATTAGTTTAGACTGGATCTGTAATTTAATTGGTATAGGCAACAGTGAGGAAATTCCTTTTAAAAATGTAGAGGATCACTAGCTCTGAAACATGAGTCTTAGAGTATTATCTGGGGTACTGAAACATTAAGTGATTTGACTAGGGTGACACAGTCAGAACTAATGTGTTCAGAGAGTATGTGGTTCAGAGTACCTACTTCCCAGAGCAGTGGGATAAAATGAAATATTGTTAAAGCATATTTCAAACCCTAAAGTGATAAAGTGATTTTAGCTGTTTTTATAAACATTTCCAAAAATCTCTTCTGAAGAAATTTTATGTGTTTTATTTTTCTAAATTTCCTTAACACTGTTCAGAGCACAAAGCTTAGAGTCAGGAAGACCTCAGTTTAAATCCAGCCTAAAAGACTTGCTAGCTGTGTGACTCCGGGCAAGTCATTTAACCTGTTTGCCCCAGTTTCCTCATTTGTAAAGTGAATGTATACACCTCCTGGGATAGTTGTGAGTATTAAATGAGATAGTAATTGTAAACGCTTATTTAGTACTGCTTCTAGCACATAATAAGTGTTATATAAAGTTTAGCTATTATCATCATTAATATTATAATTATACAGAAGTAGAAATTGAACTTCAATCTTCCTAACTCCAAGCCTATTTGTTATGTCACAATAGTTCTTGATGTACTAATTATTGCATCATGTTAAAATATATTCTTCTATACTGGGCTTTAATCTTAACTCCCCTTTATTATCATTTTAAGGTAAGAGGCATTTTATCTCATATAATAACATTATAGAATAGAATTAAAATTTGTCACTTGCTCAATTGAAATAGTCTACAAAATTATGTTATCTCTGAGTTTTCCTGTGACAGCACTTTAAAAGTGAACAGACGGCAAAGTGCAGGGGAAGGGTTACATGTCCCATGAATGATTAACTTGCACTCATCTGATCCTGAATGATACGAGCAAGTCCTCACACCATAACTTAGACTAGTAAGCAATTTCTACACTCAGATTGTCTGGTTTCATTGATGAATGACTTGAAGGTTAACTGAAAGAACCAAAGAAATCACAAAATATTGAATGCTTTTAGAATTGAGAACTTCAAATTACATTTTTAAAATGACATTTTGTGATGCAATCATTTCTTATTATTTATTTTAATCTGAGCTAGATTTAAGTTTCTACATTTCATACCTATATTCTCTGCTCCATGCTTTTCTAAGTATGTTACCTCATCATAGCACCAACCTTTGGCAAATGAAAAAATAAAGTTTTTATTCTTTCCCATAATTCTTGCTTATTTTCTTGGAGTATATGTCTAGCATTGGCATCTCTGGTAAAAAGATATGAACACTTTAGTTACGTTTTTGTTTCTTAAGTTTAATTCCAAATTGCCTTCCAATAATTGCATCAATTTTTTGACTAAGAGATTAAGACTAAGACTACTAATATGGCTATCTTTTTACAATCTCTCCAGTATCTATTATTTATATGGATTGTCATCTTTGCCAATTTGTTGAATATTAGAAAAAAAATCTCATTTTGATTTGCATTATTCTTTTTATAGCAATTTGAAGTAAAATTTCATGTGATCATTAATAGCTTAAAACTCATGATTTCCGTATCTACATGCACAGTTCTACTTGGATTTGGTAGTGAATATTATATATTATGTTGCTGAAGTTTTCTAAAATACTTTTAACCATCCCTTTTTCCCCAGTCTATCCCTAAATTATCCTTCATTGTGAAACTTCAGCTAATTATTAAAACAAAGTTTTTATTATCACGAATCTATTAAAACCATAGAACAGTACCTTAATAACCCTTTGCTCTACCACAGTATCCAGCCACTCAATAAATGATTCCACAGTGGCATTCTTCTTTAGCAAATCCTTCAGTTCTTGAAACACTGTAATAGAGTCATCTACCATGTAAAAAGGAAAACAAAATGTTGCACTCTACGCAGAACCCAAATCCACTCACCAAGAACCATTGACAGTTTTAGAGCATGCAAAAGAAAAGATAACATTAAAACAGAAAAAAAAAATGCACCCTGAGTTCAGAGCAATGCCAACATCTCATTTTGTTCCCCTTTCTGCCTCCTACATGCTAGTGTGGTCATTTTTACTTTGTGTATTCTCAATCAATTTCTATAATTTCTGAAATCTTGAACAACTTTCATAGATTTCTTTTCTTCATCAAAGTCTCCTGCCTCAGGTTCCTCATCTGTAAAATGAAAATAATAAGAGTACCTACCTCCCAGAGCAGTGGGATAAAATGGAATAATATTGGTAAAAGTACATTCCAAACCTAAAGTGATATATAAAATTTAGCTGTTTTTATAAATGTTTCTAAAAATCTCTTCTGAAGAAATTTTATGTTTTATTTTTCTAAATTTCTTTAATTTTTAAACTGGATTCCTATACCTAATTGCAGAGCAACTAATCATTTAACTAAGCAACTAATATCTATATAGTCTGTTGTGGCTGACAATGAGCTTTCTCCCTAAGGATCCCAGGAAGTAGGAAGTGCTAGAGTTCTCATCCTCATTTTATAAATGAAGAAAAAAGCTCAGGTCAAGGTCTCACAGATTTGAAACTGATCTTGAGCCATATCTCTTGATTATAAAGCCACAACTCTTTCTACTTCACAATAAAAATTTTTCAAAGTTTATGTAAAAGAAAATTTCAAGTATGTCAATGGACTAATTGTTTAGAACATTTCTTTGCTTGTGATCATTTCTAAATTTTAAAAAAGGATTCGAGTTCAGGAGTACTGATGGTGTTTTTTCAGATTTATTCAGGTTCTAGTCAAAACATATATTTCGAATTAATGCCCCAACTAAGTATTTAGTACATGTGGAGAATTAACTAGTAGGATAATATAATACTATAATGAAAAAAATTAGAATTCACTCAGTTGGCATTTCTAGCTACTGTGTTATGATCAAACTAGAATAGTGTGATAGAAAGAGTAAAAAACTTTAAGTAAAAAAATTAGACTTGGCATTTCATCCTTCTGCACCTCAGTTTCTGTAGAGGGCTGGAACTATGCATTGAGATTGGGACTGCCCAGCGCTTGAGGCTAACTTCTGATTGGACAATACTCTATGGGCATATGCTTGGAAAATGGTCCTTTCCTCGATCCGTACTGGCTCAATGATTGGTGTGTAGAGGATTGTAGGAGGGACTAGGGGGTGGAGCAAAGCTAGCCAGAGATACACACTCTCTATGATAGATGAGTGAGAAGGGGTCGGGGAGAATCTGCTTCTATCCTGTTCAATCCTGTGTCTGGGGACTGAGAATAAAGATTGAGGACTTTTGCTCATCCTGACTCTGGCTAATTCTGGGGTGTCCTGGGTGCTAGCACAGTCGTTACAAGTTTTCTTGTCCATTAAAGTGAGGATAATAACACATCCAAGAGGCTTTCCACATTGGATAATAATGAGAAGACTTGTTTATGTGCTATGTAAATGCAAATTAAATTCATATAAAGCACAGATGATGTCCTAATTATGACCTAATGAAAAATGTAAACTTTTCATTTATGGTTTATGTCATAAGCTCACAAACATGCCCAGAAGATTGAGAAGCATGTTGGATGGCTTGATAGAAAAGCAATCACAATATGTTCCTTGTTTTATTGTTCATTGAAGCTATTAGTTTCTGATAGTACAAATGGCTGTGATTATAGAAGCCCTAGGAAACCATATGTGACCAAACAGTTTGTTTGTTCTAATTCTCATTGCCTGGCACAATATATAGTCTCCTTTAAGTGATAGGGATGTAGGAGTGGCAGCATCCTAGTTTGTAGATATGTCTTCCAGAAGTTACTGTTAATTAATTTAATCAATGCATTTCTGCAGTTCATTTCTCATTATATTATGAAGTTAAATATTCTTACTGTGATTTGATATATTAACTTTAAAGATTATCATAATATATTATTAATGAGAAAACAATCCTCTCTATTTCTCCTTAACTCACTGATAATTTCTTAAGTGCTTTATTTTGCTAAATTAAAGTTTTAATTGAGGTCTGAGTGAGCAAGTAAACTGCATCTAGCTAATTTCTGATAGAACAATCTCCTGAAAGCATAGCTTGCTTGCAGAATGATTTCTACCCTCAATAACACATCCAGATAATATATAAGAAGTACTATAATTAACTTTTGGAATCAAAATATAAGATTATAGCACTGAGGAGGCAGATGTGTCAAAACAACTTTAAGTATGACTACTTCATAAGTCTCTATTTCATTAGATAATAGATAAAATATCTTCTCTGAATTTTGCTATATTGCACAAATTAGATTGACTCATAAAATATGTTCTTATATCATAACATGCATTCTAGACTTAGAAACCAAACTATAAATGCTAAAAGAAAGATCTTGTTAAAATATTGAAATATCCAAAGATCAATTAAAGTAACCTGTCCTTAAGAACTGGAGTGCTGTTGCTTAAAATATTGTGAGATAAAGCAATAACTAAATATAGAAAAGTAGGAAAACTCAGAAATTGGTGGAGGAATAAGAAATATTGACTTTTTTTAAAATTATCATTACAGAAGAAACTTTTTTAAAGCTATGTGTTTTAAAGCTTGAAGTTATAATTCAAGTAATTGAGATTTACAAGTATAAAAGCAAAACTATCTCTTACAACAGCATATTAAACCTCACAAATAAATTCAAAAGATCTTTTGAGTCTAAAGTACTTTTGTCAAATAAAAGAGAATTATTATTGAGAGCTAATGAATTCAATGTAACCTCATTATTTTGCTAATTTTAAGATAAAAATGAAGTTACTTAGATTTTTCTTTCCTTTAAATACCAGCTCCTTCATACTTATTAAAGTTCCAAATTCAATACTAAGAGGGAGAGAGGCGGGGGAGGAAGATACAGACCTCAAAGCAGTTTCATACATACAGAAATACATGTATGTGTGTGTACACACACATAGAACAGAATCAAAATGGGATTGGGCTACCATTAGACCTTACTTGGTCTATCCTTAGATTTTACTCTGCATTGGGCTACCCTCAGGCTTCAAACTGCTATCAGATGGTCTACAAAAGAATGTGAACTTTTTTTGCACTTTTAAAGGTAGAAAGTGATAGCAGCGATACTTTAGAAAATGTCTAGTTACTTCATCTTATGGAATTTACCCAGCCTATGATTTGCTATCAGACCAAAATTGGTCAAAAGTTTCTTAGTTTATTTTTAACTTAAATAACATTGAAAAAAAAAATCGGACTTACATTCAGTATAGACTTCAGATTCAGGATCAGTGCTTCCAGAAACAGTGAGAAATGCCTGAGATCCAATGCTATTCAAATCAACCTTTTCAATGTCAGACACCATAGAATTCACAACATGTTGGTCAAACAGGGCTGGTCTGGCAATCTGCATTGATCAAGAGAAAAGATATGAAGATTTCAATTCTCCTAGAAAGAAAACCTTCATGATGACTAGAGGAGTAAACAACCTAGATAAAACATCTTCTTCCTCTACTTTTAAGACTAAAAGAAGCTCATAGAATTAAAACTAAGAGTGAGTCTAGACGTATTTAATAAATGTTAATTGACTGACTGATTAAACTTTACCTTTTTCTTAACCTAGGTATTTTGTTGTATGTATTTTTAAATGTTTTTAAACATTTAAATGGTTTTAAATATTATTCCAAGGAGTCCATAGAATTCACCAGACTGACAGAGATCCAGAACACAACTCTCAATCAAGGCTACCCTTCATTTTACAGATTATTATTAATAAATCATATGTTTAAAGAATTAATTTCATTGTCAATAATTAACTATAATAATTCATTATCAATTCTCATAATAGCCGTTATTTTTGTGTTCAAAAGTATTAGTACTTTTGAGAAACCTAATATAAGACCTAAAGGGGTACAGAATACTTTAACTTTTATCTCATTTAATCTTGACAATAATTCAATGAGACTAGTATTATTATAATCCCTATTTTCCAGTTGGAGAAACTGAGGATGAGAAGTTAAATGACTTGCTCAAAGTCAAAAAGCTATCTTTTAAATACCTGAAGCAGTATTTGAACTCATCATTTTTAACTCCAAGCCTAGAAGTCTACTGTGCTCTGCTAAGCCACCAAGTTCAACACAATCTACTCTGTTACCAAGCTAATGAGGAAACTGAAACCTCTATAGGTTGCTATTGTTCCAAAGTCACACATAGAGTAAGTATGAAAGATTTATGTTAGAATCAGTGGAGATGGCACTGCCTCTATAGCAAAAAGCCAATCCTCCATCTGGTACTTACTACCCGAATGTTCTTAAGTACTTAAATATCTATTGGTGTGAGTTTCCTCATCTATACCATTTTTGTGTGTCATTGACCCCTTTCATGATATAAGAAAGGCTATGGCTCCCTCGTTGGAGTAGTGCTTCAAACACCTACAATAAAATATATAGACTTATAAAGAAAACAAAACTTTATTTAATCAATAAGGATTTATTAATTTATTACTGTGCCAGGCACTGGG
Source organism: Antechinus flavipes (assembly GCF_016432865.1). Classification (NCBI taxonomy): domain Eukaryota; kingdom Metazoa; phylum Chordata; class Mammalia; order Dasyuromorphia; family Dasyuridae; genus Antechinus; species Antechinus flavipes. Next base: position 296,694,110 of record NC_067401.1, on the reverse strand, counting down.
ATGATCACTGGACTTGCAAAGAAAGGCAAAATTCCTGCCCTTGAGGAACTCACAGTATAATGGGAAAGATAGCATGAAAAAACTACGTACGAGTAATACAGCAGAATTTAATACAATGAAAACTGAAGGAAATTAGCAGAGGGAAAGGATTAACATTCAAAGAAATCAGGAAAGGCTTTTCAAAGGTGGAAATTTAGCTATAATTTAGGCAGAAAAGAGAAAGAGATTCCCAAGCCTGGGGGAATAGATGGCCATTGAAAATGAATGAAATAGAGGGGTAGAGTGTCTTGTGTGAGGAACAGCAAAGAGGCCAGTATCGATGGACTGCAGTGAGGGGAGGGAAAGAGAAGTATGAGGTATGAGAAAACTGGAAAGGCAAAAAAACACCAGTTTGTAAAGACCTCTTAAAATTACCCACAACCCCTTTATAAGATCTTTTCTTCTCTTTCCAATCCTATATCTAAAATCCAATGAATAATCTTATAAGGCAAATGAATGATGGTTCATTGTTTGTTTCCCCCACAGAACTTAGCTATTTCTACATCTACTATTTATGTTTTTACTGATCTAGATATATTAGGAAGGAAAGAAGGAAACATTTGTTAAGTTCCTATTGTGTTCCAGGCACTCTGCTGAACACTTTGCCTATATTATCTCATGTGACCTTCAAAAATAACCCTAGGAGGTAAGTGTTATTATTATCCCATTTTACAGAAAAGGAAAGTGAGGCAGAGAAGTTAAGTGATTTTTCTGGTGATCACACAACTAGTAATTATCTGAGGTTACATTTGAACTCAGTTCTTCCTGACCCAGGCCCAAAGTTATATCCACTCTACCACCTCACTTGTCTAGCCTTATAAATGATTTTATGAGCTTCTAGTCTTAGAGAATTAGATCTCTCCTCTACAGGATCAAAATGAGGACTAGAAAACTCACCTCTCTTTTATGATAATCCATAAATTCTTCCAAAGATTAAGACACCAAGCACTTCCCAGAAGGGAATAATCAGATGAAACAAAAAAAAAAACTTTTAAGAAATATAAATGTGGCAGTTTTCTTATTTAGAACGAAACTATTGATGTCTTTCCTTCTCAATATATTTAAAAGAGAGTTGGAAGATTTCTAGTTTGCCACTTGTGTATTCAAAAAAGGATTCATCTCTTGATTACACTGTGACAAATATGGTTTGTTTTAATATAGCAAAAGCCAAGAGATTTTAGATATAATTCACACTTTGGCTTACCTGAGCAAGATGTAAGAAAGATGTTTGTCGTTTTAGGGAAGATACAAATCTCCGTACGATGGGTAGTTTCTTATCAGTTAGGGCTTCTGGCAGGTTTTCCAAGGATGAAACAACCCACTGTTCCCAATTTTTAGCAAAATTTCTTATGTCTGCTAACAAACTACAAAGAAACCCACATGTTAAAGTAATTTTACTTTAGGGGAGGGATAAGTAATTACAAACCTAGAAATCAAAAAAATTTGGTGGGTTTAGACTTGATTGTTTTGAAGTACCCTTTCACATCTAAATTTCTATGACTCTATGAAATAAGAAATGTTCCTGAAAAGCTAATAAGTTCTGAAAGATAACTTTCTGACAACAGACATTTGAACTTATCACTACATTCCTCAAAGGAAGTAAAACTGACCAAGTAATATTATCAAAACTAATGATTATTATTCACAGGCAATTAAACATAATGGAAAAAGCAAACTTGGAATCAGAAGACACATAATTGAATGTCTCATTGTTTACTAATTATAAACTTCAAAATTTATCCATGGACTTAAGTTTTCTCATCTTCAAAACAGGAAAAAAAAAATTGTACCTTCACCAGGCATTATCTCCCAAAATTGTTGTGAAAGTCAAACAAAATCATTCAAATCCTCACTTCATCCACTATATGCAAATCATTTTGCTAGGTGCTGGTCATATAAAGACAATTTTTTTTAAAAAAAAAACTACTTTGAAAGGAGAGAGATAGAAAATAATTTGAAAGTAGCTGAGATTAATTCAGTATGACTAGAAGGATGAAGGGTAGTGGAACTTTCAAATGGGAAAGAGGCAGTTTGGAAGAGAACAGAAGATAACCAATTCTGTTTTAAACAGTAAATTTGAGATTTAAATGGATTATCTAGAATAAGATGTGCAGCAGGTAGCAAGTGACATCAAATTTAAGGCTGAGAGATTAGAGCTATAGATTAGGATTGTAAAATAGATAAATGGCTGAGATAGATAGATAAATGGATGGATGGATATGACTATATATATATATGAAATTGAACTCATTGAAGTTGATGAACTCTACCATGAAAGTACTTTGTAAATTTTCAGTTGCTAAACAGTAGTCATAGTTAACATTTATAAAGAGAGATAGAACACTTTGTAAAGTGCTTTACAAATATCATCTCATTTTTATTCTCACATCCATCCTGAGAGATAAGTGAAAAAAATTATCAGTAATCTGTGTCTTCGCTGCAATTTACCAAATGCCTCTGTTTATGCAATCTATTCATATATTTATAAAAATTCATTTGACTGGATGATTGGCCACATGTAAACATAGCCACTGTATTGCAGAAACTTTGATCTACTGCAGAGCCGAGAAACTATGTATAATTTATTCTTATTGATCTAAATTAATGTCAGTTTCACTATGCAGAAGTAATAAAGAAGCCAAAGGAATATTTGGTAAAAGAATGGTAAAAGGAAAAACTATAAGAAAAATGTAACTCAATTAAGTGTAATTCATAGGAACATAGATTTGAAGCTATAAAAATTCTTAGAGACTAACTACTTCAATCATCCTCTTTTCACAGGATGAGGAATCTGTGGCTCAGAAAACTTATTCATTCTGCCCATGGTTATGCTACAGAAAGTACAGGAATCAGGATGTGTACTCAGGATCTATGACTCCAAAACTAATTACAATACTTTTTTTTTTCAGGACACCAAGCTGCCTCTCAATTTCTCTATCACATATTTATTACACCCTTTCCATTTACTTAGCACTGTGTGCATTTGCTCCTTGATATACTAAGGTTTTAAACTGGTTATTATTCAAAAGAAAAGAGCTTTTTTAAAATTCTGTTTTTCTCCTATTAGCAAAAAAAGTTTTATAAGAGGCCTCTAACAATCAATTCACATCAAATCATCAGAACCCTTTATTCTTAAAAGACTACATTACTGTAATATTACTTTCTCACTTAAGCAAATTTTAAGTTTAGGGTCATTGTTTCCAAATAAATATATGGTGCTGCATTTCTTGATGCACTTAAATCTTTTCTTAGAATTCTTATTGTTAGAATTTTATATTTAACAAACAAGTTTCTATTGAAACTATGTCTGGGGAATTAAAACTTAGATTTTGTCTAAGGCTACGCACAGGTTTTAAAGACATGATGTTCCTTCACCTTTCTTTCTATGATATTCAAAAAGAAGACTTTTGGCAGAAAACATACATAATTAATAAAATTGGGAGAGGAAATAAAATGCATGCAATCAGATTGCCACCTATTACTTAATGCTCCATCCAAACTTGCCATTCCCCAAACATTTCTTTTTTTATTTTACTTCTTTCCATCTTTACCTTGGATTATACCTGGAATTCCTTCTCTTCTACTCTATCCCAGGCCAATTTTTGGTTACTGAAATTCTACCCACTCTTCAAGGCCCAGCTTGAATGCTTTGAAGTTTTTCTCTGATTTTCCAAAATGGAAATGATCTCTGTTTCATTGGATCTCATAGTACTTATTTACACTTATCTCACGTATTCTACATTATACTAATCTATGGACATTTTACATCCTCTACTAGGTTGAAAGTTTTCTGAGGACACAGGTCATTATTTATAAATAGGGCAGATGTCTTCATTTTACTTTTTAATATCACCTATACAAAGTCTAAACATTTAGTAATTTTATTTTACTGAATAGATATCTTTTCTTCTAGTTTGATTCTTTAAAAATGTGATTAACTGTAGAGAAATAAGAATAGAAACTTGAATTTTCATTGGCATAGGAATTTACCAGTAGGAAACTTCCTCAACCAAAGTAGATTGATACTTTCTTTGCAACTTCCAGTGTTAGAGAGTCCCTTGTATGCACCGTAACCTTGCCCAGGGTCACACAGTCAGTATGTGTGAAAGGCAGGATAAGGTCTTCCTGAAATCAAAACCAATTCAATCTTCAATCTACCAAAGCACCTCTCCTTTGGTGTAATATGTAGAATGAAACTTCTTTGTGCTGACAGGTTAAACTTATTTTCCCCAACTTACCTACCTTTCAGGCATTTCTTGCATTGTTGCAGGAATGAGGACATCTGTTAGGACCTTAAGCATAGGAAAAGATAGTCATCTTGAATCTTTAGAGCCAACACTTTCCATAAAATCACTTAATAATTAATAACTATTTGATTATTTTCATGTATTTATAGTTTTAATATCTCTAAAATGTGTGTCTACATAGGAACCTAGGGAAGGTGGGATATATATATATATATATATATATATATATATATAAGATTGGAAGCAAAGTAGACAAAAGAGGAAGGAAAATTTTACACACACACAAACACACACACACACATGAGTACATCAGGTTGATGGTCTTGGAAGGCAGGGAAGAGAAGAATGGAGAAAATATTACCATGAATGCTGAGAATAAGCCAAAATTACTAAAGTCCTAAAGTGATGGTAGCACTGAAAAAACTGGGTAGACTAAGAAAAAACATTTAGAATAATTGAAGGATAATGTTTAGTGGCCTGCTTGAGGAAATTAGGTCATAGGCTCAGTTTGAAAGGAAATCTATATTGGAAGTATATGAGAAAAGCAAAATCTGAAAGAAAGCAATTTCAAAATAAGAATGAAGAAAATGACCACTATATTGATTTGCCTTTTTTAACTATACTTGTTAGAAGAAAGAGCTTTTATTAGTGGGAAGAGTTGATAGATAATGTACCAGATACAACAAAAAGCATAAAAATAAAATTGATAAAACATTTTAAAAGACACAAGATGAAAACAAAAAGGCAATAGAAATAGGGAGATTTTCTTATTACTGTGTCAAATCTAGTATACACTTTAAAAAAACTAAATAATTGTTCAGTTTCATATTCAATATGCTTTTTATTTTTTTATCCTGAAATATTCATGTCTGTTGGAAATTATAATAAAAGAAGGAAGTTTGTATTTTAAAAAGAAAAACAAGCAAAATTAAAAAAACAAAAATAAAGAGTAGGCCAGTAAAGTGGCTGTGGTCTTATTTATAAAGCTCTATTTCTGTGTACATGTATGCCTACACTTAGGGTTAAAATTATTAACAATTTTTAACATGCACTGTACATTAACATGTTTTGATATAATTCTCATATAATATTAGCTTATGGGTAAAGGAAAAGATCATCAAACACTATGGGTGGGAAAAGTAAAATCTACAAGATCACAATTTCAAGTTTTCATCATTTTGTTATGATGTGCCATCTTTTCAAGTTTTGTTAATGTACTAATAAGGATAACTCTCCAGTATTCCATTCTTGAAAATTAGCTACCTAATGAACTTTTTTGTATATTGGACACATAGACATCTCAAATTCAACATGTCCAAAACAGAATTTCTCATCTTTCCTCCCCCAAACTTCTCTACTCTGCGCTTCTCTAATATTTTCAAGGATACAACTATCTTCCTATTCACCTAGGTTTCCAAATTAGAAGTTCTCTTTGACTTTTCATTTTCCTTTAATAAACATCTAATCAGTGATCAAATCTTATCATTTCAGCCTCCATAATAACTTCTCTCCTCTCACACAGCTGACACTCTAGTTAAGGTCCTTATTGTCCTCACCTGGGCAATTACAATAAGTCTAATTGATCTCCCTGCATAAAATCATTTTCCACTCCATCCTACTCTGCTGCCAAAGTGATTTTCTAAAATATCAATCTGACACAATATTACTGTCCTACTCAATGCTCCATATCAAATATAAAGGCCTTATTAGGGGTATTTAACTCTTCATAATCTGGTCCTTTCCTATCTTTATAATCACCACTATTATCATCACCTCATCTTCCTTCTCCTTTTCTTCTTTCTCCTCCAGACTGTCATTTAGTTTCATATCTTCGAATTTCAAGTCATAGGAGTTATACCACATGCTTTCCTATTAAATACTATTAATAAGAAGCTGTGGGACACAACAGAAAGATCGTTGAATTTGGAATCAGAAGACAAGTTTAAAACCCAGCTCTAATCTTTACTAGTAATATCAGTATAGGCAAATCACTTTGCTTCTGGAACTCCATTTCCTTATCCATAACATGGAATAATATCTATACTCCATACCCACAACATAAGGTTGTGGTAAAGAAAGTATTTGGTAAATTTTTAAAGCACAATAGAAATGTAGCATTATGAAGGAGCCAATTCTACAAGCCTTACATCATTAGTATCAGATGCTGGAACTTGAGGCTTCCTTGAATTGCTGCCCAGTCCCTGGATTCTCCATTTGGGGAACAAGGACTAGGAGAAGAGACATGCAGATGCATTGACCTATATAGCTCTACTTTCTATTCAGATCTCTCAGCAGCCAATCTAAAGTTCATAATCCAGTTAGTCTTTCAATTTATCCCCAATGCTGTAACTTGAGTTTGCAGAGTGAGTGCTCCAGGAAGCAAACATTTAAGGGTGAGCCTGAGACTCAAACACTATAGTTCTTTATTTGTCTACTGAAGCTACTCAAGCTTTAGCTTTGATTAATAGCTTATTTTTTACATTAGAAATGATGGTACAAGACTATTATTTATACCTGTTGTTACAGCTTGAACTCGGGAGAACACTGCATCTACCTAATCCTTTTAGGGGATAATAGTTCCATTCCTTGATTGGGAAAGAAAGAGGCTGAACAGGATACTATGGTTCTACTCCTAAGTTTCTCTTCTCCCTGAATCTGTAGCTAAGTCACTTTAAAGATCAAGCACATTTTCTAACAGTTTTAGCCACCCTTTTACCTTGAAGTTCTCTCGATTCCAATTCATTTTGTAAAGAGCTGATTTTTTTTTTTGCAATGTAAGTCTTAAACCCAAGCAAAATCTGATGATAACATTTACACAGTGGGTTGGTTTTCCCCACACTTTTATGTCCATTCATTGTGACTGAGAATGAAATTGATTATGGATCCATCTTGACTATTTCCTCTCCACTGGAAAAGCTTCCATGTATGCTACCTCATTAAGTGTTTGGTAGGAGACTGAGATTCTTGTCTTTCCATAAGAATCCATGATTGATGAATCTTTTGTAGATGCCCAAAATCTTTTATTTCAGTTGGAACAACATGCTAGGAGCCTTTTTATTAAAATTAGGGGCCTTTTCTATTTTACCTAATCTTTTCTTGTTTTGAAGGCTGCATTTGGAGCCAATGGAAAATAAGATGCTCAGAGGAATTTCCACAATTGCACCTAATTATTTTTCGCAAATATCATAAACTTGTCCAGTAAAATATCTAAATGGTTTTCTTTGACTATAATCTAATAATAATAATGATAATTTAAAAAAACAGAAGTTGCATCTCTTCAATTGTTAATACTAAAAGACTAGTTTTGTAAAAAAAAAATAAATAAAAATAAACCCTTTGTTTGAAAATCAAATAAAAATTAATTTACCAGCCCCTCTTCAACCTGAGGAATTTTTAATTGTTATTTTTATATTCAAATGTAAATTTTATGGAAAACATTTTCCCATAAGGTAATCCAATAAGAAGTTGTTGTTTTTGTAAGTGCACATTGCATGTAGAAAATATTAGCATGTGATGAGACTCACCTTATAAAGAATTGAGTCACAAACACAAAAAATGTCAATGATAACAGGGTTTTCAAGCAGTGGGAGAAGATGATCAGGCATTCCTTGCCAAAAATGTAATAAAAAATGTTGGATCTGTTGGAGGAAGAAAGGGTAAAAGTAATTAATTTCTTCACTCTACATGAGCACACATAATATAAAAAGAAGATATTTATGATCACCCTTACCTCTTCAAAGTTTCCGTTAATTGCATTATCCAGAATACACTGACAGTGAGTTTTGTACATCATAATGAGAGTATCTACCTATTCAAAGAAATGAAAGATTAAGCAAAAAAAATTTAATTTCTTTTTAATGTTAAAGGAACTCAAATAATTCTGTCTTATCAGATGGGACAGTTGGCAAAAAAAAAGAAATAACATTAATATAACGATGAAATTACTTTTTAACCTAAAGTAAAACAAAGTGAAATTCCAAGCATATACACATAAAGTCTCTCTCTCCACTTCTAAATCAATAATCTAGTAGTTTGACTCTATAAATGTCAGCTTCTTATTTTAACCTCCTGATTTCATTAGTGTGTGTATTCCAGCACCAATACAATTTACCATCCCTATATAATTAATAAATGGTCTTTAAGGATTGTTGTGGCTTAAATATTAATCACCTTGCAATCAGCTCTTAAATAAAGATCTCCAAACTGAGGGAGACTAGTTGCATATAAGAGATGTTCAATCTATTCTTAACCCCTGAAAACATCAATTTTCTCATCAGTTAAATAGATAATAAATTTCACCAGTCATGTTAATATTTGTTGAAGTTTTCTCAAAAAAAATTTTAGGATATAGAAATTGATGAAAGTTATAGATTTTGAAAGGATCTTAGAAATGATCTAGTTCATCCCCTTCGTTTCACACATGAGGAAATAGGGTCAAGAAATTAAAGTGACTTGGTCAAACACATATAGGTAATGAGGGAAAGGGTTAGGATTTGATGACAGGCTGACTCCAAATCCAGCATTCAGCCTAATTCCTTCAAATACAAATTGTCAGAATTGTTATTTTTTGCCATGGGTTCAGTATCAACAACTTATTTATTCATTTTCAAATTTTATAAAAACTTTGGACCATGACTGCCATTTCACAATTACCATTATTTTGCTTGATGTGACTGAAAATAGATAGTATCATTTTCAAACCAAAAGCTGAAGCAAAACTTTTTTTTTAAATTAAAGTTAGTGAAAGCAGACATGGATTAGGTTAGGAGGCGTAACTGCCTTTGACTAATGTACTAAGTTATTTAGAGGTAAAAAGCTGTCAGAAGCTTCTCTATTCAATGCTGTTCACTGGAGCAATTTTCTAGCATTTTTAGAAGTTAAAATTTAGAATTTTTTAATTTTTTGATAAATCAAAAAATAGATAGGATTTTTTTTATCCTATCTAATCCTGACTCTAAAAAAGGTATAGAGTAGTGGGAGGGAAAATGATGAAGTCCTCAAATTCAGTCCCACCTCATCCCATTCTCATCAAAACAAGCAGGCAGCTGGGATAGAGGCACAGAGACAATGAACTGGCTATTTTCAAGAGTGAGAGTCAGGGTCCCCAGCTGCCTACTAAATAGGGGCAGAAGGTTGTTCGTGATAATGCTAGCTTAGTTCTGTTCTGTCCTCTTACAAATGGATGTTTCAGTGTTTACATGAATTTATAACAGCAGCAAATTCTCCCAATCTGTTTTTGAATTTATAACTAAAGGAACTGCTCAAAAATGAAGAAATGAGATGGAGATGCTAAAATAAATTGCTAGTATATGTTTCTTTTCAATAATACCTGTCTCAATGAATTGCTATAAAGACCAAATAAAATGTATGTATGTTTCTTTCCTTCCTTCTATCCCTCTTTATATGTATGTATATGGCCTAATTTCAGGGAATTTCTCCCATCCTTGCAGGTTAGCAATTTATTCCATAATGCAACATTAAAAGAGTTTATAGCCTGGGTCACTGGAATGTTAAGTAACTTACTCATATACCTTGTATCTGTCAGAGGCAACCTTAAGGCCAACTATCTACTATACTACCAGATCTCTGCCATGAATATATATATATATATATATATATATATATATATATATATATTATGAACAGGGATGCATAATGCATATTTACACATATGCATGTGTGTATGACTGAATATGTGTGTGTGACACTACTATTTCCATATATGAAGGAAAGTCAACTAAAAAGGGAAACCCCAATATAACAAATAAATCTATTTGTTTAAGATGCTAATCTCAAAGAACAGGCTTTCCCAGCTAGGTCGGCTAGCTTTGTTTGCTACTTTGTTCTGAGACTGCCACATTGTTAATGTCAGTACCTCACAAAATCCAAAGTTGCAATGTCACTTTCAAACCAGAAAGGTAACAAAATTATTTTCAAACAGCTTATAGAATTATGAAAAAATCCATTAAATTAAACAAATTGAGAGATATGAGGGGAACCATGTTAAAAGAATGATATCATAGGAAACCATCTAAGATTTGGTCTAAATGAAAAAAAATTCTAACATTGAGACTGAGAATGAGTCTGAAATAGTTCTTTTCAATCTAAATTGAGAGGCAAAGGAGGATCAAAGAAAGTATAGCTTAAGCTACATGGGATAGGTGGGAAAATGACACCATAAAAAGAAGAAAAAATTATTCAAATCTCATTTGGCTTCTGTTTATTCTGCTGTGAAAAATAATCATTGAACTAGAAAGGACAGAACAAAAGATAACTCATAGAAAATTGACACCTAACACATGTAGTGAGATACTAGAAAAAGCAGCAAAGAACACTAGGGCTAGGACTGAGAATACAGTACAAATCCCAACTCCATGTTACTTTAGTATAGTAACTTCATCTCTGTTGACCTCAGTTTCCTTATCTATTAAATAAAGGAGTTGCCCTAGATCCCAGCTTCTTAAACTATGGGTTGTGATCCCATGTGGAGTCTTGTAACTGAATGTGCGGATTATGAAATTATGATTTATTATCAGTAAATGGTTGTCTTGTATACCTATTTTATATAACAGCAATTGTAAAAATTTCTCTGACAAAAAGAAGTCATGAGTGAGAAAGAACACTGGGAAATGAATATAAACTGCTTGCATTTTTGTTTTTCTTCTCTGGTTATTTATACCTTCTGAATCCAGTTCCCCCTGTGCAACAAGAGAACTGTTCGGTTCTGCGCACATATATTGTATCTAGGATAAACTGTAACCTATTTAACATGTAAAGGACTGCTTGCCATCTGGGGAAGGGGGTGGAGGAAGGGAGGGGGAAAATCGGAACAGAAGTGAGTGCAAGGGATAATGCTGTAAAAAATTACCCTGGCATGGGTTCTGCCAATAAAAAGTTATTTAAAAAAATTAAAAAATAATAAAAATTTAAAAAATTAAAAGAAGTCATGAGTGGAAAAAGTTTTAAGCCCTACACTAAACAATTTCTAAAGTATATTCCAATTCTAAATCTATGAGCCACTGATCTTTGATGAGTTTGTCACTAGGCCTGAATAAATAACTAGGACCCTTTCACTTATCTGAAAGGGTAGGGATGCTAGAGGAATTACTATAGCACTGGAGAAGGACAAGTATTATCCCTATTTTCAAAAAATAAAGGAAGATAATAGAGTCTGCAAACTAAGGCTTGTGGTTTTAATTTCTTTCCAGGTAGTCTCTGAAGTTATGTCTAACTGAGATTGTTTGATTTTGTGAGAATGATTTTTAATTCTTAATAAATAAAAGAATAGAATCCAACCAAAACTTAAAATGATTTTTACAATGGGTATCTATCTACTTTTCATCTTTCTTGCCATTTCTACTTCTATGATATCTTTTCCATTTGTCTTTTTTTCTATTCAGATAGCCACCCCTTAGTTCAAGCCCTCATGATCTCTCACCTAAACTACTGCAATTCCTTCCTAATTGAAATCCCTAGTTCAAGTCTCACCTTTCTCTAGTTCAAATGCCATACAGCTGCAAGAATGGTTTTTCCTTAACTATAATTCTGTGTTACTCCCCTAATCAAGAAACTCCAGTGTTCTCTCTTGCTTAAAGAATAAAACATAAGCTCCTCTACACGGCTTTTAAAGTCTTTTACAATGTAGTTCTAACCTCTCTCTCCATGGTTGGTATATATTACTTTCCTAATCTGTACTGTTCAGTTGTGTCCAAACTGTTCATGACTCCTTTTGGTATTTTCTTGGCAAAGATACTGAAGTGCTTTTCCTTTTCCCTCTCCAGTTCATTTTACATATGAGGAAATGTGCAAATAGGATTAAGTGACTTGCCCAGGATCACACAACTAGTAAATATTTAAGGCAAGATTTGAACTCAGGAAGAAGAGACTTCCTGACTTCAGGTCTACTCACTGTAGTGAGTTCTACTCACTGTACCACCTACTTACACAACAGCCAAATTAATTTGACCTCTCTTTTCTTCACATATAACATTTCATTTTCTGTCTCTGTTCCTTTTCAATAGGAATTCCGTGCCTAGAATTTCCCCCTCCTCACATGTATGTCACAGAATCCCTCAATTCCTTCAAGATTCATTCATTCTGAATGGATGCCCATCAATTGGAGAATGGTTGAGTAAATTGTGGTATATGAACCTTATGGAATATTATTGTTCTGTAAGGAATGACCAGCAGGATGAATACAGAGAGGACTGGCGAGACTTACATGAACTGATGCTAAGTAAAATGAGCAGAACCAGGAGATCATTATATACGTCAATAACGATACTGTTTGAGGATGTATTCTGATGGAAGTAGATCTCTTCAATAAAGAGTTAATTCAGTTTCAATTGATCAAGGATGGACAGAAGCAGATATACCCAAAGAAAAAACACTGGGAAATGAATATAAACTGCTTGCATTTTTGTTTTTCTTCCCGGGTTATTTATACCTTCTGAATCCAATTCTCCCTGTGCAACAAGAAAACTGTTTGGTTCTGCACACATATATTGTATCTAGGATATACTGTAACCTATTCAACATGTAAAGGACTGCTTGCCATCTGGGGGAGGGGGTGGAGGGAGGAGGGAGGGGAAAAATTGGAACAGAAGTGAGTGCAAGAGATAATGCTGTAAAAAATTACCCTGGCATGGATTCTGTCAATAAAGAGTTTTTTTTTTTTTTAAATAAACCAAATTGGGAAAAAAAAAAAAAAGATTCATTCATTCTGCATACTTTCCCAATTCCCCCAACTGCTGGTACCCACTCTCTCAACTAAATTGTACATCTTTATTTGTACCTTTTTTGTATATATACATATACATCATGAATATATAGTGGATAAAAAGTTAGCCCCAGAGACACGAAGATCTCAATTTAAGTCTTACCTTTGTCACATACTGGCTGTGCGACCCTGCATAAATCATTTAATCTATCATTACTTTAGATGACTCTCTAATACTATGTTACAAAAAAAATGGTAACCTTTATTGATAAAACATATTTCTTCATCAAAGAGTTCTCTATATAAATGAAATCACAAGTCTGATACTTATCCCTTATCCAATACTAACATATGCATATGTCTATTCTAATGAAATGCTAAGTCCTTGAGAACAGTGATTCTGATTTTTTTTTTCCTTTAGCTTCCTGGTGCCTGTCTTTCAACACTGCTAACCTCCACATAACTCTCTATGATCTGGAATATTTTCTAAAGTTATCTGGAATTATGTTACTTACATTAACACTTCAGCAATAGTTATTCAAGTATTTTCCAAAATTATAATAAAAATAACTAGCCTTTATATGCATTATAAGGTTTGCAAAGTGTTTTACTAATATTATCTCACCACTTGTCACAACAAACCTGAGTGGTAGTGCTATTATTATCTGATTCATTCACTTTAGTTGAAGAAAAAAATAAAACAAAACCAAAATCACCAGTCCAATGACACATGGCAGGGATTTTATAGATTTAGCAAGCAATGGCTACTAGCTAAATAAAAAGCTTGGCTAGACAAATGATTTCAGTGGCTCTAAAATGAGTAGATGAGTTTTGAACTTATTATATAAGCATAGGAAAATCAAGTATTAGTACTTACTACCTATAGATCTCTTCATTAAAAAGTAGAGGAAAGGATGTGTGTGTATATGAATACATACATACATATACATGTATATTATGTATATATACACATGTATCTCAAATATAAGACTAAGAATTTTAAAGGTGAAAATTACCATTGAAAACATCTAATCTAACCTTCTCATTTCACCATTTTTTAAACTTGACAAGGTGATCTAAATGGAAAGCTATTTTTAAACATTTAATATATATTTTGTCACCCCATGGTTAGGTAATGAGAGTAAGAAAGTAAATAATTAAACTAAAAACTGTTAATCAACATTAGTAATAGCTTGCCCTTCCATAAATGTGTCAATTATATTCAAGTATATAAAATTGTGACAGCTTTCAGCAAGTGTTAAGATATACTCTGAGGACTGAGCCAGGGAACGTGTATATCAATAATTAGATGAGGAAGTATTTCTAGAGGGAAAGATGAGAAGCAGCGAATGGCAGACAATAATTGAACCTTACTTTCATTGGAATCAACTCAAAGAGGGAACAAGCTCAGTTGGGTGTAGCTTACTTTATAGGGAAGCAGCAGGGGAAGAGATAGGAGAATGAGAGGGGCTGATAGAAGGGAGAGCCAATTGAGAGAGCAGTGATCAGAAGATGAAGAAGTATTTCAGTTCAATACCTTGTCTTTAGAAATGCATCCTTGGTACACAAGATGTTGTGCACTAGGGAACTCTGGAAGAAGTGTCCCAGTTTTTGAGCTGAGTGAATATTTTCGAGTGAAACCACCCTACAATTCAGAAATTAAAAATATATTGTTAACCTACTTTTACATTCCTTACAGAGAATGAGTACTCAGTACACATCCTTTGAATGAATGAAATCAGAAGAGAATATCAGTTATCAAGTAATTGATTCAAAGGTTACATTAAATAAAATAGAAATACATATGTAGATATAGATATATATTACATATATATACACATACAAACATATATATTTGTTGTTGCTGTCATCTCCAAACATTGTAGAGGCAGAAGACTATATCTACATTTTGTCCAGAGCATAAAATGTATAGGCCAACAAACCTTTGTTTCTGTTTATTTATAAATATATCTATATATGTTCAAAATAACACAATTCAATGAAAATACAAAAAGAAAAAAAAGATAAATATGCAGTCAAATTTTTCATCTAGCTTTAAGATATAGCAAATAAATTTTAATGGGTTCTCAAAACTTCATAGTTAGCTTAATATTAAAATTATGGAAGCCTCACCATGATTTCATTTACAGGAAGGGGATTGAGATTATTATTTTATTGATAAGTCCCAGGTAAGAAAAATCCTTCTATTAATCCAGGTGGTAACTTCTCTCCAATTTTTCATTTTAAGGAATTACCTAGAACCCAGCTTCTTAAACTGTGGTTCACAACTCCATATGGGCACTTGTAACTGAATGTGGGGGGGGGAGGTCATGAAATTATGATTTGTTATAAGTAAATGTTTGATTTGTATACATATTTTAAATACCCATAGAAGCAGGGTCATGTAAAAACTTCTCAAGTGAAAAGGGGTCACAACAAGAAACGTTTAAGCCCTGATATAAAACACCAAGAGATTAAACCCAGGCTCACATAGCCAACATGTATCAGAGGCAAGACCTGAAACCAGATCTTCCTGATTTCAAACTTTTCTAGCTACTACATCAAGTTGCTCCTTTCTAAAGAATTACTTCTGGAAAGGACTTCGGACATCATCACTTCCCCTTCCTATTTCCCATGCAGCCCACGGATGTTAAGAAACTTGACAAAGATTACATGGTTAGTTAGTGACAGTACTAGATTCCAATTTCCTTGCTCCTAGTCTATCTATAGAACTTTTTATTTTTTACTTCTGTAATTTAATTTTCATCCAATTTAGCAGAGACAGAAATAGAGAAACAAAGAGATCTAACTATTCACATAGGTGTGTGTGTGTGTATATATATATAATATATATATGTATGTATATATATGTTACATTATTTTGGGTATAATCAGTGAAATTGACATCTGGTTCATAACTAGTAAAAATTATATGGGACTATGAAGTATAGATATATGTGTGTGTACACATTTACATTATATGTATATACATATATATATATACACATATGTGTGTGTTCACACATATACACTGAATCATAAGGAAATAATATTTAGGAAAACATAGACTCTATTCCATTCACTATCAATGTGATCTTTGACAAACCACTTTATTTCTTTATTTCTCATTTATAAACTGAGGAGGCCAAGCAATATGAGCTTCAAGTAGAAATGCCACCAGATTTATTAATACTGGAAAATCACATGAGTCCGAAATACACACTTAGATTCACATAAAGCACAAACCCCAAAGATCATCTGTCTGTACTCCATTCATGTTTGATCAAGAAAAGCCCATCAAAATGTATTCTCCAGGTATACCATGCAGTATCAATCACAGTCCTAATCATAATCATCAGGAAATTATTTTTGGCAAGAACAATTATAGGATTCCAGATTTTTAAGATGAAAGGGTTCTTAGAAGTCATATAGTTCAACACCTCTCATTTTACAGATTAAGAAACTAAGATTTACAGACAATAAAAAGTCAAAGACTTGTTCAACATCATTCAGGTAATAGATGGCAGAGTGAGAACAAATCCTGTGTCCTCTGACTTTACTTAAACACAGATCTCATTACATTGTACTACACAACCTATAGATATTAGTAGCTTCCTATTAAAACAATTTCATTCTTTATTTCATCCCATCTTTGCACATTTGTTTCAAGATTTTTTGTGCCATATTTATGACCTTTGCTGTTTCCATGCAAAAGATTTATTATTACCTATGAACAGATGACATTCTTCCTTGCCTTATAGATACCCTCTGCTCCATGAAGGCAAATAAGATGAAGCCTAAAGTCTGGGTAGAGAAAATGTGGGCTCTAAAATGTCTTGTGGCTTGAAAATACTTACTTAATAAAGACCAGGACAATGTTTTAATATGGGTACATATTCAATCATTTAAAAAATAATTCATAAAAAGAAAATAAAATTGATGTATTTTTCAGGAGAAAAAACATTTTTCACCCATTTACACATTCTATTATCTGAAAAAATGGTTGATCAGTATTCTCATTATTGAGTTGTCATAGTCACCTTAATGGTTGGTAAATTTGCAAAGAATTAGAATTAGAATACAATGAAATTCACTTAATACCAAGACAACTATTAATGCAATTTAATTTTTTCATTCTGAATCAGAATGCACTTTTGGAACTTGCTATAACTTATGGTCAATAATGTCAACATCAGTCATCAATGCACTGAGAAGGAATGGAAATATCAGTTAATAGCAAGAAACTCTGGATAAGGAAATTCCTTTAGGGGGAGTTGGGAATCTCTGTAATTTACAATCTAGTTGCCTATGCTAATGGGAAATGAACTAACTTGCCCACTATGTATCAGAAGCAGGACTTGAACTCAGTTTTTCATAGCTTCAAAAGTGATTTTTCATCCACTGTGCCATGGAACAAGAAAAAGTAGGATAAAATATGTAATGTCAATTAATAGGGAAACTATTCATAGAATCCATAGGATTTAAACCTGGAAAGGACTTTAGCGATTGCCTCGTTCAATCTCCTTGTTTTACAGAAGAGAAAACTTAAGCCAACAGAAGTCCATCCAGTGACATTCTCAAAGTCATACAACAAATAAGAAGTAGACCTAAAATTCAAACCCAGGCCCTTTTCACTCCACATATAATTTTCTTTCCACTGCAAAATATTCATTATCCATAGCTAAATTAAATTTTCAGAAAACCATCTTTTCTCTTTAACAATCCTTTTTTTCCCCTAATAACAACATTTAGCAAAATAGAATGATTGAGTACATTATTTCTAAGAAATGCTTCACCTCATTTTAATGAATACATGGTTCTATAAATTCAAAAATCATGGGAATAAATTATAGCTTTGTTCTGAAATGATGCACTTTTATTCTAAATAGGTAGAGATGGAAATCAATGAAAAAGAAACCTAAAAAATATGGCTTGAGCGGTGGGAGGGGAAGCAAATGGGAGAGATCACTTGGGAACATTTCTACAATGGGGTAAGACAAAAAAAGTTTTACCAATAAAATAATAAGAAAAACCTAGACTGCAATGCTAAAAGAAAACCAGAACTGGGAAGCAAGAAATGTGGGTTTCTAAAAGAACCAGAAGGCTGTTCTTTTGTTTTCTGTATAAGGAGGTACCAAGTCATTGATTAGAGAGATGCCTCCTTGCTTACCTAGCGAAGTGACATTTGGACTGTTGTGTTGAACCTTAAGCATCTCATTACCAAAAGTTGTAAGGAAAGAAAAACAGAATGAGCCTAGAGAAGAGAAACAAATATGATTAGAGGGAGGGAGGGGCTCATTTATGAGGGAAGATTAAAGGAGCTAAATCTATATAGCTCAACTAAGTGATGACTAAGGGAGAATGTGATAACAGTCTACAAATATTTGACAAGCACACTGAGGTGGGGGGATGCACTATTTGGCTTGATGTAGAGTTGTTAAGCTGGCCATGAAAGGATGAAGTCAAAGAGGAAAATTTGGAGGGAAAATATGACTGAAAAGGATGAAATCATGAGATTTTGCCAGAACAAATGACAGCTGCATTATTTGGAATATTTAATGTAAATCTGAGCCAAGAACTAGAAAACACATTGTTTATAACCAATCTTGCTCTGGCTATGATTTTTTTTTAAACTTCAGTTTATACATTGATCCTACAGAAATTTTTCTGACTTTCATTTTTATCCTCTACATTGTGTTGATTTCAATCATATTTTGTCCATTTGTAATTATATTTATTCTTGTTTTATTCTTATATTTTATTATGAAGTGATAACCTTTTAAGGAGGCACTTACTTATTTTTCTGATGACCCTGTTTCAATGAACTTGAATATTTTTGCTTTTATCAATGTTTTATAAAACTTCAAATATCTCACATCAGACAAAACCACTCAAAATGAATTGCTGTTTTATTAACTTCTAAATTCATAAGAAATAAGGCAATACTTTTACTCTGTACTTTCTGAATAGCCTCTTTAAGAAGTTTAATTATCATAATAACTATCTCAAATGTCTCAAATGTCCTCATCTATAAAATGATGAAACTCTACCTCCACATAGAAGCATTGCATATAAGGTGCTATATTAATTAATGCAGCATTAGTAGAAACATTAGGAGTAGGAGTGGTAATATAGCAGTGGTAATATAGTAGTAGTAGCAGCTGCTGTTATTGTTTTATCCATAGAATCCTTCACAAAACTCAACTTGGAGCAGTGGATAGATGTCAAGGAGATTTAGGTTTCAGTTCTACTTGTGATACATACTGGTTATAGTTAAGTATTATACCCAATAAGCTTTAACTTCTCAGTATTTCCAGCTATTCTCTAAAATCTTACAATTGTAGAGCAGTAGCAGAGGGATTTTTCTCACCAGGAATTCCCTAACCTAATAAAATCTCAAATCCAGGGGGAAAGAAAGTCCTTTATGGTAGTTTTATAAGATATTTTTATAGATCTAGGTCCAATTATATCCAAATTTGCCTTTGTCAAAATTCAAAGGACTAAATCTCAAAAATAAAAGTTTAACAGTTTAACACTACTAAAAAAATAAAAATAAAAAAGTTTTCCATTAACAAGCACTATATTGCTAATAAAATTGATCATCTTTAAAAGACTTTTGGTATGATAGTTTCAGATAACACTTGTGAGTATAATTTGCCCATTTCTAACCATAGTACTATATCCCATAAGCTGGAGCAGAGGCTAATAATGAGAATTGACTGTTTTTTTCCTAAAATCAAGAGGATTGGAGAAAAAAGTTTCTACCTAACAGGTAGGTTAGCATGCTTAGAAGGTAATATTTCTCTCCTAGTTCATTAAGGGAAGAAATGAAACAAACATTTCAATCCTTGCTTTTTCAAAGTAAAAGGGTTAATTATGTTTACTGACATCCAGGACTAACTTCACCATGAATTCCAAGAATGTTGAACTTAACACCACAATCCCTTTTCAAAATTGCCTCAATGATCCTAGGACTATTAAATCCCCAAATCAAAATATCAGAAAAGATTATTTGGGGAATTCCTTTGTTTATTCATTTTAAAGCAAAGTCTCTAGTTTTAAGAATTCCCCAAATATGCTGTTAACTCAGGCTGATAGGTAACTTCTCACTATTCAAGAAAGGAGCATGAAAGAGGTAAACAATCTCCAAGTTTTAATTGAAATGAAATAATGCATATGGAAGCATTATGTAAATAATCAAAATCCCCACGAACCTAATTTGTTAATCCCTTCTTCCCACCCCTACATTGAATACTGTGTATATATATATGGCTTTTGAAAACTAAATCTGATCTTAAATTCTGTTCAGTTCCACAAATTTAGATTATCTATTATGTGTAGAATACTGGGCTTGGCATAGGAAAGAGATGGGAAGATTAAGTAAGACAAGGACTCTGGACTTATAGAGCTGAAAATAATATTTGGAGAGTCCAGAACTCTGATTTCATTAGTGTAGAATGCTTCCACTTTTACAGACACATCCCAATAATCAGCTATATCATTGGTCCACTAATGGCACAGTGGCTTAGAGTCAGGAAGACCTGAAGTCAAATCTGGCCTCTGATACTTGCTTTTTGACCCAATGTCCATCATTCAATTTCTGTTTGTCTCAGTTTCCTCAACTGTCAAATGGGGCTAATAATGATAGCATTTAGTTTGATGGGTTGTTATGAGTTCAAATGTAAAAAGTGCTTAGCACATACAAAATGTTTATTCCCTCCCTTTTTTCCACTTATTACTTTAGAGAATTTCCTGGGACATTAAAAAATTAGATGAGTTGCCAACACACAACTAGTACATCAGAGGTAGAACTTGAATCCAGGACTTCTTGACTCCAAAGCTTTTCATCCCATCCACTATGGCATGCTGGATATCACATCCACACAGGGTCAAAGCAGTCTTGATGAACGATTTTATTTTCTTAGACACAAAAGGAAGGGCTACTGAATGGATGGATAATATTGAAATGTCCTCTACTATTATTATCACTCTCAGTAAACATAGATAAAGCACTAAATTTTAAAAATATATTTAAGCTTAAAATCTGAATAGATGCAAACATTATGCTGTGTGAAATCCCATATTGAGTAATTTTTCCATTTTAACAATTGTTTATCAACACACAAAGTTTATTTCATTGATAAAAAGGGCAATCTGGGGAGTTTTATTATATAATGACCCATTAAATATATTTTTAAAAAGCTTTGGTGAAAAGAAATTGGTTCTCTTCAGAGGATCGGGGGTTCATTTCATTTGATTTTATTTTTTGAGATAACAGACTTGCATCATTTCACTGTCCTAATGGGATTTCATAATTCTCAGTTCTAGATTGGTTCAGGGACCACATTGCCACCCACTCTTAGTTCTACAGCACCTGTTTCTAATGGCTCTTTAACCTCAGGATAATGAGAGCATTATTATCTGCCTAATTAGCCATGCAGTCTCTAATGGCAGATTAACTGGTTTAGATAAAGATAGTTTGCTGATATGTTGTTCCACAGGAAAAATACTAACCAAAGAAAAGTGGTACAACATACCAGAGATAAGCAGCATTTGTGATTTTCAGTAATTATTTAAATGGTCATTTTATGAGCACAATTTATATTCAACCTTGTTGTTTTAAGGCTTTTCCTTTTGTTTTAGTGAGAATACACAGGGGGTTTGTTTTAAAAATCTTTAAATATTTTATCTAAGATAGGGTTCTTAACCTTTTGTGTGTATTGAACTCTTTGGCAGCCTAGTGAAGCCTATGAACTCCTCACCTTCTTTACAGAATCATATTTTTTAATAATTGTTGGAAAGGTTAAATTTCACTTTGAGGTAGTTTCTCATCCAGTTTCATGAATCCCTGAAAATTTATCCAGAAGTCCTTTGGTGTATTATAAGTTAAAGAAGCCCTGATCTAAAGTATAGATAATTAGAAGATTAACTCTTCAAGAGGCTGTGTAATTGAATCATGAAAACAAAATTTGCCCACATAAAAGAAACTGAGGTTTTCTGTTATCCAAAACACCAAGAATTTTTGAAATTCTGAATTATCTTACTAATATTGTTCAGAAACTAAGGTTTGTAGAAAAATATGAAATTCATTTAAAAGAAATGCTTACCTCATTCTTCAACTTGCTTCCAGAAAACCTTGAAAAATCAATACATTTTCCATTAGTCCCAAAAGAATATTATAGTTCTAGCATTAGGGAAAAATACTTAGGGAGCCGAGTGACTTCATGTCAAACCTGAGAAAATATACAAGGTCATACAGAAGTAGCTCTTTGAATATCTCCTCAAAAGGAGTCAAGCTCTTTTCCTTAATTTATTCAGAGACATATTATCAAAGAGACATTTGAGGAAAGGTATGACGAGATGAGATTAATAGAAGTTGCATGAGGATTCAAGTATAGGAATCTCAAGAAACTTTTCACATGGATCTAAGGAGTTTCTGGAAACAACAACAACAATAACAAAAATTTCATAAATTATTTGCTATATCAAATGATAACACATAAATATTAACATATTACATGTTGGGGTTCAGGTCAAACTCCACTTCTTACCTGAGTTCTCCTCTGATCCTTTCCCTAGCTGCTAATGCCTCCCTCAAAATTAGGAATGGAGAGTTGGAACAAGCATTTAATAAACACCTACTATGTGCCACACACTGTCCTAAGTCTTTACAAATATGATTATTTCATTTGATTCTCACAACAACCTTTTAAGAAGAAACTGAACCAAGTTAAATGGCTTATCTAAAATCACATAACTATTAAAGCTGAGATTTGAACTCAGGTCTTTCTGGCTTCCACTCTCTTAGATTATCTTGTATTTGCTTAGTTATACTTTTATGTATCTATGTACAAGCTCCCAATTGAATCTTCAAAGAGCAGTGACTGCTTAATTAATTGCAAAATATTGGAGTTAATACATAATTAGTTCTCAACAAATGCTTATCAATGTATCATTATAATGCATGAAAACACTAAAAATGAAAAACTGAGCACTTGAAGCAATAACAAAATCAAAAGTGCATTTTAATGAGCTATTCTTCTTTACTTTCAATTTCATCATATTTGGCATTAGAATTTCATTAATAATAATAATAAGTAATATACTAGATTTCAGTTGCACCTTTTCTCTGTAGAGCTCAAAGAGCTTTCACATAGGTATTATAGATGTTTTTATTGTTTCATTAATCAACAAGCATTTATTAAGAACCTACTGTGTTCCAAGTGTTGTGCTAGTGGTCAGAGATACAAAAATAAAAAATTAAAATAATCTCTACTCTCAAGGAGTTTTCAATGATCCTCACAATGACCTTGAGAAGTATATATTTTCACCACTTTGAGACAAAAATGACATAGAGTGTGGCAACCAACAAGTCACTAGAAGAGTTTGGAAAAACCCAATTCTAATAATTCTAGTCTAAGATCCTTTCCATAAGATGTACTACCTTCACCGCATTCATCCCTGTCTCTTTGGCAAGTAGATACTACATTTTAAGCATATTTAAATTTAATTTAATTTAATAACTTTTTATTTATTTGTATTAATTAATTAAACAAATAACCAGAAACCAGAAAATTAATTAAATAAATTAGAATTAAATTAAATTAAGCATATAAAATAAATATATTATTTATATACTTCCATTTGGCCACTTCTATGATAAAGTCTTGTTCTTATCCGTAAAAGTCAATTAGTAAACTGAAAAAAACTGAAAAAAATTGATTTTTATTGGTTTTTCTCCTAATAAGAATAAGTTTGCTCCTTAAAAGTTGTACTGTAATACAGTCTCAGATGCAAATCCCACCTTAGACATTCATAAATTCTGTGACCCTGGACAAATTCAGGTTATTTCTAAGAGTCTTAGTTTCCTCATTCACAAAATAAGGATATCTGTTTTCCTCAGAATTGTTATAAAGCAGAGGTAGGGACTAGACCTATGATTTCATTAATATAAGGAACTACATAATTAATTTAAGGGACTATTGATGAGGAAGTCCATTTACCACTTCCAATAGGTACCAATTTCTGAAATTTATAATTTTATCAATTGCCTAAGTAAGCAATTCTGAGAGGTTACTGAGAGGTTAAGTGTATAAGATCATACAGCTATCCCAGGCAGAACTTAAACCTAGGTTTTCCTACTTCTGAATATAGTTTTCTGTTTACTCTGACATGCTGCCCTTTACCTCATGCTGTTACAAAGAAAGTGCTCTAAAAACTTTAAGGAGCTATATACAAATTCAAGTTTACTCATTCAAAAGCTGGGTATTATTCATTGGTGCTACTAGCTACCACATCTATTTAATTATTCCCCTCCTTTAGGATCATCAAAAACAATTATTTAGCCCTAGAATTATGATAAGCTAGCAATATGTTCTGTTAGCTACATGTCCAACACTCTTTTAACTCCAGGCATACATAGTGATGAGAGGCAACATAGCATAGCAGACTGGGGTCTTGGAATCAAGAAGTCTTCCATGTTAGTCTTGCCTTGTTTACATACATATTTTCTGTAAAGTCAATTTACCTCTCAGTAACTCAAGCATTTCTCTAAAAATCAAAATTGAGAAATCTTTCCTCATCTACATGTGTCAAAGGGAGATCACAAGTCTGTGAAAAAATGTATCAATTATTAGCGTTCGTCATGTTCAAAGCACTGTGCTAGTTGCTAGGGTACAAAGAGGAAGAATAAAACAATCTTTACGCTTAATAACTTTGGCTGAATCATAGCATGCAGAAGGGAGAATAAGGGCTAATGAAACTGGAAAGAGAAGTCAGCTTGTGGAAAGCTTTAGCTATCCTTTAAGCAAATATAATTTCTCCTCTTTTTATCACTGATATCTTTCAAATAAAAGATCTCAGACTAGCCAGCAAACATTGATTTAAATTGAATCCTGCCCCCCTCCTCTTTTTTTCATCTTTCTAAGAACCAGTTAGTTTCTAAATACTTTCTCAGCAATTCATCTTTTTAAGTGCCAAGGAGAGAGAATTTGACAAACACAAAGGTCTAGATGAAGTTAAAAATCTCTCCTGAGATTTACAAGAAAACAAATTCAGTGAGTATAAATGGATAAAGAAGCATATTCAGGAGGCATCATTGCTAATTTGGAGAAAGATGAAAGCAAGCCAAAAGTGTCTCTGAACCATACATACCTTGTCAGACCCTTCCCAGAGTAGACAGAGTGATAATATGCACTGCTCTCTTTGATGCCGATTCCATAATAGTGATACCTAGCATGGAAGAGAAAAGAAACAACAGGGAGTTCAGCAGCAACTTGGTGAAAGACCTACAAAAGAAAGCTCAAAATAATAAATATTAACCTTATTTCTAGATTTTCTTGTCATCCTTTCATTAATCAATATATCAATGTGCTAATATAATAAATACAATACTTTCCCCAGAAGTTGATATTTAAATACCCAAACACAAAATATTTTGTAGGACTAATGAATCAGCATTTTTGCCTTCACCTTGACTCTGTACCATACCCCTCAATATTTGTGTTTTGGGCAATCTAAATTAAGACTGGGGCTCTTCAATCTGGAATTATGCCCAAAAAGTTATCAAACTGTGCATACCCTTTGATCCAGCAGTGTTTCTATTGGGCTTATACCCCAAAGAGATACTAAAAAAAGGTGCCAAAATGTTGGTAGCAGCCCTGTTTGTAGTGGCTAGAAACTGGAAAATGAATGGATGCCCATCAATTGGAGAATGGCTGGGTAAATTGTGGTATATGAATGTTATGGAATATTATTGTTCTGTAAGAAATGACCAACAGGATGAATACAGAGAGGCTTGGAGAGACCTACATGGACTGATGCTAAGTGAGATGAGCAGAACCAGGAAATCATTATACACTTCGACAACGATATTGTATGAGGATGTATTCTGATGGAAGTGGATTTCTATGACAAAGAGACCTAACTGAGTTCCAATGGATAAATGTTGGACAGAAACAGCTACACCCAAAGAAGGAACACTGGGAAACGAATGTGAACTATTTGCATTTTTGGTTTTCTTCCCGAGTTATTTTTACCTTCTGAATCCAATTCTCCCTGTGCAACAGGAGAACTGTTTGGTTCTGCAAATATGTATTATATCTAGGATATACTGCAACATATTTAACATATATAGGACTGCTTGCCATCGTGGGGGGGGGGGTGGAGGGAGGGAGGGGAAAAAATGAAACATAAGAGAGTTCAAGGGATAATGTTGTAAAAAATTACCCTGGCATGGATTCTGTCAATACAAAGTTATTATTAAATAAAATAAAATTTAAAAAAAAAAAAGGAAAAAAAAAAAAAGACTGGGGCTCTTCCACTGTAAAAGTAACGTATGTGAATGTCCTGAAGCTGCCAAATCACAGGCTTAGCACCCCATGCTGTGTGATTTATGGGACAGGGTGAGACTTTTTGCTTATACACATTGCAATGAGAAAAAAAGAAGGAAGGAAGGGAAGAAGGGAGGAAGGGAAGAAAGGAGGAAGGGAGAGAGGAAGGAAGGAAGAAAGGAAGGAAGGAAGGGAGGAAGGAAGGGAGGAAGGAAGGAAGGAAGGAAGGAAGGAAGGAAGGAAGGAAGGAAGGAAGGAAGGAAGGAAGGAAGGAAGAAGGAAGGAAGGAAGGAGGAAGATTAATTGAAAACTGCTTCATTCTAGAAAATGTAAAATTAAAAATATAGAAGGGACGAAAATATCATGACATGGGGAAATAACTGACATTTCAGGAGAATATATGCCATATGGTGGAACGGTAAAAGATCTTCACTTTAAGTGAGGAAATAAGGACAAGCTTATTTTTCTGTAAAGCTCAGCTCAAATTTTTATAGAATAAAATAGAAGAGGTTTCTTTCTATGCTGAAAATCAACAACAGCAGACAATTAGAGAAGTGGCCATCAGAATGTGAAACAAAAGTGTCAGATAGATAATGAGCTCTTAGATGAATCCTTATGTCCATGCTCGTTATTCTCTTCCCAACTCTGGCCACATCTATTAACATCCTGTACATATAAGTAGATATGAGATCTTGATCCAAAGTGCCTACAAATACTAAATCATTGGTATTCGTAATCTCAAATTTTGTGACACTTTTTCCAAGCTTAAATTTCTTGGCTTCTATATCATCCCAGAGTTCTGAAAATAAGTTTTTCCATTCCTAATGTAGATTTCAGACACAAGCAATAAAAGTAACAATCTGTTTAGCTGTGATCTTTTAGTATCATCAATATCCTTCTCCAGAAATGATGACCATAATGATTTGCATTTACAGTATGTTTCATCTTGCAAGTTCCAAAAATCCTTTACAAGTTGGATAAATGCATTAAAATCACAGCAATCATTTCCTCCACCAAAAAGGCAATATGTTTGTTGCTTTGATAAAAGGTAATCACATCTGAATAGACAATGGTATTATGTCCATGCTCAGTGCTCTCCAAGGAAGCATAGATTTAATTTAATGAAATTAGAACTTGAGAATAGAAAACTGTGATGATGATAAACACAATAAAATCATAAATTAATTCATTCCAAATCACATGTTTAGGAAATTTTCATTAAAATACAGAGAGTATAGATAAGCATGTCCTTGAATTAAGAAATGCTTCTAAATGCTTGTAAAGTTCATGAAATACCTAATGATCTCCTATATCCTCTTAAGCTTTCTGCAAATATATATATAATTTGGGAAAAAGAATTTTTAGGTCACCTATTTATATACATAAAGAAAGAGTGTGTTCAAACATGAGAATAAAATGTAAACATTGTATTATTCATCAAGAATTGTTTTCAATAAAGAACTTTAGATCAGGAGAGGGCGGGGGGGGGGGACCTTAAAATTCAACAAGTCTAAGTTCATTTTAAAGTAAGGAAACTATAGAGATAAAATGACCATCAAGATAACACACAAACTATTAAGGGACAGAGTTACTACAAGTCCATCTTGTCATCTGAATCCCAATACTTTTCTCACTATGCCATACTGTCTAAATTTGATGACTTCCTACTCAAATTCATTTTAATAAAAATGATTTCAGAACCCCTATGAGTATGATTTTTGTCTGAAAGAAAAAGTGATTTTAAGAGATAATTATGAAAAACTGAGGGGAATGAAGAAACATTGACTAAATGACTAAATTTTAAGAATAAATGTGAAATTTGAGAGGCCAGAGTATTTGATATAAATAGCCTCAGTTCCTCTGAAAAATATAACTCTTCAATTAGATTTAAATTTTATTTTATTTAATAATAACTTTGTATTGACAGAATCCATGCCAGGGTAATTTTTTACAACATTATCCCTTGCACTCGCTTATGTTTCATTTAACTCTTCAATTAAAAAAATAGAAGACGCTAAGATTTGTTTCATGTTTATAGACAGAAAAGATTTTTATTTTTAAAAATTAAGATTTATTTTTAAAACTGCAAGGATATAGAGAAGGAAAATTGAGAAATGCGAGTAAAAGACAAAGCTCAACTTTAAACTATTGAACACATTGTTTATCAATAACAGAAAATGGTATGGAAAGAAACTGGCACAATTATGAAAATTGTGCAGAAAATAGTTGTCTTAGCAGATATGAACAAGAGAAAAAATAGAGAACATAAACAAATCAGCAGGTTTTATAACAATAATGACCTCATTCACAAGGTATTTTACAGGGATGTTTTTTTCAGGTAGCCATCTCTATCAGAAAAACTAAATAAAAATATATTAATTTTCCTTTTTGTGATTTAACAATCAAGTACGAGGAATATAATGCTATTTATAAGTAGGAAAGAATAAATAGAATAAGTCACAAATAAAAATAGAATTTACATTCTAACTTCAAATTCTTTGCAGATTCCTCAATATGCTATATTGGCACATGTATACAAGAGACATCTGTAGATATGTAATAGCTATTTCTTGAAGAAAATGAATATTAAGTTATACCTAGCAAGCAAATATTGTCCTTTGTTTGTGATTGTTTTTTCCCTCTTTTTTCACTCCTTATCCCTAACATTTGATGACATCTTGAATTATCTTGAGACATCTCAAGGTGACTCCTTGAGAGTCCATACAAACCATGTTTGGAACACATTACCTTCTGAATTCTATCTTTGTTTTGTTCTATTTCTATTTCATCCTGCTATAGGAGACAGGGAGAAAAATTCATTAAAAGTGGACATTTTCAATGTTTCTCACAATGAACTCAAATAATCACAATTAAAGCTTTATTGCTGAGAAAATAGGATATTAAATCACATTTTCCAAATTGTTAAGTTTTTGTTCATTTTTCCAGGTGTATTTGAAGGTAAGAAAAAATGTTCTCTCAATCCAGAAGCTCCATGTGACCCTGAAGAAGGCTGTTGTCACCTAATTTTATCTTGATGGGAAACACCTTTCTTTTTGTCTTGATCTAAACCTATGATTTCATTGGTGTGGAAAATTTCCCCATATGTAGATTGATAACTTATCCATAACATCATTTCAGAATATGACTAGGACATTGGGCGGTTAAGTAACTTGTTCAGGACTACATAAGCAATATGTATCAGAGACACGGCTTGAACATAGAACTTAGTGGTTCAAAGGAGGGTTCCCGGTCCACTGAAATACAGTTACATCTCTTCTCTATAGTGCAACTAAATATACCATGGCTCCTTGAGGCCAAGGACTGTAAATTAGTCTTCTTTGTAACTCTCTTGGTTCCATACTTAAAACCTGCAGCATAAGATATTTTTATTGAATTTAATTGAATTCATCTGGCATGATTGAGTCCAGTAAAGATAATCTTACAGACTTCCATCACCTACATCTTCATCATTGAGCAAAATGTACCATGATTCTTTTTCTTTAAAAACAAACATCAAGGTCACTTGTGAAGTAGAAGTACTCTCCAGTTATTTCAGTCTCAGTTGAAAATGAAGATGTCAGGTTTCAATCATGTATTATTCACACAGAGTTTGGCTCATTTCAACTGTATCCATCAATCACTAAAATTTAAAAATTGCTCTGTGTGGATTGAATTTGAATTCTGGACTTTTGCACAGAAACATATCCAAAATCAGGCACCTAAAATAGCATATAATTGATACATGAATATTTAGATCTAGAAATTGTTAATAGAAATGCAAATTTTTACATAAATCCACATATAAACTTAGATTATTTCATGCAGATCCTTTTTAGGAAATAGTAAAAATGTAAATTGACCTCCAAGATGTGTTGATTTTCAGTGAAAAATCTGTGAAAACATATGGATCAGAATTGTCACTGAGGAGAAGCTTGGATGGTTTGGGATCTGCACCATTAGAGGGAATCTTTAAAGCACGGGAGTAGTCTAGAAAAAACACTCGCTTCTTAGAAGTGCTGCAAGTAATGCAGAAAGAAGGTTCCATAGTAATTATTATTTATTGCATGCTAATAAAGGTGCCAAATTGATTTTCAGTTAATGAGCTGGTGCTTATCAAAACCGGAAGTAGGACTTGTCTCTTTACTGGAAAACCAATAAATTTTCTTGTCTAGCTCATTACTCTAGGCCCATGTTATATCCTGCATGTACAATTTAAAATACAACTCTTCTGAGTAAAGATTCCCATGTCTAACAATGCTTCCATCCTGTGTTACCAGCTTTTATTTTTAAAAAGAAGATAATAAAATCTTTTAAAGTCCTGGAATTAACCAGAGGCAGCTCCATTCTGCAAAGATGTCTGCCCAAGATAGGACAAATTAGGACAGTCAATTTAGATTATTTAAATCATTGGTCATATATTCACAATGTTAGAACAGGAAGGGAAAGAGAAAAATAGCTAGTTTAACCCCTTCATTTTTTAGAGAAAGAAAACTGAGAAACAGAAAATTCAGGCTCCAATCCAGTGCTTTTTCTCACTATGCCAATAACTTCTTAAACAAAGAGGGTCTGTATTTTGTCATAAAAAGTGAAGACAGGTTACTTTATACATGTACTTTAGGTAAGGAAAAATAATAATGAGACATAAATGGCTGGATTTTTTTGAAGCTTTAAAATGCAAGGATTTTTTTTAGAAAAATAAATGAAATTATTAAATCTAAATTTTGCTCTTTTGATTAAAAACTGTATCTGATAATTTTTTTAAATTTTCTTAAGAACTTGGAAGTGCCACAATATTTCTTTTCCTTTCTAATCAGTATGTAGGTTTCCTGTAACATATGCTCACATAGAGTTAGTGGCCCTGATTTCTGTTTACATTATACAAATGATAACTGATAAGGAAATGATGGGATTAAGCTGTTTAAGGGATTTGCAATAACTTGCTATGATAAGGCCAGCTGCCATATCAGTTTTATTAACCCACTAAATCACTGCTAATAAATAAGATAATAGCGTTTATTCATTGTGTCAGAAAGTTAGGTCTTGCCTGACAAAGGTCAAAAGAAATTAAAATGTAATCTTCAATTAATCTATTGTCTGCCTTTAATCTGTAGAATGGGCCCAAAATTTGCTGACAAGAGAATTTTCAAGGCAAGGACTAAAGAATAGAGCTATACCTACATTTTTGTTGGATATTTGTCAATTTAATTTAACTCAATTCAGTAGATACTTATGAAGTATCTAATATGTGTAAAGCACTTTGCTAAGTGATAAGATACAAAGATAAAAATATTAGAATATTGGGCTTCAAGGAGTTTATGGTTTATTTTTGAGAAGAGATGAAGTAATGCAGTGGAGATACAATAGAAAATTAGGTGTGTGTGGTCTGGGAGATAGGGGTGATAAAGAATAGATCCAAACAAAGTTATCTAGAAAAATCTGAACAGAGATAGAACACTTTCAGATTATAGAAGCAAGCAAAATCCACCATCTTCTGTGTTCTCATTATGTCATTATCATCATATGATGGCAGAGAATACATAAGTTCTCTGAGCCTTATCAATAAAATGACTAAAATGGAATAACTGACTGTAAGGTCCCTTCCAGCTCTAAATATGTTTTAAAAATCAATCAGTAAACATTTATTAAGCACCCACTATGTACCAGATACTGTGCTAAGCACTGAGGATACAAAAAGAGGATAATGACAATTCCTGTCCTCAAGGAGCTCAAGTCTACTGAGGGAGAAAATAAACACATATATACAAGCAAATTAATTCAGGATAAACAGGAATAATTAACAGAGGGAAGGCATTAGAATGAAGAGAAGTTTGGAAAGACTTCCCTTATAGGAGATTTTAGTGGGGCCTCCAAGGCAGCCAAGGAAGTTAAAAGGTAGATTTGAGGAGGGAAGGTATTCCAGGAATGGAAATGATCAAAGAAAATGACCAAAGCTGCGAGCCGGAGTGTTGAATAGCAGAAGGTCAATGTTTCTGTATTGAAGAATACATGATGGGGAATAACACGTAAGAAGACTGGAAAGGTAGGAGGGGGTCAATCTATAAAGAGTCTTGAATGACAAGAAAAGGATTTTATACTTGATTCTGGAGGATAGGGGAATGCTGTTCATCAACATTATTTTTAAAAGCATTAATAAATCATAAAGGTCTGCATGTTGGGTGGCTTATAAAAAAAATCTAGCATTGATAGGCCTAGTTACTGCCTTTCAGAGCTTAAAAGTTAAGCCATGCAAATATAACCATGTATAAAACATAAAATAAAAACTTTCTTCCCCAAAATAATTTGTTATATATAAAATGCCAAAAAGCAGAGTCAAAACCACTCTGGGGAAACTGGAAGTATTTGGAGATAGCTAGGTGCAAGTGGGAGATTTATATTCCACCTCCATCTAGGTATATTTCCCTTTACCATATGGGTTGCTATTATTAGTACAAGATCCCTAATTATAGTCCTGATATAAAAAATGACAAAAACATTATGAATTGACTTTTGATCAAAGCATCTATAATACGTGTGATCGTCTATGGAGATCCCTTCAGAGGGAAGAATTTGACTGCATGCCCTATAGTAAATGTAACTAACAATGTACCAGAGATAGATGCTGGAACTATAATTTCATTGGTTTATGAAAGCCCAAATGGATAAATTTTTCTGCTGATTCTGCTTAGCACATTCTTTTCATCTTATAGCCTTAAAAGATTGCTTAAAGCAGGGATCCTCAAACTACAGCCCGCTGGCCAGATGCAGCCCGCTGAGGACCTTTATGCGGCCCGCCGGGTTATGGCAAAATCAGACCAGAAGTGACATTCGACCTAAACTCGCATTAGCAATGCACACTTCCGGCACGGGGCTGAGGTAGCAAAGACAGAGTGTGAGGTGATACCGAGGTGAGGTGAGTTCCCAGACCGGGGTGTGTGGTGTGGGGAAGGGAGAGAGATGCAGAAGACAGAGGACTGACAGCCTGCGGCCTTGTACAGTAATGGCAGCCACCACAACAGACAGGCGCGGGGGATGTACAGTGCATGCTGTGCACGTCACAGTCTCTGCAGGGGGAATTCTGCAGCAGTGAAGGTCGGAAGGAAGCAGGAGCACAAAGAACGGGAGAGAGAATATGGGCAACAGAGGCATCAAGCACAGAGGCAACTTGGAGGAAGTTGGGCATTGCAGTCTGTATGTCTCTGTGTGAGCAAAATTATTACTGGTCTATTGTTTTTGTAGCGCTGTACATATATATACATACACATAGGTATTTTACTAATAGCAATTTGGAATCCCTAGGAAATAACAATGTAAAGAAAAAGAAAAGTTGACTTGGAGTGTAGGATATTCAAAGAACAGTGGACTTATGATTACATTTTCATGCAGTACAAGGAAAGAACGCTATGTCTGATATGATGGACACTATATTCTGTGTTCAAAGAATATAATTTACATGGACACTATGAAACTCAACATAAAGATAAATATGATTGTTTGGTTGGAGAAGTGAGAAAAGATAAAATATTAAAACTGAAAAATACATTGACAACTCAGCAAAATACTTTTGTGAAGCAGAAGCAGCTAAATATTTCATCACTGTGAGCAAGTTTTCAAGTTGCCAAGCTAATAGCACACACTGGCAGACCATTCATGGAGGGAGAATTTGTTAAAGAATGCCTTCTTTCTGTTGCCAAAGAGATGTGTTCAAAGAAGGCCAATTTATTTAGTACAGTGAGTCATTCAGGACCTACAATTCCATGGAGGATTGAAGAAATGGGAGACAATCTGCATCAGCATTTGCAAAACTCCATAAAAAAAATTTCATATTTTTTCTTGGCACTCGACGAAAGCAATGATGTTTGTGATTCTGCACTACTTCTCGTTTTTATTCGTGGGATAAATGATTCTTTTGAAGTCATAGAAGAGCTTGCTGCACTGCAAAGCATCAAAGGAACAGCTATAGGAGAGGTTATCTATGGTTTGCCAAACTATGAATGGTTTGGAGCTGGACTGGGCTAAACAAGCCAGCATGACAACTGATGGTGCTCCTAGCATGGTGGGGGTCTAAGAAAGGAGTAATTGCTCACATTAACCAAGAGATGGACAAACATAACCATTCTGCCTCATCCACCAACAAGTGCTGTGTAGTAATCACTGAAGTGGGGCTCTGTTATGAAATTTATGGTATCATATGTTAACTTCATTAGAATTAATGCACTAAATCACAATTTCAGGAATTTCTGTCTGAGTTAAATGTTGAGTATGAAGATATTCTATGTTACACAGAAGTCCATTGGCTGAGTCGAGGGAGAGTTTTGAAATATTTCTTACTTTCACAGATTACAACTTTTCTGCTTTCAAAAAACAAAGAAGTACCAGAGCTCAATGATGCAGAATGGAAATGGCACCTTGCCTTTCTGACAGATGTAACAGAGCTACTTAACAATTTCAATATGCAACTTCAAGGAAAGGGGAAGCTCATCTGTGATATGTAATCACATGTCAAAGCATTTGAAGTAAAATTAGGCCTCCTCATCAAACAAGTGAAGGAGGAAAACTTCTGCCATCTCTCCACAACTTAAAATTTGTTAACGGAAAAATCGCTGATTGCATTCCCAAACAAAACATGTGTGGATTCACTGGAAAAATTGCAAAAGGAGTTCCAATTTAGATTTAAAAAGCTTCATCTCCATGAACAGGACATACAGCTTTTCCGTAACCCATTTTCTACTGACACTGAAAATGTGGATACAATTTACCAAATAGAACTGGCTGAACTGCAGAATTGTGACTCTCTGAAAGACGCATTCAAGTCAAGCAGCCTTCATAATTTCTATGCATCTCTCCCCTCTGAGACATATCCTCATCTCAGGAACCATGCACTCAAAATGGCAACCATTTTTGACAGCACTTATGTCTGTGAACAGACTTTTTCTAGAATGAAACATTTGAAATCTCCAACCAGATCAAGACTAACAGATGCACACTTGAATCACTTGTTACGTCTGGCAGTGACAAATATGGAATCAGACATTGACCATCTCAGTAGCCAAAAGCAGGCCCATAGTTCCCATTGAAATACTGGTAAGTTTGTTGATTTAACTTTACTTCATTTTAAATATTGCATTTGTCTCCATTTTGTTTCTTCACTACAAAATAAGATATATGCAGTGTGCATAGGAATTTGTTCATAGTTTTTGTTTTTACTATAGTCTGGCCCTCCAACAGTCTGAGGGACAGTGAACTGGCCCCCTATTTAAAAAGTTTGAGGACCCCTGGTTTAAAGCATTGAGAGGCTGTCATTTGGCCAGGGTCATATAATCAATAACTCAGTTATTCTTGATTCTGAAACCAGCTCACTAGAAAACTGTAAGCTTGTCTCACTAGAAAACTAAATTATTATCAACCAATCAAAAGTAATTAGCTTTTTCCTGCTATATTATGTACTACATTCTACTAATTTAACTGGGTTTTTACTAAGCTGTTGGAATGAAATTAAGACTTTTTAAAAATGGGAAGATTGCAAGCCCCTTTGTGTCACAGAATGCATGTTACATTTCCTTAACATCCTGACTAGTACATACTTGATGGCTCAATAAATATTTGAATAGTTTTGATTGATTACCATTATGAATTTCACAATTCTAATCATTACAAATGCTATGCAGAACAAAATAAGTATGTGATTTTTCCATGGAAGCTAATATGGCAACCAAAAGGGATTATCAAAATAAAATTATTTGTATTAGTTACTAAATTAAATTAACAAGCATTTATTAAGAACCTACATGCTAAGCACTCTTACTTCATATTGAAGATCCAAAAAGAAGAAAAAGATAGTCCCTATCCTTTTTTTTTTTTTTAATGGAAGATATTTTTTTTTATTTAATGATTGATAGTCCCTATCCTAAAGGAGTTTGCGATGTATTGGGGGAAACAATAGTAAACTAAAGCTGATTGTCATCATTGTCTTTAAATTTTAATTTTAATTTGATGTTTCATTGTGGCATAGAGTGACCAAAGTGGAAATAGCACCTCAACCAATGTGTGTATGTATGTGTATGTATATATATATATATATATATATATATATATATATATATATATACTGTAAATTATCTTAAAACAAAACAGTGATTTTTTAAAAGTCCCATCCCATCCCATCCCAAACCCTCATCACTAGCATAGTACTTTGCATGTGGTATGTATTCAATAAACATTTTGAATTGAACTATCTTGGATATAGTAATTACTCAATAAGCATCTTGAATTGAATTGAAAATTTCAATAGTGGATCATTGACTCATTTTATTATTATAATATCTGATGTTTCTATTAGTGTTATAAAATATGTTGGGGTAGGTAGGCGGTGCAGTAGATATAGTAATAGGCCTGGAGTCAAGAAATCTCATCACATTTCTAAGTTTAAATCTGACTTCCTGGCAGTCACTCAATTCTGCCTCAGTTCCTCATCTGTAAAATGAGCTGGACAAGGAAATGGCACATCACTCTAGTATCTTTGTCAAGAAGACCCCAAATAGGATCACAAAGAATCAGACATGACTGAAACAACTAAACAACAAAAACATAAAATATATAAAATTCTTTGCATTCATTCTATCACTGTAGCTTATATTTAGTTGCATACAAGTTTATATTTATATTAGAGTCTTTCTATAATATTTATTATATTAATCATATTGTCTCCATTAGGTTAATGATTTAGGAGATTTTAAACAAAGTAAAAGTGAACTTTTTTGCAATAAAATTAGGGTTAAATGATTTGCTTAGGGTCACACAGACAGTATTAAGTGTCCTAACTTCAGTGCCTGTGTTCTGTCCCCTGCACCATCGAGCTGCCCCCTAACTTTTCTGTCAATTAGACAAAAACACAAATTTTCTGGCCCTCTACAATATGGTTACTAATTACATTTCCAATCTTATTTTGTATTTTCCCATTCCCATGCTCTACATTTCAGATACTCAATATCTTATCCCCAACTTCCATACATAAGCATCCTCTATGCCTGGAATGCTTTCCCTTTTTCAACTATTCTCAAAATTTTTACTTCTTTCTAAAGACTCCATTCAGGTACTACCATGTTTGTGCTACCTTTCCTAATACCGCTCATTCTTGCTGTTATTATGTTCTCTTTTTTTTTAATTACCTAATATTTAGGTACTGTACCTCCCCAGTAGAATGTGAGCTTCCTGAAGACAAGAGTTGTATTTTATTTGTCTTTGCATTCCTAGAACCTAGTATTTGCACATAGAAATCACTTAAGAATGATTCATTGAATAAAATTGATCTTTACATTTATATAATACATTGTAAAGCATAATGCCTGGCTTATAATAGATAATAAATCCTTGTTGATTAATTATAAACCTTAAGGTAGTATGTAAATATGATTAATTATGTTGTTTCCACATGAATGTCAATGTATTTTCCTGATTATTTTTTTGAATTTCTTTGTTTTACTAAATGCACTAAAAGGGCATGGCACAGGGGATAGATTGCCAGGCCTAACTAAAGTCAGGAAGAGTCATCTACCTGAGTTGAAATTTGGCCTCAGATACTTATTAGCTAGATATGTGACCCTACACAAGACACTTAATTTTACCTCAGTTACTGATGTATAAAATGAGTTGGAGAAAAAAAAAAGCAAACTCCAGTATCACTACCAAGAAAACTCCCCCAAAAGGAATTACAGAGTCAAACATATCAGAAAAATGATTAAACAACAACAAAAGGCACAGATTCAGGATTATTGTTTGCCCTTCATTATCAAAAAGGACCATAACATCAGGGAGGTAATGCCATGACACACAAGTGAGTTGGATTTAAGTGAGAGACATTCAGGAAGGTGGGGCACAAAACAGCTATCAAACAAAGCTCTGAAATAATTTGCAATATCAACAATAATGAATTCTGCTTGCATGCTAATATTATCTTATTTATTCAGATACAATTTAAGTTGGTGCTTTTCTTGCTGGCTGTTATCTCCTTTAAAAAAAAATTTGATTGTGTCTTCTGATAAGTTGAAAAAATAAATTCCCTGAATATTTTTGCAATGATTTTTTAACTTTTTAATTTGCACTAATTTAACTTAATTATTAAGATTTACCATCTTAATAACTGTAATTATCATTTTAGTACGCACATGCAGTATTCATTTATAGTTAAGCTACACTCTGAATGAATTTTTTCTCTCAGGCCACAGCAACAGTCTTTACAATTTATGTCAATAAAGCATTAAATGGAAAACCACTTGTTGAATTAGGCTGTGTCTACACACAAACTGACTTGGGTAAATTTAATGAAACAACTAAATCCCAAATCTTCACTGGATTCAATAAAAATAACAAAGCATCCATTTGTTTATTTCTCCTTTTTAATATGTTATGCCAAGCAAATGCTTTCATTGATTTTTTTTTCCTTTTCACTTGATTGTTCAGCTGTCACACAGACATGGTTTTAATATGCCATTAGCTTAAACTTAGAGCCTTACTCACTTGTTTGATCTAAATGACTGAGTAGAAAAGAAACACAGAAGTTCCATTAGCTCTCAGGATTTTGCCTTTTCTTACAGGTTTCATCACAAGAAAACATGAACACTTGACATACAAGATTTCCTTCCACTTGTCTCCATTTTCTTAATGATTATTTGACCTACTTCAGCTATCATAAGTGGAAAATAATCAACTTTGGTTTTGTGAATTGGCAAAATATTAATGGAAAAACTACATGAATTCATAGGTACTATCATTCAAAAATTATGGAGGCTCCATTGACAAATTTAGTTTTCTCCCTTAGCATTATATTACTTGTTGTTTTAACTCAGCTCAAGACTTGAATCTATTGCTTGTCTATTTTGCATCTTATATAAATAACATTTTCTATATGACACAGGGGATAAAGCATTGAGCCTGGTGTTAGGAAGACCTGAATTGAAATCAGAACTCAGTTCCTAGCTATGTGATCCTGGACAAGTCACTTAACAACTGGTTTCCTCAACTATGAAATGGAGGTAATAAATGAACCTATTACCACGGTTGTTGAGAGGAATAAATGAGATAATATTTATAAAAAAAAAACTTTGCATATGGTAGTCACTGTATAAATGCTTAAACCCTTCTCCTTATCTTCCTCTTCCCTGTCAATATTCTTCTACCTGGCCTCCCCTTTGTCTTGCTCTAAAAATAGAAAAACAAAGAACCATGCAATTTTAAGACAAAAGGGATTTGAAAGAATATGTAGTGCAACCGCTCCTTTTTTTAGAGTTTAGCTAGGTGTCTCAATGGTTAGAACATAAGCCCTAGAGTTAGAAGAACCTGAATTTAAATAGAGTCTTTGATACTTATTAATTGTGTGACTCAAGTCACTTAACTCTGCCTCAAAAAAAAAAAAAATGAGGAACTGAATGCCATAGAGTAAAAGGAATTACCTAACATCACTCAGGCTATAAACAATCTATTTGGAATTTGAATCCAAATCTTTTGATTCCAGTGCTCTTTTCTCCACACTACATTACCAAAATCTGTTTATATGTATGTGTGTATATGTGTGTACACATGTAATGCCATTTCTTTATAGATTTACTTCACCTCTCTAATGGTGATTTCTTTATAGATTTCCCTCACCTACTTGGTTTTACCTCTTCCCTTTTAAAATGTTGCTGTGTTGATATATTGAAATACATCAGTCAATAATATGAATAACAGAAAAGATTTCTCTTTCTCTAATATCGCTGATAAGAAATTAGATAATCAAGATAGTATCTTCAATTTTTCAATTTAATTATATTCAAGATAGCTCTAATATTAAAAATATTCAGAGAGGAAATTATCTTACTGACAACAGTTTCAGTAAAAGTATAACTAAGTTCATGATACTACTGTTTTAAAAAAAAAGCTATAATTTATAAATCAAAGTAATTCATATCTTAACAAATTTGTTTTTCCTTACATTATCAAAATGTCAAATTTATCTGATTCACATCATCACAATAAATACCAAAATTGCTATCAAGGCAGAAAGAGTCCAAATTATCAAGGATGCTTTATTCTTAGGCAAAACTATAGTACTTAAACAGCCAGGTTCCCTGAAATCAAGACATGTTGCCTACTTCAAGCTAAACAGTGAACTGTTCACTATGCTACAATGGACCAAGTTAATGATTTATCTTTAATCCTAAATGCTCCACTGAGGACTAATTGACTTGCATATGTGTTTGCCTATAAGAGTTCAATGAAACTATGTATCTCCTAGATCACAATCCTCTTGTCCATAGTGAAAGTCAAGGAACAATATCTCTCTGAGTTTGTCTTTCTTTCCAATGCCTAACCAACTCCAGACCTTCTCTTTTTAATCCCAACATAATCCAGTAGCATGAGTAAATGTGTAATGAGATTCAAATAGTTAAGGGGAAAAAAAACAGAATTTTCTTCCTTTCCCCAAATAACATAACCAAGAAAATTCTATTACCATTTTTAGAGAATAGGAGGAAAGATAAGATTTCCCTCCAAAGAGGAAAGAAGGAAACATGGAGGACTTTATTCTATGAAAAAGAAAATTCCAGTTCCAGAAAAGAAAAAAGAGACAAAAGCTACAAATGAAGAACAGAGTGAGGACTTTTTGTAAGCCTATCCTCATTTTGAAGAGTTCTGCAAAGCTTTCTGACACTTCTTTTAAGCCTTTACTCCATAACTGAGCTCCTATTTTTTGAAAAACAAATATAGTCTCATTCATTAAAAGCAACTGTTACCAGTTTCAGTATGTGCTTTAAGATTGTCCAAAAAAGCAAATAATTCTGTCCTATTTAAAAAGTAAGCTCAACACAGCTTTCATTTTTTTTCAGGGAAAATTTTGTCAACTCTTGATATACCAACAATATTTCAATTGAACCATCATTTTTAATCACCAATAAGAAGATACCGTGCTAAAATACTGAAACAAAAATAAAAACTAGTTCCTATCTTTAAGAACCTTACATTCAACAGAAGCATTT
This sequence comes from Antechinus flavipes, assembly GCF_016432865.1. Lineage (NCBI taxonomy): Eukaryota > Metazoa > Chordata > Mammalia > Dasyuromorphia > Dasyuridae > Antechinus > Antechinus flavipes. The sequence goes on along the minus strand of NC_067401.1, from coordinate 296,652,766 downwards.
AAAGAATTTCAAAAGTGGGTGAGATATAAAGGACCTAAATTCATTTGAATTTTTATTTTTATCTTAATGAAATATTTCTCCAAAATCCATTTTTGCCCTTCCTCCATTTCTTGAAATAACTAAAACCTAACCTTGTCAACAAGAAACCACATAGTTCTACCTGGCTATTTTGCCACTTACAAAAATAAAAAGTATTAAGTATATTTTTTCCATATATGTGGACACATAAAATGTATACACTAGTGTAGCTTACTTTGAATGGCCTCTGGTCCCAAGTCGCCTTGTGGTAAGGAGAGGAAATTTCTGACGAATAGTCTAAAGAGAAAATTGATAGTTTTCATTGTAATAATAGCTAGCATTTACATAGTACTTTAAAGTTTGCAAACTATAGGTGATTAAGAGAGACAGAAAAGAGAGAGAGAATAGATTATTTTCATTGATCTTTACAACACTATAAGGTAAATATTGTTATTACTATTATTTACTATTCCAACCTCTCTAAATCATCTTTTATATTCAAATCATGTATACCTTTTGGCCTTATTTTGATATATAGTGTGAGATTTTGGAATTATACCTAGTTTCTGACTACTATTTTCCAGTTTTTTCAGCAGTTTTTGTCAAATTATGTTTTAGTTCCAAAAAGTTTGGATCTTTGGATTTATCACATACTAGATTACTATAGCCATTTACTATATCATTTGCACTAATCTATTCCACTGATCTACCCCTCTATTCCTTAGCCAGTATCAGATTGTTCTGATAATTACTGCTTTATATATACTTTGCTAAACAACCTTCTTTTACATTTTTTCAATGATTCTCTTGATATCCTTGAGTTTTTGTTCTTCCAGATAAATTCTGTTACTATTTTTTCTAGCTCTATAAAATAATTTTTGAGAGTTTGATTGATATTGATAATGAATAAATAAATCAATTTAGGTAGAATTGTCATTTTTAACTATTTAGGCTTAACCTACGCATGAGCAATTAATATTTTTCCAATTGTTCAGATATGAATTTATTTGTGTGAAAAGTGTAGTTGTGTTTTATAGTTGCATCATTATTAATTATTATCCTTTCTATTTTAAAGAGGTGGAAACTAAAGCTGAGAAGCCTAGGATTACATAGTATCTAAGACAGAATTTGAATTCAAGTTTTCTTGACTCTAATTACATTTGCTCTCTGTATTAAAAGACAGTTGTTTTGAGAGACAATGTGTCTTCTTTGATGGTCGCTCTGTATCATTTACCTCAATAAAAGAAATATCAAATAATTCAACTAGTTACTCTTGAAAAAAAGTGATACCATGTACATAATGATAATAAAGATGACCATGGTAAGGGGTTATGCTTTTTCAGATTTATGTATTCCTATGCCCTTGACACTATTTAAAAGACAGACCAAATTGTTTAGATTCTCAGTATTAGATTCTTCATTTCATTCCAAAGAAACAATTCTTGCTTTGTTTATCCTCTTGGCAAGAAGATTTGTATTTTATTTAGCATCATTCTGTGTATATGAAGTTATATACAGCTGCAATGGATTCTTCCCAAACCCCAGACTTTGATGAACCACTCCTACTCCCAACCTTGCTGTTCCCTTTCTGATTTCCTGTAATTGCTTCTTGTAAAGACATTAGAATAGTCATCGCATGATCTGTGTTCACATCCCCTCCTATTGACTATTTGTATTACTTTAAACAAATCACAACTTCTTTGGATTTTGTTTTCTCATCTGTAAAATGAGAAAGTAGGAAACTAGATCATTTCTAAAATCTTTTTTCAATTAAAAGTCCTGTGATCAGACAGAAATCTTTCCCTTTTTTAGTAATTTTTTTCCATTGTTGCTAAATATTTAGACAAAGAATTACTTTCCATAGAAAAGAGAATTCTATATCCTTAGAACATCTTTAGAAATCATTTAATTCAGACCATTTATTTTTAATAAATAAGGAAACTAAACTCCATAGAGTTAGGCAATTTGCTAAAGATTCTGAAGAAGTTTTTTAAGATTTGGGTCACAAATTTTATATCTCATATAATCTGAAATCCAAATTCAAAAATCCAAATTCAAATGTGTAGAGGCCATATTTTTCACAATATATAAACTTTAGATCTCAGGCTTCTTCAGAATGTCAAAACTTTCTGATTATACAAAATATTATTGGAAACTCAATGAAAATGGATTTTCCCTAAGAGATTTACATTGTTTTATGATTCTAGAGCTGGCAATGAAATAGCAGGGCTCAAATATTTCAATATTATTGCAACCAATTTTGTCAATGTGGTAAAGAGCATCTTATTTTTAAAAGTGAGGAACATTGAGCAAAATCCAATAGAAAACTTATAAAATTTTAGGAGTTTTCCAAGTCTATATACAGGTTTTCAAATGAAAATATGAGGAGACCATCCAAATAATGCACTATTTAAAATTATTTAACACTTCTAGATAATACCAATAATCTAACTCAGTAACTAGGTGATGCAATGAATAAAGTGTAGGGTCGGGAGTCAGAAAGACCTAAATTCAAATCCAGACTCAGATACTTTCTAGCTGTATAACTTTATGAAAATCACACCCCCATTTGCCTCAATTTCTTCCTCTATAAAATGGAGAATGAAAAGGAAAACCTCTGCAGTATCTTTGCTAAGAAAACATTAAATGGGGTCAAAAAAAAGTCAGATGCAATTGAAATTAATGAACAGCAAATACATGGTTAATATTTCATATTTGCGTAATTTAAGTACTTATCTCCACTCTCCACTTTGACTATGCAGATATAGTAACCCTAACGAGATTTTCAACAAATTTCTCTTTGAAACAATACATCATACTTAAAGAAACTTATCTAGAGGACAAGGGAAAGGACTTGAAAAAGTCCATACTGGCTTCTTTAGTTGCTTTAAACAGTTCACCAACATTTCAATGTGTCATAAATTTAAAATTGGAAGGAACCCCAGATTCCATGTTAACCCAATTTCCTTATATTATAAAAAAGAAACTGAAGCTCACTCTAAGTGATTTCCCTTAGATCATACTAGTCATAGCTATCAGAGATGATATTTGAAACCAAATCTTTTAACTTTACAGCCTGGTTTCTTATACTGCTTCATACTGCCTCAATTTGGTTAAGCATCTTCAAAAAGGAAAGCTCCAAAATGCAAAATTATTCCAGAGGATCTACTCGAAAGGCCTCATGTACACTCAAAAAATGGTTAAGATTTTCATAAGTAGAGTGCTACAAAATTCATTAAATGATATGACATTTGATATACCAAAGAATGAACAAATTTGTTAAATGATATACAGAAGTATGAACAGAAGTATGTATGTTACCTTTCCAAATGTGGCTGCACAGGCAGGCTCCAACTTCTCTTTCCTGCAGAAATCCAAATAATGTGCATAGAGGATGCACCGCGGTAAACACACACCTTCACATACAATGTAATTTTCTTCAAGCCTGTAAAGAATAGTAATATTGAAAAAAATCTATTACTTTTAACCATTTTTCCTATTTCCTCCTTTTTTTCTTATACACTGGATCACAGGATCATGTGACTATAATCTACTTTCAATTTTGCTTAGAAGAGAGAAACTATTCAAAGATACCCTTAGAAGAACTGCATTTTCAACATTCCCATCCCCTAATTTGGCAGATGAGGAAATAAATATCCTGAAAAGTTAAGAGACCTGCCCAACACCAAGCAACTAGTAAATTACCCCACCAGGATTTGGACCTTGGTCACTATGACTAAAGAAAGTCTTTTTTAAAAATAGTTATCTTCAACTTTATAACACATTCTTCAAACTTGATCAGAGATATAGATGATATTATAGTCTAAAAAATTAAGATACCTTTACTTCCTTGAGAGACATATAAACTAGGGAGCTTTCCTGTGCACTCATTTGTTTTCATGGCATCTAAGTGGCACAATGGCTAGAGTGCTGGAGCTGCAGGAAAGAAGATCTGAGTTCAAATTCTACTGCAAGACACTACTTTCTACTTTAGTTTTCTTGTCTAGGAATATGGGTAAAGGATATGAATCGATAGTTTTCAATGGAAGAAATTCAAGCTGTCAACAATAAAAAGTTACAAATCAATAATAGAGAAATAAGCTCAAATTAAAGTGATTTTGATGTTGTGCTCCATATCTATCATATTGGTAAAAACAACAAATGTTGAAATTCTTGTAGGAAGACAGGCACATTATTTCTCTTGTGGTGGAGCTATGAATTAATCCAACCATTCTGGAAAATAAATTGGAACTATGACCAGAAAGTTACCAAGCTGTACATACCCTTTTTTGTGCATACCCTTTAACTTAGCTATATCTCTACTAAGTTTATTGCTCCAAATAAATTTTTTTAAGTAGAAAAATTTCTATATATACAAAAATATTTGGAACAGCTCTTTTCATGGTAACCTACTGCTAGAAAATGGTTTCACAAATTGTGGGAGATGATTATAATGAGATGTGATTGCAATATAAGAATGATGAAATGAATAATATTTGAGGAAACTTAGAAGCCTTTTATGAACTAATGTAGAGGGATGGGAACAGAACTAGAAGAAGAATTTATACAATGATAACATAATAAAAAATAGCTTTGAAAGATTTTAGGACATTGATTAGCACATTGACAAATCAAGTCTCCAAAAAAGTGAAGATGAAATATGCCGCTGTCTTCCCAACAGAGGGGTGATGGACTTAAAATGCAGAAAGAGATATACAGTTTTAAGACATGGTTAACATGGGATTTGTTTTGCTAGATTACATAACTATGTATTAAGGGATTTGGTTTTTAGGTGTTTTTTTTAATTTGCTCAGTTCAGAAAAGTTTCAGGAGGAACAGACTTGAAAAATAAAAATAACAAACTATTTTTTTAAAAACTGCTTTCATTTTAGGCTTTATATGCCACAAAATAATAATAGCATTTATGCATAAAATACATTGAGTACTTTACATATGTCATCTCATTTGATCCTCAAGATAATTCTGTGTAGTAGATGCTATTTTTATCTTCTAGATAAGGAAAATGAAGCAGAAAGGGGACAAGTGACGTAATAGAACTGAACTCAGATTTTCCTGACTTCACTCTATCCATTGTGCCACCTAGTTACCATAAAAATAAATGAGGACAGCATAGTAAGCATTCCAGTTAATATTTCACAAAGAAGTAAAAGTATCCCTATATTTAAACCATAATATCATCTATATTTCTGATCAGGCTTGAAGAATATTCTGAAAAAAAACTATTAAGAAGAGGCATATTCTAGTCATAGTAGCTAGAGGTCAAATTCTGCCTCTGCTACTTACTAGCTGTGTGATTTTGTATAGCCACTTAACCTTTGGGGACCTTTATTTCCTCATCAGTAAAATGATGGCATTGGACTAGACATCTCCAAGGTTCCTTTCCAGTTCTAGCCATATGACCCCATGATCCAACAACTTTAACGATTTCCTGGATTTATAGATGGCCAATACTTGCATCTCTTGCTTTTCTTTTCAAACCCTTGAAGAGATTATTTCTCATTTTAAAGATAATAGTACAGAAAATGAATTAATTTATGAACTAAATAAAAGTAAACTCATGACTTTCTATTCTGGAAGGAAATGGATGAATTCTACAATTTTTTGTAAGAAGTGCTGTGCATTTCTGTTCTAACTAGCTTGTTTTCTAGGGCAATAAAATGCCTTATAAAGCCCAATTTCTTAAACTATGATTCATGATTCCATATGAGGTCTCATAATTGAATATGTGAGTCATAAAATTATTATTTATTATTAGTAATTGTTTAATTTAAACATCTACTTCATATACCTATATACCTAAGGTCACATAAAAATTTCTTAGGTGAAAAGGAGTTGTGAGTGGAAAAAGTTTAAGAAGCCATGCTATAAAGGACTCCAAATGAAAAAATTGTAACTTCAGTCCTATACATTAAAAATTGTAAATAAACATTGATAACTGAAAATGAATCAACTATATTCGAACATTAACAGTTAAATGAAGAACATATAAATTCAAGGGGCAACATAGTGGTCAATGCCTTGGTTCTAAAATTAGAAGACAGAGTTCATTTAAATGTGTAGATAGCAAAGTATTTTTTCAAATTCTTTGGTATGCCATTTCTTCTTTAATTCAAGCACGGATCATTATGAAAGTAAAGAATAAATAAGGAAGTAAAATACTTTCCCCCATCCATATTAACTTATTTGGAAGAAAAAAAAAAACCATTGGCCTTAATTTTGTGGACAGTTCAAATATCTACTTGAATTTGCTAATATAAATCTAACCAAAATCTCACCTTTCTAATTTACTAGCTATATAACTTAACTTCTCTGGGTCTGTCTCTTCATTTATAAAATGAAGAAAAACAATGGATAGAGTACTGGATGTGGGACCTTTCTATTAAAAGATGGGTTCAGACACATTAGCTGTTTTGACTCTGGAAAAGTCATTTAGTCCTGTTTGCCTGTTTCTTCATCTATAAAATGAGCTCGAGAAGAAAATGGCAAATCACTCCAGTATCTTTGCCAAGAAAACCCCAAGGTCATGAAGATTGAATCCATCTAAATACTTAACAACTAGTAAAATAACAAGAATGAGGGAACTGAATCAGATTGTCTCTGAAAAAAAAATTTAAGTATAAATCATAGAACTGAGAAAACTCCAAGATTCTATTTCCAATTATACTAAAAACTCAATATAAGGGGGCAGGAAAAAAATCACTTAAATCAGTAACTTAGGATGAGCATACAATTGCAGTTTAGAACTGTAAGGGATCTTGAACATCTTTTAGTCTAATCACTTCAGGAAAGGAGATATTAAATGGCTTGCCTAAGCTCACAAAGATTGTATAAGGCTGAATAAGGATTTAAACCCAGGTTTTCCCCTCCAAAACCAACCCTCTTTCCCATATACCATATTGCTTCCCTAAACTAGTAGATTAATGATATCTGCATTATTGTGAAAGTAAGAAGATTATTGTGGAATAATTTAACCTGAAATTGGGTGTAATCTCCCAAAAATTCAGATTTAAATTTTTTATTAGCTTAAATGAGAAGTCAGTTATGATATTCATTACTCTATCTTCTTTTAAAAAAAAATCACTTGGGCCTATGTTGAAAGTTAAAATAATGTTTGTTATTCAGCATAATAGCAAAATACTTGGATGAAAGTTATGAAGGCAATCAACCAGATTTCTTTTGCCAAGAGGACAATTCAGTGCTTCTCATCCTCATTCTGTAATAATCCAAAGTATAATTAATTAACGATTTATTTCAAATTATGAAAAATTTTCAAAAATAAAAATTCTTTTTTGATGTAAAAATTGTCTTTTATCAGGAATCTTATTATAAGAAACAGGAGAGGGTTGTTATTAAAATAACTTTTGCATTGCTAAAAAGAATCATTATACAAAGCAGGTATATGTTTAAAATACCTGGCATTGTAGAGGCAGAGCTCACTGACTGAACTTTTCTCTTGTCACTAGTTTGTTTCTTGTTCTTGTATAATTTCTGTATTCATGAATAATTTAAATGTGTGGATAGCAAGGTCTTTTTGAAGTAAAAAAATTCATAAAGAAACAAAATTCTTTTCCCCATCCATATTGACTTAATATTTGAAGTAAAAATAACTTTGGTCTTAATTTTTCAGACAGTTGTTTAGCAATAGTCCTTTCTAAATAACCCATTCAGACAAGTTTACTGTAAGTTTATTGAGCATATGCTTTAAATGTGGATTCTTTATGGTACTGCAAATTTAAAAAAAAAACTTGTTCAAGAAGTTAAACTAAAATAAAAGAAGAATGTAAGTATCTTATGCTATGGTGTTTTACATTATTCTCCTATTACTTTTGAATTCCTATGTTCCTCTAATACATGGTAATAACCAATTTTTAAAGTTGCCACATTCATTTTCAATATATGATTATTACAGCTAAATGAATTTATATTTAGCAGTTAGCATATATAACATAAATATATTTTATTAGTTAATTAATAGGAAGAACTTCAAAATAGAATCCTGGATTTAAAGATAGAAAGGACCTTAGAAATAATCTAATTCAGTCTTCTAATTTTTAAAGTGAGAAATCTAAGGTTCAGAGACCCTGAATGCTTCTCCAGTGTTACACAGACAGTAATGGCAAAGTCTGAATTTTAACCCAAGTCTTTGACTCCAGATCTGCACTTTGTTAACTCAGCCACAGTGAATATCCCCTCTCTCTATCTCCTTCAATCTTGAATACTTTCATTCTCAATCCCATATGCCATCCATAATTTTTCATTCTAGGGATGCAATTAAGATTCAATATATTAGTCTCTATTAATATAACCCTATTACCTAAATGAGTCACATTTTTATACAAAGCATAACATAAACTATTTAAAAATAAATCCAGACTGCATAGTCTGGCAATTTTGAATGAAAATAAATGTTACAGTTTTAAACAAGATAAAAGCAAAAAAAAAATCTCTGCTTTGTTAATGATAACACCTAAAATATATACAGGACTTGAAATTTTATAATATGCTTTTTACATAATTAAATAGAAAAAAATTCTTGCATTCAAAAATGAAAAAGTGAAGTTTCTTATGTTTTCTTGCAAATTATGTTTGTACTATTGTCTGCTTTTACTTTGTACCAAAAAAAAAAAATCAGTGATGGCTTTTTAAAGATAGAGATATCCTGTTTAGCTCTCAAACTGTTCTTCAGAATAAATAAAAGAAAAAAAATGAAAACATTAGACTTTTGAGTAGTACAGATGTATAAAGGTATACCTGTACTCTATAATCTCCTTACCACTGCAGAGTGAGCTGAGTCTGTTTCTTTTTATCTTTCATGATCTGGGTGATGGTTTTCTTCTGGGACAAATGTGGCTCAGGTGCTTTCACTTTATTATCTTGAATATCCGCATCCTCTTCGGATGAGGAAGAAAGATGATCATTGCTGAGGTGCATTTCTGATTAGGAAAAATACATTTTGAGAAATTAAGAAAAGCACTTCATGACATCAATTATTTGGTTTATAAGTGACTATTCTCCTCAACTGGTGTGAGTAGTAATTGCAGACCATGATAACTCTATAGTTCCGTCTCTCAATAGTTTAAAAGCATCCTTCTGCAGTATATAGATGTATGCATAAACCGATATTAAGAAATATATGCTAGAATGCATTTGATTCTCTATTTGTAACATTATGCAAATAGGTCCTATATTCAAGCTGAAATAACTTCGGGTCCTTCTGCACGCTCAGGACTACAATCTACTACCAAGGTCCCAGTATCAACCCCTGAAAGTCTGAAAGGCTCACCTGCTTTGATTCCAACAGACAGCCCCGGCTCCTCTGCTTCCTCCCCGATACCCCGAGAGTTTACAGATTGCCCTTCCTCCGAATAGGCGAGCAAACCCTTGGCCAGCAGCTCTACGTAGCATCCCTCCTCTTGGAGCCCGGGAGTAACTTTTGGAGAAGGTTGTCCCTGCAGGAAGACGCCCTCCTGCTCCGGAACCTTGGGAGTTCTCTTCATGGGCATAGTTCAGAGGCGCAACGGGCGCCCATACAGACAAAATCACAGAGTTGGGACCCTACGAGATGGGTCTGTGGGCGGAGACAGGAAAAGGGGCGGGAATCAGGGAGGTGGGTGGGGTGAAATAGGGTGCGAGGTGGGGTGGTGGCTTCGGAATCCCAGACTGGTGCCCTCGCCTGAAGAAGTACTCCAGGAAAATTGGAAAATGAAGCTTGTCTAAAGAGTGGAAGCAGCTATCTTGAGGACGTCTCAGATGAATGAATCAAGTTTAGTTCTCCAGGGAAAGGGGTATAGACTACTTAGAAATTAATTCTGCTACTACTTTGGAAGTCTGCGTGCGCCCTGCAGACTAGCAACTGAAAAGAGACGGCTACAGTTACGCATCACTTTAAGAAGTCCTTTATCTGGCTGGGGAAGGATGCCTGACCTAACATGTACACGCTTATTGTTGGTGCTGAAGTTCCAATCCAGGCCGGAAAAATTAATTCATATCCCCTAATGCTCTTTTCCCTTCTCTTAATCCCCTTCTTTTTCCTCAGATGACAGAATTTTTGAGCTGAAAGGAACCTTAGAGACTATCTAGTCCAAGCTCTTCCTCTACTTGTTTTTCCTTGCTCCCCACTATCTTTTTTTTTCCTGATTCCTCTGCTTTTTCTTCCTTTTTTCCTCCTCCTTTTAGTCCCCCTCACAAAACACACACACACACACACACACACACACAACACACACACACACACACACACACACAGAGTTAATCACACTGGGGCCAGCCAAACCGAGCAGGGGAAACTCTGAGTGAAGTCTCACATCCCAGGGATCCACCCTGCTCCTATTCCTAGAGACATTAATGATTAACTTGGAAAGACAATTATTTCAGATTGTGTGAGTTGCTGAGGTGGGTGTCTCTGGTCTCCAAATTCTCCGTCTAATTTTGCCCTGAGGCGATCATTGTCTAATCCCTGGTTTAATAGGGGGCAAGGAAGAGACCTGATGATCTGTAAAATCTTTTCCTGACCTAACTTCTTGTGAGTACATGATATCATATGATATGGTATATTATATAAAATGTTATCATATAATAAGCTTCCTTTTCTATTATTTTCTGCTTCTTCTATTGAGGTAAGAAATAATTTAAGAAGAGATTGGAATGACATCTCTTTAATTAGATTCAGTTTAATTCAACTGGATTTGATACAACAAGCTTTAAGTAATGGAGGTGCTAGACATGTGTCCTGGGTGACACTCCATCTCATCTCATTTTTCTCTTGAACAGAGGACAATCTACTCTGTCTAACCACAATCATATATGCCCAGGACCAAAGTGTGCATAAGGATGAGGACAAAGAGTGAGAAAAGATGTTGGGATCATATACAATATTCTTCCAAAATGTATGAATAATATTTGCTTACAAATGAACATCAAGGTCCATCTTGGAAGAGAAAATAAGTTATACCAAGCCTGAAAGACATATGTGTGCATGGTGCTTTTATGTTTGGGTATATACACACATATTCATATATGTATATATAATATACATTTATATATATACACACGCACATCCATACATACACACAAGAAGAGAGAAGATGAGGAAGAATGAGAGAAAGAGAATAAGAATTAGTTCACTCTACTTGATTAAAGGATTATTGAAAAAACATGTTAACCTGACTATGTGCATAGATGTTCCAAATTTTCTTATTAGCTGCTGGAAGACTCAGAAGCCATAGAGTCAATCACGCAAAGAGGTACTTTACTGCCTCCAATGACTGCAAGCTTTTTACTTTCTTTACTTCCTAGCTGTTTCACATAGTACAATGGCCCCTATGAACACTTCTCCCATTAGTGGCCCTGATACTCCTCTCCTAGGGACCACCTTCCCACCCCATTTCTTAAAGTGGTAAGAACCAGGAATTCTGGGGCACAGGGAATGTTTTCAGGACTACAACCACAAGTGAGCTTTCTTGTGACCTACCTTGTCCATCTCTACAGTTGCCTTTGTCAAAAGGAAAGAATTTCCATATATGACTCTGAAGAAAGCTAGCACTTTTTTCCTTCAAGCTGCCTCCTAAATCTTTGCCTAGTAACTGTATTTCCCCAAATAATGCCCTGATTGCTTTAACAACTTGGTATGTTTCTTATATATTCATTTAAGGGCCCAGAATTTTTATATTTAGTGAATCCTAATACTAGTGTATGTTAGTTAACATATATTAACATATTCTTTTTCAAAGAAACAAAACCTTGGAGATAGAAGTCATAGAAATGATCTATTTCAACACATCCTCCCTTTACAAATGAGGAAACCTCAACCTGGAGAAAGAGATTTATTTTGTTGAAATCACAGTTTTTAAAAGTAGCTAGGTCACTCAGTAGAGAGTGTTCTGGGGAAAATCTAAGTTTTGATTCTGCCTTGGATATTTATTATTTATGTGACTCTGGGCATGTCATTTAATCTCTGTTATTTTAGTTTCCTCTACCATAAAATTAAGCTAATACTAGTGCCTGCCTCCCAGGATTTTTGAGAGAATCAAAGGAGATAATACTTGTAAAGCACTTAGTAGAGTGCCTGGTACATTGTAAATGCTGTATGAATGTTATTATTTTTATTGTCCAAAGTCACATAAGATTTGGATAGACATATCCTCCTGGTTCTTCACCCAACTACTCTTTGACTAGAACATGTTAAGCACAATAAGGGAATCCCTCTTATGACTGGATCTATACAACATATAGTCTATGTCTATTATATTGGCATCAGATGGAAAGTGAAAATTTGAGGCAAGTAAGAAGGGTTTGTTTGTTTTCATAGGCTCTCTGGAGTGAAATATTCAGGTTGGTTAGAATTCCTTTTTTCTTTTTGAAGTGGAAGTTTTTCAGATGTTTTACAAATGATTTTTCTGGTATATTATAATTTGAGATAGATCTGTGGAATTAGCCAATTGATTTACATAAAATCACTAATATCATTCTAATCTTTAAGATTATTTTGCCCTAAACTCTGAATTCAGTCATTTAACCAGATCATATATTCTAGGTGCTTCATGGAAGTAAGTTGGAGAGATGAAAGATGTGATCATTGGAATAAATTTTATTCTCTGAGCTTCATTAATTAAAGAACTTTGAAAATTAACTAATGAGTCTGAAGTATCTAAGAAAAAAAAAAGACTGTATAAATAATGTGCCAAAGTTGGATCTTGCTTGCATAACAATAACTCAAGGAATTGTATTTTAGAAGTTAATTACAAGGTCAAAAAAGAAAAATAAGCTCAGTATTACAGACGCAATATCAATATCTGTTCTATTTGCCGTATGATTTCCTTCAGATATTTCTTTGAAGAATGTGTATATTAAAAATTTGTCTTCAAGATTCAAAAAAAAAAAAACAGCAATCTCAGGAATTTTACACAAATTAATCAGTTTTTTTTGGTATTTAAAATTCCAAGTAACTACTTTGACTTTTACACACACACACATACACACACAAACACACACACACACACACACACACACACCACACACATAAAGATCCAAACTAATTTTCATTTAATCAAAGTATGTTCTAATATATTTTAAAATAGGAGAAATGGGCAATGAAAACACTTCTGGATCTGGAATCAGAGAACTTTAGGTTGAATTCCTAGTTTTGTCTATTGGCATTCATGTGATGGATCTTCTTGGATATCTATAAAATGAGAGGACTGGATCAGATTATCTCTAGGTTCCCTTCCAGATTTAAACATATTATATGTGTGTAAATATGTGTGTTTGTGCACTAGATTCAATTTAAAAGGACAATCTCAACATTTAAAATAAAACACACACAATTTTGAATCACTTGAGGGAAGAATTATGGTCTAGTACAAAGAGAAGCACAGTGAATCAGTCAAAAAGCATTTATTACCAAGCACAGACTTCTTAGAGCTTAACCCTCAACAAAGAAGCAAGTCCCTTCTCAGTATTAGGCTACAGGGAATAACAATTTTTAAGTAACTATATAAAGTGTTTTATTAAGATACAGTTCAGGGTTCCAGTATCTTAATTAGCTTGTAAACTCCTCAATCTATAATGAATGTTTTCCTTCGTCACTTATTTCACCACCTAGTGCAAATAATATTGAATAAATTGATTTCATTTCTTTATTTCTGGGGTTTCCCTTATTCCCTTATAAGAATGAATAATGTAGAAGAAGTAGGAAGACTGGATTTGAGATCTGGTTTTACCAAAGTGACTCTCTTAATTCTAATTTCATGTGTAAAATGAATAGGCTAGACAGTATGGTATCCAAGGATTCTTTAAACTTTGAAATTGTCCACTACTTTAATTTAAAAAGCATTATCAGTATTCAAAAGTGCAATTTATTTTTCTTTTTCCACACTTTGATAAAAGTGTGTGATTTTATTTATCTGTGTGCTCTCATGTTGTGGGGCAGATAGTGAGACAGCTATATTTACTCAACCCATGAGGCAAAGTTGTTTATGTTGTTTTTATTCCAATTGGATATCTGCAGCTTAAACGATTTGGGGGTGGGGTGGGGAGTAAAGATACTTTTATTATGTTGTTACCTATGAAAAAAAGGGGAAATGAAGAGTGCATTTATAATTTCTATTTTAATTAACTTAATATAACTATGTTCATTTCATTAATGTAATGAATTTCTTAAACAACACATGATTACTAAAGTAATGTTGTTTCTTCACATGTAAATAACAACCTACTTTCCCATTCAAATCCTGTAAGAGACAGCCAATTGGTATCTCTTATTTAATATGAAATTAAATCTATTTGTAATTACAAAAAAGAAAAATGGATTTGGGCAGCACACAACAGGAACCAATAGGCAATCATATTAAGTACACAAGAACTACCCTTTCGTACATTGTCATAGTAATCTGAATGATCATGCCTAGTCATAATAAATATATGTTATATATTAAAATCATTTCAGTTATATTAAAGGGATAAATTACATCTGGGTTATTTATATGTTCATTAGAAATATGAAATGTTTTAGTCAAAAGTAAGTTTGAAATTAATTTCATTTCTGTAAACAATTAAGATCAGAGGTGAATTGCAGGTACTAGTTCATTTTCCATATATAAATAAGACCTTTATGTGAGTAGGACATTTCTCAGAAAACCCAAAACCCATGTGAATTAAAAGGGAATGGTGGACAAGGAGAAACATGCTGTCTCCATATGGTACCCAGAGTAAATGGAAGCCCAAATTCTGACTCATTAGTTCAATCTACCTTGTCTTTTCTGAGTTGTTGCAGCCTCAGTCAGAATTTTATTTACATTTAAATGATGTAAACAAAAATTTTCAATTAAGTAAGAAGTGTTATGTTGTGCTGTTTGAGAACTAATTGATGGGGGGGGGGAATCTAATATATGCCCAAACAATCCTGAACAGAAAAATCTGGCTTGTCTGGTTGAATTAAAACTTACCATTGATTCAGTGCAACTGTCTTGTGTAAACCCAATCAGAGAATATCTTTTTCTCTTGGAAATTCAGTATTTATATTTATATATCTATATAGGGTATTATTTTTAATTAATAGTGAAGGCTTTAACAAAATCAATTAATAAGGGAATTACTAAATTGTAAATGATACACTTTAATAAATGATTTGAAAGAAAATTACCTCACAGCTGATTAATGACAATATGACATATTAGCTAGAAATCTGGCTTCTAAAACTGTGGTTTAAGTCCCATCTCTTATGCATAATGCCTATGAGAATTTGATAAAGTCATTTAATTTCCTAATATTTCTAGCTACTCTTTAAGATTATTATGTTGCACATATCCAACATATAAAGGACTGCTTGCCATCTAAGGGAGGGGGTGGAGGGAGGGAGGGGAAAAAAATCGGAACAGAAACGAGTGCAAGGGATAATGTTGTAAAAAAATTACCCCGGCATGGATTCTGTCAATATAAAGTAATTATTAAATAAAAATTTTAAAAAAAGATTATTATGTTGCAAAACAAGTATTGGACTACATAGGTAGAGGGAAGTTCTTGCTTTGAAGTTCTCTATGCTGATGAAATCACATACTAGGTTTTATAGAAAAAAATTTTACCTTCACTTGGACAGATCATGTTTGCCAAATGAAAAACTGGTAGTTAGATTGATATATACTCTTAGAACAAAAACAATAGCTTACTTTTATATCACACTTTAAGATGTTCAATGTGATTTGCATATATTATCTAATTTGAGCTTGATGACTATTATTTAATTTTATTTTATGATGAAAGAAAAATAACATAATTTGTGCAAGCTGAGTTAGTCTCAGAAGTAGAATTTGAAACTATTTCTCTCCTGTTTCTAAGTTCATTGTACTTTTCACTATCCTATGGTAACACTCAAATATCTATTAGAACAGTATTTCAAAATTCCTGAAAGGTATTGCTATGAGTATGGATAATAAATATTCCTTTCACTAGAATGTGGTGTGAAGGAGGCCACTGGCTTAAGTCTGATGCCTACATGGATCAGATAGTTTTATTATTTAATAGCCATAGACTGTTCCCTTTTGCTCTAGGTCAGTATTTTGCAATCAGTTCTATTTGCTTAATTTAGGGTACAGCCAAGAATATGGATATACCTCAGCATGACTCTATCCTCAGTACTAGGAAAACTCAAAGGATATACTTTGTGATAACAGGGCACTGAAATTAACTAGACAAAAATTATTTGCACATTTCAAAAAAGAGCAAAGATTTTTGCGTGGCTTTCTGATTATTCTATTTTTATTGCCATTCTGAAAACATTTGAGGGAGAGAAAGAAATAGATACAAAGAAAAGAAGTAGACTTTTGAAGCAGGAGAGCAATATATAAGTATATCTCGGCAATATAGTATGTGATCTAACCACTGTTAAATGACTTGAATATCTTTGTTATCTTGTATGGTTTTCTTCTAAAATAGACGTGAGTTTGATGGTTTTGATTTCCTATCCAACAGTCCATATCCTCTACTTTTAAGGAAAGAAAATCTTCACTGAGGTATATTTATAATTGAAGTGACAAAACAAAATACATTAAGAAAAAAAAACACACAATTAGTCTCTAAAAAATCTCCTGAACTGACATATTGTTGTATTCAGTAATAATTCATATTATAGTCACAACTCTCCAGTTTTAAAACAATTAAGATCATATAGAATAGCATGCATATATCCTATCACTTATAATCAGATATTGTATTATCTTAATCTCTATCATATTAATAATTATGCCTTTGTGTCTTCAAGTATTTGAAAGGGTATTGTACAGAACAGGAAATGGATCTTTTTTTGACATGAGAGTCCAGCACAAGTAGCAATAATGGGAATAACTGCAAAGAGGCATATTTCATCTTTTTAAAATTTATATAAATCTGTCCATCCTACTTTCCTCCTCCCCTGAATTGAACAAAAAGAAAGGAAGATGGAGAGGGAAAAAAAGAAAATCATTATGCATTGTCCAATTAAATAAATTCTCGCATTTGACATATCTGAAAATATATGTCTAACTCTGCATTTTAAGTTCATTACCTCTCTGCAGGAGGTGATACTCTGCAGGAGTATGTTTTATCTTCAGAAATCACAAAGCTGTGTATAATTCCATTATGAAAAAAATCACAATAGTTGTTTTTAATAATTGTTTAATATAGACAATGGTCTATATTTTCTTATTACTATGTGCAAATGTACAGTTGTTGTTTCTTAAACAAAACTAGTATTATTTTCCTCTACTTACAAGATCATTAGTTTTGTTAAAATCACACTGTTTTTGTAAAGTATGGACACATAGGATGGATCAATATTTATATCTATTTCTAGATTGTAGTCCCATGACTAAGTATGTAAGCAAGGCATTTATTTGTCATCTTTCCTTCTTTGCTCAAAGGTTCCTAAATCCAATCACTCATGTTTACTACGCACTTTATCACAAGGAGGAGATCATTCAATGATTCTCTGTCTTTATGAATCAGGTGACCTTCTAGCAATCATGAATGTTAAATAGAAAGGTAGTCAGGAATGGGAGATAGAAGCCTGACCTTGAAGTCAGCAAGACCTATGTCAAAGTGCTCCCTCTGACATATACTGGCTATGAAACCATGAGCAAGTCATTTTAATATCTCAGGGGCTCAGGAAATTTTTTAAGTCCATAACTTAGCATGGAGTTGCTGCACTGAATTGGGGAAGAGAATTTCCTATGCATTTAAATTCATGAGCCAATATTCTTGCCAAAAATATTAAACAATAACAATAATTCATAAACTAAAAAATGTTACTATAGGAAATGGTGGCAGTTTGTTTTTGTAAACCTTTGTGTGTATGTACTTGTGTATGTGTGTGTGTGTGTGTTCTCCCAGAATATTAATTCTTTCCTACCACACTACAATTAAATCATCCATACAGAGAGTATGCCTAAGAGATTCAAATCTTTCAATTTTAGAACACCTGACCCTTAGACAATATTGCCCTAATTGGTGAGGGTCTCCCATGGTATGCTATAGCTAACCAGTCCTGGGATGTTTCATTTTATATCCTGATCATTTTTTTTTTGTCTACTGCCACCATGTTCCTCCTCATCTCCATCCCTACAGCTTTTGAATTAAAATGAATATCGCCTTTGTTTCAGAGTGTGTCTATCAATTCCCCTATGACTCTATCCAACATTCCTGTGACTTTTCAAGCAAAAAAAAAATACTGTGCTTGGTTACCATTCCCAAATAAACATATGTTTGTGTGTATGCACATGTGTGTGTGCTGTGTGCATGAGTATGTGTACACACATTTGTTCTCTTATTAGGATAAAACTATTGATAACGCTTGAAAGACAAAAATCTTATATATTTTGTATTTGTATTAAAAGCACAATATTTGGCATATGATAAGTGTTTAATAAATACTTTAATATTGCCATGACAATTCCCCCTATGTCAGGGACAACAAAAATGTGCTTTCTGATTGGAGCAAAAGGAAATTACTCTGGGATTTATGTATTTGTATCACATGATGTAAAGATGAAGATAAAATATATTGGAAACAAAGAGGATCTGGATTCATATGTTTGGGATACCATTTCCTATCTGTGATTTTGAACAACTCACCTCACTTTTTGAGGACTCAGTTTCCTGATGAATAAAATATGAGAATTGTACTCTCTGAGCCCTAACAACTTGATAAGATCTTATGAAAAATCCAACAAACACTTATTGTGCCAGACACACTGGGTTAGTTGTTGAACATAAAATTACAAAAGCCAAAGTTTCTGTCCTCAGACAATTTTTTAAAATTTTGTTAGAAAATAGTAACTTAGAATTAGTGAGAGGAGATTCCCCAAGAGGAAAGAGAAGTTTTCTATTTTTGACTATCTTTAGGAAACCTGAAAATAAGTTCATCAGCAAAGTCTAAATGCAAGCAGTACTAGATGAACAGCCTGGTCCCTTTGAATTATTAGATTCAGGTATATGTGATTCTCTCCCTTGAGTAAATCATATGAATAAGCTTTCAACAAATATTTATTAAGTACTTAGCTACGTGCTAGACACTATGCTATCTGAGCACTGGGAATACAAAAAATATGTCAAAAGATGCAGTTTCATCCCTCAAGAAATGTACATTTATAAGAGATGGCGGATGCAGACAGACAGTACATAACTAACTAGATACATTCAAGCTATAATAAATTGAAGGTGTTATTATTGCAATTCAAAGCCACTGGGGTCTAATATAAAAACTGTAATAAGTTAATGTTACAAGTTAGTATTACAATTCTTTTTGATGTATACATTAAATAAGTATACTTATTCCCATTTTGAACTTTTCACAAATTGGTGTAAACTGGTTTGTGTAACTTAAAATTTTTGAAAAGGTTCAACACTTTTTAAATTTTATTTTCAAGATATATGCAAAGATTCCTTTCAACATTTATCCTTGAAAAATCTTGTGCTCCAAATTTGTCTCACCCACTTCCCTCATCCCCTTTTCCTAGACAGCAAGCAATCCAATACATATTAAACATGTGCAATTCTCTTAAACATGGCTCCACATTTATCGTATACAAAAAAATGGGTCAAAAAGGGAAAAAATGAGAAAGAAAAAAAGCAAGCAAACACCAAAAAAAAAAAAAAGATGAAATTACTATATTGTACTTCACATTCAATCCCCACAGTACTCTTTCTGGTACATATGGCTCTCTCCATCACAAGTCTATTAGAACTACCCTGAATCACCTCATTGTTAAAAAGAGCCATGTCCATCAGAATTGATCATTGCATAATCTTGTTGTTGCTGGGTACATTCACTTCACTTAACATCAGTTCATCTAAGTCTCTCCAGGCCTTTCTGAAATCATCTTGCTGATTGTCTCATATAGAACAATAATATTCAATAAAATATTCATATACTATAACTTATTCTGCTATTCCCCAAATGATGGGCATCTACTCTATGGGTTAATTTTGAAAGGATATATGGGATTCATAAAATGACAAGTGCAAACTTTGACATTGCAAAAATTATCAAGGTCACCATATTTTTCTAGTTGGTCATATAAGGAAACTATTCTAATGGAAAATTCTCCTCTATGAAGATTCCATTAAATACTCCCTGGATTGACTACTGGCCTTCAATATTCACTTAAATTTAGAAATAGAAGGAATTAAGAGATCATTAAAATGGAAATGGTCATAGTGAAGACAGGAAATGATTAGATTAAAAATGTGTATTTTTAAGAAATATAAGATCATGGTCAAAATGAAATGAATCCTGACCCTCTTCCGGTGATCTTGATAGTTTAAGATCTCTGTACAGATAAAGTCACTTCATAATGCCAAAAATGGGCATACTTTAGAATTACAATTAGCTAACCCCTTTTTAATATAAGTTCATTTAATTTGTCTAAGCTAGTGCAATAAGCTCATAAAAAAGGTTAGCTTCTGAAAACAGTGGTTATATGAAATATCCTGAAGAAAATGACCATCTAGCCTCATGAACAGCAGAAAGATCAACAGCCTCTACCCCTTTCATAGTTCTTTTATCTGAGCAGAAAAAAAAAATTTCTACATATATTCTTTTTACTGTTGAAAAGATTTCATTTTTAATAATTCCTGATATTGGGATCCCTTCATCATCAGTCTAATTAAAAGATTAATTGCACATTTTGGGTGTTCCTTGAAAGCAAAGGCTGTTTTCAAGATTGTTGAGGGTTTTGGGATTTTTTTTTTGGTATCCCAGGGCTTAGTATGGTGCCTGGAGCATAGTAGACACTTAGTAAATATTGTTTGATTGATTTGTCTATTACATACAAGACACTATACTAGGCTTTGAGTCTTTTGTATCTACAAATGATAAAATATCTACAAGCAAGGAGCTCTCAGTATCAATTAAATATAAAGCTACTTTCTTGAAATTACCTAAGTTTGCTGAAAGATAACTTTTAGAACAGATCTTAACAAAGTTTTTAAGCTAAAGAAAATAAAATGTTTCCATCAAGCCTGACCTTTTTAGAAGCCTCTTTAGCATATCAGCACCATGGTCAGTGGAACAGTGGGATCCAAGAACTATGTAAAGGGAAAAGACCAAGGGGTTTTCAATTAAAGTTTTGCCTTCATATTGTATCAGATCAAAGGGGAAGAGGGCAGCCTATTGGCCATTGTTGTAGAGCATTGTGGTAGATCAGAAACATCTAAATTTAAAGGAATGATTTTCCAAATATTACAACATAAGAAAATTTAGAAATATATTAATAACATACACAATATCATGTATTTAAAGTATGAAACAAAACATTACCAGTCAAATCACATCAATTCAGCCAAATGCCCTGAGAATGAGAGCCAGAATTTAATCCAGAATGTCCAAGAGAAGACATCCAGGGACCAGACAAGATACCTGAAACTCAAGACAATATATAATGATTATAAGGGACTTGAGAGTGGACTACTAGACTACAAGGAGACTCTGTGTGTGTGTGTGTGTGTGTGTGTGTGTGTGTGTGTGTGTGTGTGTATAACTGGAAATGGAGGTAGCTAGGTGGCTCAGTAGATCGATTCCTGGGCTCTGAGTCAACAAGAGTTAAATGTGGCCTCATAAACTCACTAATCATGTGACCCTGGACATAGGGTTTTCTGTTTGATTTTTTAGCTTTTTATTTTTAAATGTTAATATTGGTAATCTTTATTTTATTTTATTGCTTCATGGTGTTTATATTTAAGTTTTCTTGGTTATTTTAGTAACATAAATTTCCTTTCACAAAATTAATCCATTGTGAGTAGTTTGATCTGTAACCTAATTTATATAATTCTGATTTGGAGTAGATGAAAAAACCTTATAGATTTAGTTTGTAGATAAGTTATCCAGGGAGGAGTGGTTTCTCCATGGATCAAAAGGGAGAAGTTGAGAGAACTGAAGCAAATTGGAGCAGCAAGTAGTGGTGAGAATTGAGTGAGCTACACTGACTCCAACTTGTGATTCAGTTCTGGAGCTAGATGAGTTTCCTTTTTATTAAATTATGGGCTTAGTCCAATTTCTGTCTTGTGAGAAAACCTTATTTGATTATGAAAATTGGGAGCAAAACTTTAGTGCATTGTTTTAACATAATTTTGTGCGGCTGGCACCTCTATCTACTATTTAGAGACTCTTAACTTAGGACCTGTGTTCTGTTGACCAAAAACTCAATCATATTCAAAGATTGATGCAAGGTGTTTTCTCACAATTGTGCATTTCAAGGAATCCATACATCTTATCTGAAAATTGGCCCTATCAATCAGATATTATTTTCATGTTCCTTTGATTGTATATAAACACTTAGGAAAAGCAAATAACTCTTTTTTTCTAATTTCTTGTAATTGTGCCTCTTTATTTTATCCTTCCCAGTTTGAAAATACCTAATCTTTTCTTGAATTTGAAATTTAGTTACTTAATTTTGGATCCTGGTTTGTATTGTCATTAATTATTTTCTTTTAATTAATTGTTCTTATTTTATTAACTGTTTTTAATGTAGAAAACTCTCTCCTTATGTACTCAGGGTCTAGAATCAAAGCTGAAGAAATGATTGTTCCCAATATGTTGGGCAATAACATGCATTATTTAATAAATTTATATCCTCAGAAGTTCAAACCTTTGTTTCCTATATCATTTCATCTCTCACTTGCCACACAAGTTGGACTGAGATCTAGGAAGACTATGGATATATTGCACAGGATTTCTGAAATTTTTCCTGATATGGACATTTCCTTGTGTGTGTTTCACAGCATATTAACATACCAATTCCCAAAAAGCAACTAGTGATAGTTGTAAATATATATTTTGTATTGTAGTTCCCCAACCTCATGTTCCTTGGATTCTATGATTATGATGCTATCTAATTCTGTAAATCAATCAATTATTTAATTGGCAAACATTTATTAAGGAACTTTTCAGAGACTATGCTAGACACTAGAAATATTAGGATATGCATGAAACAATCCCTACTCTCAAAAAATGAGTGTTCTACTAGGGGAGTGTTTGTGTGTGTGTGTGTGTGTGTGTGTGTGTGTGTGTTGCCAGAAATGGAAGTAGTTAGGTGGCTCAGTAGATAGATTTGTTGTTACACAGGAGCCACCTGCCAGTGGCTGCTGGAGGTCTAATTGAGACCTGAAGAATACATCTCTTCATGTGAGAGGATGATGATAATACAAGGAGACTGAGAGGCAGTTGCTGTTCTCTGACCTTTCTCCTCTTCCCTCTTGTCTCCAATTTATCTCATTCCCAATCCACAAGAACTACTTTGCAACTCCTTCAAGTGTTATGATGCATAGCTGTGGAGGCTCTCAAAGAACTGACCTGCCCCTTTACCTATGTATGGTCCTTAACAATTCCCCCCTTTTTTTTGTTTTGTTTTATGGGAGTATGATTATTTCCCCCCCACAGCATGGTCAGTAAGTTTATGCATTGGCTGTTGTCTAAGTCCACATGCTAAGATATCTGAGTCTATATGCTAGAGAGTGCAAACAGCATTATAGCAGTT
Organism: Antechinus flavipes; assembly: GCF_016432865.1. Lineage (NCBI taxonomy): Eukaryota > Metazoa > Chordata > Mammalia > Dasyuromorphia > Dasyuridae > Antechinus > Antechinus flavipes. Next base: position 296,629,226 of record NC_067401.1, on the reverse strand, counting down.
ATTGAATCTTGTGAGATATCATGAAGGCAGACTTTCAAATGGAGAAGAGGACTATAATCAGAATAGACATTTTATCATAAGTCTCTCATCAGTCTCCTGGCTCAGCCCTTTGATGTGTTGGCCAATTTAATTACCCCACACTAAAAAAGTCTTACCGGGTCTCTTCTTCCTTTCCTTCCCTGAGGGTTACTGAAGGAACTCTGGGAGGATCTTACTCATGAACAGCAATCAAACCCTGCTACTTCTTTGTTTCTTGTGTTTCTTGTGTCCCATGTTGGGCACCATATGTTGTGATACTGGAGCCATCTGCCAGTGGCTGCTGGAGGTCTAACTCAAACCTATAGAATGGATCTCTTCATAAAAGAGGATGATGATGATGATACAAGGAGACTGAGAGGCAATTGCTATTCTCTGAACTTCTCTCCTGAGAGGCAACTGCTGTTCTCTGACCTCCCTCCTCTTCCTTCTTGCCTCCAATTTATTTCATTACCAATCCACAAGGAACATCTGGGTTAGGCTGCTTTGCAATTCCTTCAAGTGTTATGATCCATAGCTGTAGAGACTTGCGGAGAATTGACCTGCCCCTTCACTTAGGCCCAATCCTTAACATATATCCCTGGGCTCTGGGTCAGCAAGAGTTAAATGTGGCCTCATAAATTCACTAATCATATGACCCTGAGATAGGGTTTTCTGGGTTTTTTTTAATAATAGCTTTTTATTTTTAATAAATTTAATGCAAAACTGGTTTTCAATACTCACCCTTGCAAAACCTTGTGTTCCAAATTTTTCTCTCTCCCTTCCCTCATCCACTCCCCTAAATAGCAAGTAATCCAATATACATTAAGTGTGCAATTCTTCTATACATACTTCCACATTTATACTATATAAGAAAAATCAGACTAAAAGGGGAAAAATGAGAAAGAAAAGAAAAAAAGCAAGAAAACAACAACAAAAAACGTAAAAATGTTATGTTGTGATCCACATTCAGTACCCATAATCCTCTTTCTGTTTGCAACTGGCTCTCTTCCTCACAAATCTATTGAAATTGGCTTGAATTGCCTCATTGTTGAAAAGAGCCAAGTCCATCAGAGCTGATCATCACAAAATCTTGTTGTCATTGCGTACAATGTTCTCTTTGTTCTACTCACTTCATTTAACATCAGTTCATGTTGTTAGGTTCATCAGTCTTTCTGAAATTATCCTTCTGATTGTTTCTTATAGAACAATAATATTCCATAACATTCATGTGCCATAACTTATTCAGCCATTCCCCAACTGATGGGCTTCATGGGGTTTTCTTTAATGCACTGGAGAAGGAAACAACAAACTACTCCAGTATCTTTGTCCAAATAGAACCACAAAGAGTTGGACATGAATGATTGAACCACCAAAAAAATAGAAACGAATACATGAAAAATACACACAATGTAATGTTGGTTGGAAACATTAGAAGCTGGGATCAAGAAAGGATTCAAGATGTCTTGAAATGAGCAAGGTAGAAATGAGTGATGAGTGTATTCCCAGAATGAGGGACAAACTATCTTATGAGGGACAGTACTTAGGAATCAAGAAATGAATTGTGCATGATGAACAGTCAAAATATCATTTAATTATAACTGTAAAGTATATGAAAGTGAGTAATATGCATAAGACTGGAAATATAGGTTGGAACAAGGCTGTAAAAAGCTTTAAATGTAAAATGAGTTTATTTTTTATATTAGAAGTAATAGAAAAAGACACTATAATTTTAAATGTAGAAGCATAATGGAGTTATACAAGACCAATGCCCATTTTGTATTTTTTTTATTTCATGGATTGTTATGACCAAAGACGTAATTATCAAGTGGTCAAACAACTGGTGATGAAATTCTTCAAACTTAGCTTAACTAGTATTAGGAAAGTTACCTCATCCAATTGATAGAACCATTCTCAAAGCCCACCATAGCATGTGGTCCCATGATATAGCCTTAAAGAATACAGGTTCACCTCTCCCATTATGATGCATTGGAGCCAGAATTTGTAGGAAATATTTTCACAACTTCTACAATAATAATAATAATATTTCAAATATCCTAATCATCCTCCATGTCATAATGAAAGTGATAATTGCAAAGTAAAGATATATCAACCCGAGTAATATATAATTGGGTCTCTATATGCCCAGACAATAATATGGTAGCTATGCAGGTTTATTACATATCCTAAAATCTTGTCCAATTGAGCTTTGCTTTGGTTGGCACCCCAGTCAGCAGGATGTAGCAGTTGCTTAGAGTTTAAAATAATAGACAGAGTAGCATAGGCATTATAATAAAAAAAAAACTGGAAACAGATAATAGCAATTAAAAAGGATGTCTTGCTGTTTATTCTCAATGATATCTTCTGGTTCACATTACAGATCAATTCAAGGTAATTATAAGAAATTATTCATTCCTAAACCCAGATTATATTTTAAATAACGGAAATTGAGGAATTACCTGAATCTAAAAAGGAGAAAACTAAATTGTCTCACAGCATTGAAACTCAACAATTAATAGAGATCCTAGAAGAACTACCCAATAATGAAACAAATGTCAAAGATAATGCAAAAGAATCAAATAATTTTAGAAAGGAAATGGGTATACTTCAACTGAAATGTCAAAACATCCCTTTTGATGGTGATAACAAAATCCAAACACAGTAATAGATCAACTAAATTTTTTTTAAAAAGCAATTCAAAAGAGCTGGTATTACTAAAATTATCATAAACTGATACTTGTAGCTCATTAGAACTTTTTTCATTATTATGGAAGTTAGAAGGAGTGTATATAGACAAAAGGCACAAGTCTGAGTTGAATATGAAGCAATAATATAAAAAAGAAATTAAGGGATGAGAAAGGAATGGGAGAAAGGAAAAAGGTGAAGTGGAATCATGTAAATTATCTGCAATTAAAAGGAGGCAAGAAAAAGCTTTTACAGTAGAGAGGAAGAGAGGAAGAGAGGGAGAGGAAGTGAACTTTACTCTCATTAGAATAGGCTCAAAGAGGAAATAACATACACAGTATAAGTACAGAAATCTATCTTATCCTGCAGGAAAGTAGAAGGGGAATGGGAAATGAGAAGGGAGGAGGGTAATAAAAAAGAAGATATATTGAGGAAGGAAGTAGTCAGGAGCAAAACACTTTTGAAAGAGGCAAGGTAAAAGAAGAGATAGAAGGAAATACAATTAGCAAAAATAATTGTAAAAATAATTTTGAAGCAAATTTCTCTGATAAGGCCTCTTTTCTCAAATGTAGAGGAATTGAATGAAATTTATAAAAAATAAGACCCATGCCCCAGTTGATAAATGATCAAAAGATAAGACCTGTGTTCAAAGGCCTATAAATTCATGCATATCCTTTGACCTAACAATACCACTACTACTCTGAAGAATTTAGGATGAAAAATCCTGTCTATATCCAGAGAAGGAACTGATTGTGTCTGAATACAGATTGAAGCATTCTCTCTCTCTCTGTCTCTCTCTCTCTCTCTCTCTCTCTCTCTCTCTCTCTCTCTCTCTTTCTCTCTCTCTCTCTCTCTCTCTCTCTCTCTCTTTCTTTTTCTCTCTCTTTCTCTCTCTCTTTCCCCTCTCCTCTTTCTCTGTCTTTGTTTTTATTGAGGGTTTGTTGTTCTTATTGTTTTGGGGGTAGGAGATTCTTTTACAATATGATTTTTATGAAAATTCTTTGCATAACTTCACACATAATTTCTTAATGAGGCCTGAGAGTGGAAATAAGGGAGAGAATCTGGAACTCAAAAATTTTAAAAACTAATGTAAAAAATCATTTAAAATGTAACTGGAGAAGATATTAAATTAATAAATATTTTTAAAATAAAAAAATTTATTATAAACAATTCTCTTGTAATTTTTTGACAAAAAAAGTAAAAATATATCAGAACATTACAGTACATACTTCAGACATTTCCATGTTAATGACAGTAGGAAGAAAGGTGAAGCTAATTAGGAATGGTTCCAGTGACAATCTTCAGTTTCACCATGGCAGAAGAGCTTATCCCAAAGCAGGTTTAGAAAGATTAACACTTCTTTCTGAAAAAGGAAGAAGAGTATTGATAAAAATTCTTAGAGCATGTAATAAAGTGGTTAAAAATTATAGAAATATATTTGGGACAAACAAACCAGATTTCATAAAGTAATAATAAAAGATAACAACATATATATGCCAGTGTATTTCTGGACAAACCCACACAATGGTTAAGAACTAAAATTGGAATCAAACAGTGCTTTATGGATTGTATCCATGAGAACTTTACCAATAATACCTCAATAAGGATTCAGCAAATGACTGAATTATGTAGGGTTTTTTTTTAACAGAAACTGAGGGATATATGATAGAAATTCAGTGTCAGATCAATACCAACAGAAAGAAAAAAGTTATTCTTAAAGAGGCTGGATTTATTGATATGGATGATGCAGAGGAGTGGTAGAAATTGCACATATCACTGCATAACTGAATGTGGGGGGGTCACAAAAAATTAATAACAAAAGTTTTCTGAATGCTCCAAATCTTGCAGTATTAAACATTTCTCCAAGATTTAATTATTTATGTAAAAATAAATATATTCATCTCAGTATGCAAATTTGCTTTTGTATTTAATTATATATACCAAAGAATTATTTTAAAATAAATTTCTTTATGATTTATTATCAGCAAATATTTGATTTGCACACCTATTTTATATAGCTATGTACCCAGAGTCATATAGAAATTTCTCCAGAAAAATTGGATCACAAGTGGAAAAAGTTTAAACCCTATTTTAGAATTGCATAAACCCACTAGTATCTTCCCTTTGAAATTATCTTCCATTTTTTGCAAGTTATTTTCTCTATTCAAGTACAAGCTTTCTGAGGAAAAAGACTGTCTTTTTGCCTTTCTTTGTATCCCAAATACTTAGTAAGTGCTTAATGAATGTTCATGACTAAATGTCTAATTGACTGACCTACCAGAACAAAGTAAAAAAGTGATACAAGTTAATAAGGGACCTTGAATACCAACACAAGTATTCTCAGCTTGATCAGGTAGGGAAGATGAAGGCAAATATAGGTTTCCAAATAGAAGGGCAGATAGATGGTGCAATGTGTAGAGAATTACAGACTTGGAGTCAGAAAGACAAGAATTCAAATTTGACCTTAGATACTTACTAAGAAATTGTGTGACTTTAGGCAAGTCATTCAATGTTATTTGTCTCAGTTTCTTCACCTGTAAAATGAGCTGCAGAAGGAAATGATAAACCATTCCAGAATCTTTACAAAGAACAATACAAATGAGGTCACGGAGAGTTGGACACAGCTGAACAACAACAAACAGAAATTAGTATTATAAGAATCAAAGTTTGTAGTATTTTATGAAGCTAAGAAAACAATTAAAAATCCACTGCAGTAATAAAGACATAAAAGAACAAAGATCTAAAATAAAGTCTCACATAATGGGCAATATCTTCTTAATTGATTTTTGGCTCATTGATGCTGCTGGAAATAGTGTTACCTTGGAAGCTGAATTAACTCAACCAATTAACCAGTTTAAAATATCATAAATGCATCTTGCAAACAAGGAACTTGGGTCCTTTCAGGACCCTGATATTAAGCATACTGAGTCACCAGTAGATGGGGATGTTGAATAAAAATTTTCCTGACTTGTGTGGTCTATTTTCTTAGGAAGATCAATCCTGTTCTGATCAGAAGAATGAATATTTGATCTGTTGCCTAAAATATGTCTTGCTGCAGAGACTTCTAATCCCTATATTTCTCAACTTCTCCTCTGACAAGAATTTAATCTCCTATTTTGCACAGAAAATGGAAATTTCTCCACCATGAGAAATGACTATAGGATGACGGAGTCTGGGCTAAAAAGTACAGAGAACTTTTTTAGGAGTTAGACTTTGACATGAAAAAGAAATCTAGAATGATAATTGACAGAAATTTTAGGATCAAATGAGGTTTTTGTTTTTTTTAAAGATGGGACAAATGCAAGCCTATGTCAAGGCAAATTGCAAATTAAATTAACTTGTTTTTATTTTGTATATTTTCTGTATGCATTTAATTATAGATGTATTGTTTCTCAGATTGTATTTAAGTTTCTTGAGGGCAAGGAATATTTCATTTTTCTTGCAGTGGGCATTGTGCCCAGCAAAAAGCAGGCAATTAATTAGTGCTTATAGCATGCCTGAGAGCACATATACTAGTGCACAAATGATGCATAATGGAATAAAACTTGCCAAAAAGTCTCATATTTCTGATTTAGTATATATATTCAACTTTGAAGGTAAAATTAATAAAGAAGTAAAGCATATTTCAATACTTGGAGACTGGCATTGTCTTTTCCTGGAAATTATTTTTAAATGTTTCTTTCTCCTTCTAAATCAGCAGCAAGCTGGGGTCAATCAGTCATTGGTTCAAAGTCAGTAGTATGACAATGACTCCTGGATAATGTTTTATTGAGGTTAAAAAAGACCATTGCATTTAACATGATATAATTAGCCAGTAAGAACTGAAAAATAATTCACCTCATTTATCTCTACTTCCAAGCTAAATTGATATATTATAAAATTGTAACCTAATTTTTTTCAGGGTATTTTTTTCTTTTCATTGGCTTCATTAGAGTATGTGCAAATATGAAAAGGTAGGATAGTAGAGAAACAGGCCTGGAGTCAGGAAAACTCATCTTCATGAGTTTGAAACTGACCTCAGATACCTACTAGCTATAGGATCCTAGAGGATCCTAGACAAGTCGCTCAATACTGTTTATCTCAGTTTAGTCATCTATAACTGGAGAAGGAATGGCAGACTAGTATCTGCCAAGAAAACCCTATATGGGGTTACAAAGAGTCAGAGATAACTGAAAAACAAATGAAAAACCAAAATATGAAAAAGTTCCAGATGTTTCATGACCTTGACAGTCACCTCAGCAACCTCAATTTTCTTGTTTCTAAGTCAATCATTTATTAAGAACTTACTATGAGTCATGCATTATCTGTAAGAAAAGGGAAATTAATTTGCTCTCATTGAGACCTGGCTTTCACAAATTGATACTGTAGGAAAGACTATCTAGACTCTATCCACCATCTTCTCCAGCATAGGCTATATACCTTCATTCACACTGAACAAGCAGGCATGAGTGCACACACACACACACACACACACACACACACACACACTCTAGAGAAAGAAGCTCCCCATTGCCTGCCTCCCCAACACTTTCCTTCATGTGTTATTCTCTTTATTTTTGCTCAAATTATCACAGACTTATGTGGGCAACTAAAAATTCCAAGATTCCTTAAATAGCCAAATTCCTCCTTCAGCAGTCTTTCCCACTTCACCTAAATCCCCCAAATGCTAAAGTCTTCTCCTTTGAGATTACTTCCCACCTTCTCTGTATAGTCACCTACATCTTGATTAGTGTGAATAATAAATTCTGTAAAGTGGGTACTCAAATTACATTATTTGAAATTATAGTTATGTAAAATATGGTGACCTCTTTCAGCCTAAAGGCTGAAAATGCAGTGTAAATTCAAACATTATGACCAATTCATAGGATTCATTATTCACATTAATTAGGTTATAGCTGTTAACTTCTTTGTACCCACTTACTTATATGTTATCTCCCTAAATAGAATGTGAGCTCCTTGAAGGAAGAAACTGGGAATTTTTTGTTTTTAAACCTAGTTTAGCACAATGCCTGCCACATAGTAAAGACTAACTGATTAAAAATGATTGTTGCTTTGTCTACTCCTTCTTCTTTGTTTTGTTTTGTTTTAGAAATAAGGCACTACAGTGTGTTATGGGATCAGTTGAAAATTTCAATTATTTCAGCAACTTGTTTCTTATCATAAATAAAAGGTGCAAACTTTGCGACACATTTTTGTAAATAGTCTTCAAGACAGCAATCATCATTTGAGCATGGCCATCTGTTGAAACTAGAATGCTTTAGAAAACTATCAAGCCTTTGGATTATAAAACATCTGTTCTTCAAGATTTAGGCTTTTTGTGGGAAGTAGTTGTTAAAATATGTAATGAACAAATATATACATCAAGTGGGAAACACTGTGAACCATTCATGTGTCATGATTATCTAACCCATCATCCAGTTAGTCTCTCAAAGGTCACTATGTTAGTTCCTGAGTACATTTCTTTCACTTCTCAACAAAATTGTTTTATTTAATTCATCCCTTTTACCCTGCATATGTAGATGTTCAATAAATGTTCCCTCAGCTGGAAAAGAACTTCTGTATACTAAAATGAGGTTTTTTAAAACCAGCTTTAGGAAGAAGAAGAGCAAGTACTAATGGCTCCTATTGAAGATAGCAATTATCAGTTAATTAAATGCATTTTAAGAGTGACAAGATCCCAAACATGATTATGGATTTCATTTAAGAAATTATAATATGATGCAACCAATAAAGTGTAATCTGCAAAGAGGGGCATCTGCTGTACCTTGCCATCTACAAGGACTCTCTGTTCACCTTAGATTCTACATTGAATCTTCTGCATTGTATTGTTTGTGATTTCTTATTAAACAAGTGCTTTCTTTTCTTTTTTTTTTTCTTTATGGGGGAAGAGGGAGAGAAGTAAGGGGAGTGGTTACCAGAGAGAAGGAAGACTAAAATGACTTTTAAAGGATTACCCAGAGACTTTAGAATACCAGCTGGAATCAGAAAGAACTAAGTTCAAATCCAACATCAGATACTTATTAGCAGAATGACCCTGGGCAAGTCATCTAACTCTGTTTGCCTCACTTTCCTCATACATAAAATGAGGGGGAAAAGGAAATGACCAACCACTCATTGTCAAGAAAACCCCAAATGGGGTTACAGAGAGAGTTGGACATGGCAGATGAACAACTGAATAGAGACTTTAATTAATTCATTCTAACACCTCCTTTGGCTCTCCTCCTGACTTTCTAGACTTCTCTGGGTCTTTCCTTACAGCATTATCATTCTAGATTAGATCTCTGTCCTCATCTCTTGGTTAGTGGATGTCATTAACTTCCATTAGAGGAAGTACTTAGGCCAGTTACATTCACTCTTCTCTTGGCTCCAAACCTAACTTTTCCCACTTCTCCACTTTGCCAAACATTTTCAGTTTTAACAGTTCCTTTTTGTGTTATGTTCCCCCATGAGAATATAAGTTCCTTGAGGACAGGAACTTGTTCTTTTTGCTTACATAGATATTTCTGGCATTTCCCATAATGAATAGCACATATTGAGATCTTAATAAATGTTTTGTTCATCTATGTTTATCCATTAAGGCAGGTGAAGGTAGTATGAGAAGTTCAGGGAGCATTAGCACCTCTGGTGCTAATAAATTCTTTTCGGGGCTACTCATCAACCTTCAGCGTCTACCTGTCACCTAACTCCTAATGGTGCTCCATGAAGCTGTAGCAATTACTGCGATCACACTCTGGGCAAACAGACTAAGCCAGGTTGAGGGTTACTAACCCCTCAGTGAATTAGGGGAATGTCTATCCCAAACATAAGGAGACTTCCCCAGAAGAATGGGGAGAGAAGAAAATTTACTCTAACAGCTATGAAAGTGGTTAAAGCAGATGCTGTGGAGCACTTAGCTTTGGTCAAGCACTGAAGATGTCAAGGTATCTGGACCACCCCTGTCATCCTGACTTTTGTCCCGCCACTAGACTTTGATGACTAGAAAAAAGAATGAGGCTGATGACTTTATAGAATTCTGCCTTACTTAAATTCGATTCATATGTAAGTCAATACATCATCCATCACATCATAATGTAATTGGTTTTCTTCAATAACAAGTCAGTTGGTCAATGAAATGAATAGAATGCTGGAACTGAAATCAGGACTATCACTTCAAACCCTTCCTCAGAGCAATTCATTAAACTTTGCTTGGTTTCAGTTTTCTCATCCATAAAATGGGGATAAAAATAGAAGCTATCTCACATTATTGTATCAAATAGGATAATATAGGTGTAGTGTATGAGCAAACCTTAAAGTACTAGAAAGAAACTAAATATTTATTTTATTCCGTTCTTGCCCTCTTCTAGTTGATCTTACATCAGCTGATATTATAAGATTATGATCTTTCTAATTAATATTATAAAAGAGATTGTGACAAACCACTGTATATTGTTCTATTTAACCTCTTCTATAGTATTATATTCAGTTCTAAATACTACAGTATGAGGCAGCTAGATGACACATTTTTAGGCCCTGGAATCAGAAGGTCCTGAGTTCATATTCAGTCTCAGATATTTTCCAATTATGTGATTCTAGGCAAGTCACTTAACCACCACCCCTCAAAAAAAATGGTTTAAGATGGACACTGATAATCTGGGAAAATTCAAACAAAAACCACCAAGATCATAAAGATCCTTGAGTTCATGATATATGAGTACTGGTTGAAAGAACTATGCCTTAAGAAGATGGGCATGTTAAGTGTTTTCACGTACTTAAAGGATATTAATGTGATTTAGTTAATTTGACTCCAGAGGACAGAAATTGAAGCCATAAAATAAATCTGCAAAGAGGTCAGTTTAGGGTTTAACATAAGGAAAAACTTAGTAATAGAGCTATCTAAAAGTAGAGGATGTTGCCTTAAAAAGTTGTGGGATCCTGCAGCTTAACAGATCCTCAAGCAAAGACAAGAATATTACTTATTTGATCTATTCTAATGGGGATTCCTTCACTTAGCCATAAAGGCATCTTCCCACTCTCAAATTTTGCAATTCTGAGGTTTTTTTCTTGTGCCAAAATTAGTGTGTAACTGTTAGTCCCACTCTGCTCTGTGATTACTCTGTTACTGTTTACTGAAGCATTAACTTGCTAATGATTTGCTATCCTTCTAAATATCCTTACCCACTGAAAGATAAAGAAGAAACAGGGAACCTTATCTCTCTTTCTTACATCATACTCACAAGAAAACATCTTCATTCTCTCGGTGTATTTTCTTACTACCTCTAGTCAATTAATGATGACAATTTTTGCTAACCATGGTAATAAGATTGAGAAATGTAGTAAGTAGAAATTAGTAAACTGCATTCAGTAGCTGTTGAATAGAAACACACACATACACCTTTTTTTCTATTTTTTTCTTTATTCTTCATTCAGTCTTTAAAGGGTAATGAAAAAAAATTTCTTTAATCCTTTATAGCTCCCTAGATTTATTTATTTTTACTGATAAGTAAACAAAGAATAAACCTTGAACCCCATAAAGTTCAAATCAAATGTTACAGCCACACATCATTAAAATATTATTTACAAAGTTAATAGAAGAGAACATAAAGAAAATAGAGTTGACATTTCATATATTTTCCCTACATCCTGGAAATAAAAGAGGGTTCTGGGAAAGAAATAACAGAAAAACTCAAAGAAGTAAATGAAAATGTATTACTGGCTTTTATATTTAGAAAAATGCCCAAAATTCTAATATCTAAAAACTAGATATTAAAATTGGGGGCATTTTTCTAAATAACTAAAAACTAGTCATTAAAATTTCTTTCTTTCTCAGACTTCCCTGGTGTGTGTGGGAAAACCAGAATGGAGGTAAGGACAAGGCAAAAGAGGACAGACAAAAGAGTGCAAAATATGAATGCAAGCTCCTATGAGCTATATAAATTTAAAGTTGAAATGACCCCTCTCAATTGTATAGGTAAAGAAATGTTAAGTTCAGAGGATGGCAGGATTCTAGATAATATAGCTGAAAGAACCTCAGAAGTCATCTAGTCCAAGCCCCTCATTTTATAGATGAGGATAGATGCCCAGAGTGATTCCTTACCCAAAGTCACACAGATGTTAAACAAAAGATGAATAATTTAGATTCAGATCTTTGGAGAACAAATCCAATATATATTGAATTTCCACAATATATTGATCATGTATTTGTCAGTATGTGACTTTGAAACAAACATTCTCTACACAGTGGCCTATAAATTTAACAAGATTCAGTTGCTCATGTTCTCTTTCTCTCTCTCTCTCTCTCTCTCTCTCTCTCTCTCTCTCTCTCTCTCTCTCTCTTTCTCTCTCTTTCTCTTTCTCTTTTCTCTCTTCCTTTTTCTCCCTTTTTCTGTGTATGTCAGTCTCTGTTTCTGTCTGTATGTCTGTGTCTGTCTTTCTCTGTCTGTCCATATCTCTTTATTTCTTTCTCTCTGTCTTTCAGCTCACTTCCCCAGTATCATTCCATGCTAGATGCCAGTAGTTTGGGTGCAATGGCTATTGCAATTATTCTCAAGATTCTAAAGATAACTTGGGGGTGGGGGGAATGTGGCAATTCATTTTAAGACTTGAACTTCTGAGCTTGCTTTGTATGCTTTGTGTTAAAAAATCAGCCAGCTGACTCAATTTTTTTTGACATATAGTTTTTTAATTCCCCAAACAACAACAAAGCACTATGACATGGGTTAAATACAGCAATCCTTTTAAACCTATTTCCATATTCATCATGTTGTGCAAGAAAAATCAGACCAAAAGGGGGAAGAACACAAGAAACAAACAAACAAAAATATGAAAATAGTATGCTTTGATCCAAATTCAGTCTCCATAGTTCTCTCTCTGGATGCAGATGGCATTTTCCCATCCTAAGTCTCTTGAAATTGCCTTGAATCATTGCACTGTTGAGAAGAGCCAAGTCCATTACAGCTGATCATCACATAATGCTGTTATTACTATGAACTATGTTGTTCTGGTTCTGCTCACTTCACTCTACATGAGTTTATATAAGTCTTTCTAGGATTTTCTAAAACTAACCACTTCATCATTTTTTTCACAACATAGTAGTATTTCATTATATTTGATGGGGGCAGCTTCTAGGGGAAATGTAGCAATAATCCTAAGATCCCCTAGCCTTGGGAGTAATGTAGTTTTATATTTCTTCCCCTAGATTTTAGGAAAGATATAGCAATAACCCTGAGATCCCTTGGCCTTAGGAGTATTATAGTTTTACACACATTGCTGGCTGTAGCTGACTCAATTCTTAACAAAAGCATTTAATCAAAGATAAAACAAGAACAATAATTACAGAAAATTCTATTATCAACCTAGGAAGAGTTTTGCCACAAATATATTCAGCATTTGTGAGAAAAGGCAACACAAACATAAAGTACCATATAATAGGGAGCTTCATGGCACAGTGGATAGAATGTTAGACTTGAAATCATGAAGACAAGAATTCTATTACCATGTGAATTCAGATGAACTCTAAATGAATTCAGGTCATCATCCTGCATAAATTATTTAAGTTCTCTTAGACTCAGCTTCCTCATCTGTAAAACTGGGATTAATAACAACTTCATAAGATTGTTTTGAGATTCTACTAAGATAATATAAAGCACTTTGTTAAATCTTCAAGAGTTATATAAATATGCTAGATATTGTTATTATTAATGAGATTCAAATGATATCAGAGAAAGTCATCAGTCTATAACTATAGATCTTTATATAGTTTTTCAGGTACTATTTCCACAACATTTACTGATGTTCATGTCAGTCTGCATTAGATTGGTGATTCTCCTGATAAACTGAACTGCTCTGCTGAAAAGCTAGACTACTTTACTACTGGGACAGGATACTCAGCCACTACAAATACAGATTGCATTAACTCTGGCTACTTTGGATTTTTTGCTCCTTTGGGCAGACTCTGAGTATTTCTACCTCCTCTATGCAGAGAAACAAATTCTCTCCTTTACCAGGTTCTAAGATCTTTCGTGGTTCAGAACGCTTAATGAGGAGCCTTATCCTGTTTTATGGTGATAATTAATACACTTACTAAATCTTCAACTTTGTAGACTAAACCATACCCAGACAATGTATATTTGTGCAAAAAAATACAAAACAATTTTAAGGTTTTGAGTTTCCTACTTAATTAATGACAGAGTTCTCCTGTTGGTCATATGCAAATAGGAAATAAGACATGGAGGCAGCTTTAGACTTAAATAAGTATACTGTCTCTGTTGGTTAACGTTTGTTTATTTTTTAAATGGATCTCACATTTATCTTTGTCATTGCCTCTTTCAATCAGCAGGATTGCCTGTCTAGAAGGGTCATACCTTTCTATTTGAATGGATCATTTGTTTAATAGAAATATCTAATGTGTCTCTAATCCTGGAAGTCTTAATATCCATCTCTTTTCAAGGAAAAAGGAAATATAAAATACTCTAATTTTCACAGATCTGTCTCCAGAAAATTATAACACTGCTGAAAAAAAGGGAGGGAAAAAAGCAAGCAGACATTAAAGTTATTGATTTTTTTTATGTGTTCCTAGGTTATGTGATGAACAATCTCTTACACTCATACATTCCTATCTATGTAATGAGTGTCTCCAAGGTATGACCAAAATGTAGTCAGTTACATTTTTAAAGCCATGGTAAATTCTCACTGGCAACAAAAGGCTAGACTGTGAACACTTCCTAGCTATGTGCTCTGGGCAATTCATTTCATCTCTCTCAACTTCAGTTTCTAATTCTAATGGTAGTTATAGCACCTAACTCAAAGAGTTATCAGGAGAATCAACTAAGACAACATATATAAATAAATTATTAATATTATTTAGCATTATTATATGATTGAAATAAGAGCAAAAGAATATCTATTTAAATATTCTGGCTGTCATAAAGACAATCAAATGGATCATTTTGATTAGTCATAAACAAATGATGGCTTTATATTTCTTCTGAAATTAGCCATTTAGTGCTAACAAATCACAAACTGGCTAAATCAGTTGTTTAAGAGAAACTTCTAATATGTCTCCTAGAAATCCCAACATTCATTTCCAAGGAAAAAGGAAATATAAGTAATGAACTGGTAATGTAAGTTGCCAATTCAATTGAATGCAAGCCTCAGAGCAGAGACGAGAACCCAAATTATCCAAATCTCATTCTATCCCACATCAATCAATCCATCAACAAAATATTTCTTAAGCAAGTGGTATGTCTCCAAAATGCCTGACACTGTACTAAGCATAGGAAGATCAAAAGTAAAAATTAAACAGTATCTTTCTTCAAAAAACTTATATTGGGAAAAATAAATTATCTTGGGATCACGATGAAAAAAATCTATGAGCCAGGAAAGGCCCATGTAGGAAGTAGCACTTGAGCTGAGCAATGAAGAAAGCTAGAGATTTTCAGTTAGAAATGAGCATAGACTAATTATATTAGATGTACATTAATACATCTAAGAAAGTAAGTAATCAAATGATTAAAAAAATTAAATAGAATGCTTGTATTAAGTTTTTCTGATAAGAGTTTGGTATCCAAGTTAAATGAAATATGTGTGTATATGCATGTATGTATATATGTATATATAATATGTATGTATTCCCTATATATGTATGATAGGTATACCTATATATACACATTTATCCATTCATTTATTTACACATGCACATACACACACTCACACATATAGACATATAACTAATAACCATTCCTCAATAGATAAGCAGTCAAAAAGTATGAACAAAGAACTCTCCTATTTTTTTATTTTGGGGTTTTGTTTGATTCTTGATGTCTCATTGAGTCATCCACTTTGAATTCTAATTTTTAATGAATTGTTTTCTTTAGTTATCTTTTTTACCTGCTTTTGCATTTTGCCAATTAGACTTTTAAAGGAATTGTTTTGTTCATTGGATTTTTTTTCCATTTCACCAATTCTATTTTTTAAGTAACTGTCTTCTTTTTTCCATTTCACCAATTCTATTTTTTAAGAAGAGGTTTTCTTCAGTATATTTTTTCCCCATTTAACAAATGTATTTTTTAAGGAGTTGTTTTCTTCAGACAATTTCAGTGTTTCCTTTTCCAAACTCTCCTGAAAAGCTTTCATTTCCTTTCCCAATTTTTCTTCAAACTCTCTTTTAAAATCCTTTATGAATTCTTCCAAGAGATCCTTTTGAATTGGAGACCAGTTCATCACCCTCCTTTGAGGCTTCATCTGGAGGTGTTTTGCCTTTGTGTCCTCAGGATTTGAGATCTGTTCTTTCCTGTCTCCATAATAGCTATTTATGATCAGAGCTCTCCTGGTTTTTTTGATCTACTCCTAGGCCACAAGGGAGATTGTTCTGAACTTTCTCTATAAAGTGACAGAGGTTTCTCATCACCCTGGGGCCAGAGCTGCTGGCTTCCTTTCCATTCTAGTTAGACTTGCTCAAGTCCCACTTGTTATATTGGGCTTCAAGATCTCACTATTGCCTTCTGTAGATGCATTAGTGATCTCACAGCTAGTCTGCTGATTCACTGGTGTCTGGACCATGACAGAGTAGCTAAACCTGTTGCATTTTGGATAAAAGCCTCCTACTATATTTCCCATATGGGGCCTCTCCACACTGAGCCTCCCTGCACTGCACCTACATTGGGCCACGTCCCCCTCCACCCAATTGAGACAGACCTTTCCTGAAGTTTCCAAGATATCTTTTTCATGGAAATTTGTTGCACTACAAATATTTGTGAATTCTGTCACTCCAAAATCCATTCAGAGGTTTAATCTGGTATTGATTCTGAGAAAAGCCAGGAAGAACGCAAAGTCCTGATTACTCTCCACCATCTTGGCTCTGCCCCTGAACAAAGAATTCTCTAAAAAAGAATTTCTTTTTTTCAATCTTTATTTTTTTAAACAATAGCTTTTTTATTTTCAAAATATACGCAAAAGTAGTTTTCAACATTCACCCTTGCAAAACCTTATGTTCCAAATTTTTCTACCTTCCTTCTCCCCACCTCCTTCCCTAAACAACAAATAATCCAATATATATGTTAAACCTATGCAGTTCCTACAAGTCATTCCCCAATTGATAAATGCTCAAAGAATATGAACAATTTTAGATGACAAAATTAAAGCCATTTATAATTATATGAAAAAAATGCTCTAAATCACTATTGATTAGAGAAGTACAAATTTAAACAACTCTGAGGTACCACCTCACACTTCTCAGATTGCCTAAGATGACAGGAAAAGATAGTGATAAATGTTGGAGGAGATGTGGGAAAACTGCAATACTAATGCATTGTTGGTGGGGTTGTGAAATGATCCAACCATTCCTGAGAGCAATCTGCTCAAAGGACTCTAAAACTGTGTATATCCTTTGATCCAGCAGTGCCATAACTGGGTCTATATCACAAGGAAATCATAAAGGAGGGAAAAGGACCCACAGGTGCAAAAATGTCTGTGGCAGCTCTTTTTGTGGTGGCAAAAAATTGGAAAAGAAGTGGATTCTCATTAGTTGGGGAATGGCTGAACAAACTATATAATGCATGAAGGTAATAAAATATTATTGTTCTATAAAAATTGATGAACAAGCTGATTATAGAAAGACCTGGAAAGATTTACACGAATTGATGCTAAGCAAAATGAGCAGAATCAGGAATATACTATACACAATAACAGCAGGAATGTGTGATAATCAACTATGAAAGGCTGATTCTTCTAAGTGATTCAGTGATACAAAGCAATCCCAATAAACTTTGCACAGAAAATACCATCTGCATCCAGAAAAAGATCTAAGGAAACTGAATGTAAATCAACACATACTATGTTCACTTCTTTTTTAATCTCTCCCATTGTTTTTCCCTTTTGTTCTGATTTTCCTCACTCAACATGATTCATAAAAGAATGTGTATTAAAATAAATAAATTTACAAAAAAGGTATAATTCTTCCATACTTATTTCCATGTTTATCATGCAGCACAAGAAAATTCATATCAAAAAGGGGGGAAAATGAGAAAGAAAACAAAAAGCAAGCAAACAACAACAACAAAGGTGAAAATACTATGTTGTGATCCACATTCAGTCTCCATAGTCCTCTTTCTTGAGGCAGATGACTCTCTCCATCACAAGTCTATTGGAATTGGCCTGAATCACTTCATTGTTTAAAAAAAAAAGAGCCACATCCATAAGGGTTGATCATCACATAATCTTGTTGTTGCTATATAAAATGTTCTCTTGGTTCTATTCACTTAGTATAAGTTCATGTAAGTCTTTCCAGGTGTTTTCTTAAATCATCCTGCTGATCATTTAAAAGAAGAATTTCAAGTTATTCACAACAACATGAAAGGATGCTCTAAGTCATAATAATGAAGAGAAATGCAAATCAAAATAGCACTGAGGTTTCATCTCAATCCTGCAAATTGGAAAAATGACCAAAAAATTTCAATAGTCAATACTAGAGACTTTGTAAAATTATACATCAATATACTATCGGTGGAATTGTAAAGTAATACAACCATTTTGGAAAGCAATTTGGAATTATGCAAATAGAGTGACTAAAATGTCTGTCCTCTTTGAACTAAAGAGTTCATTACTGGGTTTATGTCCAATAATAAGAAAGAAGCCATAAATAAGAAAAAAATCTCTATATATGCCAAAATATTTATAGGAGTACTTTTTTGTGATAGCCAAGAATTAAAAACAAAGTAAATACCCATCAATTGGGGATGACTAAACAAACTGTGGTACATGAATATGAAGGAATACTATTGTCCTATAAAAAAAATTATGTGTATGATAAATACAGAGAAACATGGGAAGATCTACATGTGATCTTTCAGAATAAAATAAGGCACTCTGAGGCAAATTCATATGTATATACATGCACACACATATACATATAATATCTAAAATTGTATACATGAAAAGAATAGGTACAAACCCAAAAAATTAAAAATAAATAAAAAGCAACAAAATTACAAAAACAAAGCAAACTGAATACATATAAGTGGATACTCCCAATATACCTCTTACTAGAAGTGAGAAGCTCAAAATTGTTATATTTTGCACATAATTTTGTATTTTTTCATTGAATTGATTAGTTGTGCTGATCTTTTTTTTTCTCTCTAAAAATACTCTATTAAATGATTTGGCTCTCTGATAGGAAGGATATTTGTGGTTACTATGATGTATGTAAAAAACAGAAGAATGAATAAAAACTGTGGGTGTTTTTTTTAATAGTCAACAGTAAAGAGAATGCAAAGATACAGAGATACAAGATGGCATATTGTACTTACAGAATAGCAATAGTGGTTGGATATAAAACCAATACTAAATATTGAAGCCAGGTTAATAGAAGAATTTGAAGGTGGAGTTTATT
The DNA here is from genome assembly GCF_016432865.1 of Antechinus flavipes. Lineage (NCBI taxonomy): Eukaryota > Metazoa > Chordata > Mammalia > Dasyuromorphia > Dasyuridae > Antechinus > Antechinus flavipes. The sequence continues at coordinate 296,610,163 of NC_067401.1, read as the reverse complement.
TTTGCTTATCCTACATGAAATAAGGAACCACTGAAATTTTTATTGAGCAAGACTATAATATACTCAGCTTGCTTCTTTAGGGATATCATTTTGCCAGCTATGTGGAAATTAGAGAGGAAAGACTAAATCAATGCTTTAGAATTAATTGATAATTAATTTTATTATTCACTCCAGCAGAAAATAATATTTTAAATAGATCAATTTAAAAGAGCTCTATTTTGTTGGAGGAGATGTGGGAAAACTAGGACACTGATGCATTGTTGATGGAGTTGTGAACGAATCCAACCATTCTGGAGAGCAATCTGGAATTATGCCCCAAAAGTTATCAAACTGTGCATACCCTTTGATCCAGCAGTGTTACTACTGGGCTTATATCCCAAAGAGATACTAAAGAAGGGAAAGGGACCTGTATGTGCCAAAATGTTTGTGGCAGCCCTGTTTGTAGTGGCTAGAAACTGGAAATTGAATGGATACCCATCAATTGGAGAATGGCTGGGTAAATTGTGGTATATGAATGTTATGGAATATTATTGTTCTGTAAGAAATGACCAGCAGGATGAATACAGAGAGGCTTGGCGAGAGTTACATGAACTGATGCTAAGTGAAATGAGCAGAACCAGGAGATCATTATACACTTCAACAACGATATTATATGAGGATGTATTCTGATGGAAGTGGATTTCTTTGACAAAGAGACCTAACTGAGTTTCAATGGATCAATGATGGACAGAAGCAGCTACATCCAAAGAAAGAACACTGGGAAATCAATGTGAACTATTTGCATTTTTGTTTTTCTTCCTGGGTTATTTTTACCTTCTGAATCCAATTCTCCCTGTGCAACAAGAGAACCTGTTCAGTTCTGCAAACATATATTGTATTTAGGATATACTGCAACATACCTAACATATATAGGACTGCTTGCCATGTAGGGGAGGGGGTGGAGGGAAAGAGGGGAAAAATTGGAGCAGAAGCGAGTGCAAGGGATAATGTTGTAAAAAAAATTATCCTGGCATGGATTCTGTCAATATAAAATCATTATAAAATAAAATAAAATATTTTAAAAAAATAAATAAAAGAGCTCTATTTTAATGGAGCTTTCCCTTTTTGGTATTAATTTAGTTTAATAACAAATAATTCTTTCAATTCCTAAGATATTGTAAGGATATTATTTTTATTTAGTTAGTTCACATAAAGTATTAAATTTTCTTTTATGCATATAAAAGTATACATGAGTCAATTTCATTTCTTACTCTCTATCATTTAACAACATAAGAGATACAAATGGATAAATATTTAAGTTGTCAATTATCTCTTTTGAAGGATCTAAGAACAAGAAATCCATGTAGTAATCACAACAGATTTTCACATCTCTTCATCTTCTATTTTGATACATTGTCTCTTTCATATCCAAAGAGAAAGGTTTTTCTTTCTTTGAGTTTTCAATAGCTCTGCTATCTTGTCCCACAAGTGGGTCTTTGAAGGAAAGATTTAAATGATTACTAGAAAGAGACAGAGGTAGAGACAGCCAGATCTTTAATGACCTACTATTCATGTCTATTCAGAGCTGAATGCTTTTTGTGTGAGGTAGATTAGATCTGGTGGTTTCCTGGAATCCTGTGGAAGAGTTGATTATGTTCCTGGAAAGGTAGAATATTTTTAAAGAACACTTTGAAGTAAATAGAGATTAAATTAAATATCCCTCCTCATTTTAATATTATTTTATTCAATTAAAAATAATATCCTCCATTTTAAAAAGATTTTTTAAATTACCAAATGATAATTATACCATTATCTATAAAATGATTTCTAATTCTTAATTGTTTATCATTTACTTCAGATTTGTTTATTCTACCTGTCTGAATCTAGAAATTGCATATGTAGAATAGGTAAATTATTTTACCTCATAATCCAACTGTCACATCTCATAACATGAACTGTGTTCCTACTGAGTATTTTGGCTATAAACAAAAAACACCTTGGGCATGAAAAGTCAGTTAGATCTATCATCTCCCAGGTATTTATTTGTTTACCTTAGCAAGGAAAAGTGAGAGGGAAGAAAGTACCAGGTGAATAAGCAGGTTACTTTATGGTATTCTCTAAACAAATCTTTATGCTGGCACAACAAACTGGAGATATCCAGAATGAACTCAGTTTTCCTGTGTTTGATGTAAGAACAGGTAATGCCTGTACTCAGGTATTTGAGAAAGAGTTCTGGAGTTGAACTCAAGCATGATCTATATTCATATCCTGCCTATGACACTTACTAGTTATATGGATCTGGACAACCCATAAATCAATTTTTAAAAAGTGTTTATTAAGTACCAGCATACAGCTGGGTGGTACAGTGAATAGAATATTAGGCTTGGAACCGAGAGGACACATCTTCCTGGTTTCAAATCCATCTCAGCCACTTACTAGTTGCATGATTCTGATCAAGTCACTTAACCTAAGTTAACTTTGTCTCAGTTTTCTCATCTGTAAAATGAACTAGAGAAGGAAATGGCAAACTACTCCAGTGTCTTTGGCCAAAATAAATGGACTCACAAAAAATCAAACATGACTGAAATAACTCAAGAACAGACAATAAAAATGTTTAACAAGTCATAATTTCTCTGAGATTGTTTCCTTATTTATAAAATGGATAGAATAATACCTAGGCTATTAGCACCTTTAAAAAATCAAAATGATACATGTATGTGTTTTAAAAAGCAATTACCTAGTAATAACCTGGAAACAAAGCCAATACCAATTGTGATTAGTTAAACAAATTATGATAAATTAACATGATGGAATATTATCACATCATAAAAAGTAATTTTGAAGAATTCATAGAAGTTTGAGAAGATATATGAATAGAGGCAGAGGGAAGTAAGCAGAGGAAAACAATATACACAAAGACTACAGCAGCAAAAAAAAAAAAAAAAGCCAAATGCTATGTAATTATAATGACCACATTTGACCCTAGAAAAATCATAGAAAATACACCTTTCTCTCTCTCTCCATAGTGGATGTGGAAGAGTATAAGTAGGAAATGCTATATATACTACTAGAGTAGTTGATAAACTATTGGTTGCTTTTGCTAAACTGATTT